>NC_133658.1:711705537-712020537 GCF_037893015.1 Macrotis lagotis | reverse complement strand
TAATCAAACTCTACAATAAGGTTAGTTATTTTGGTTTATCTCAGACTTTCTTGGATCCTGGGTGTATGCCTTAACTTTACTTATTTCTATTTATCCTTAAACATGCACAAGTTTAAGACAGGAAATATGAGATAGTCTATTAAGTTAACTTAATAAAAAGTTTTATTATTATTACATACTGTTATTATTATAACTCTGCTATCCTTAAAATACTCTTTTTAATAATGCTAATTTATTAGTTGGAGTAGAGCAGGAGACCTATTTTGAGATTTCTTGACATCTTAAGACCTTAGTATCATAAAGTAAGACCTTGGTCTATCACCTTTAATTTTGCAATTGAAAAACAGACCCAGAGAGGCAAGGTGACTTGCCTTAAATGGAAGAGTCAGATTATTATCTGAGGTTCACTGATTCCAAGCACAGTATTCATTTTACCATACCACACTACCTCCCTAAATTTAAAATTGCAGATATTGCTAGAAAAGTCACAGCTCTTCAGATTCATTCAACCACTGGGGTATATAGTATACAAAAGAAGATGGAGTTTGGCTTTTCTAACTTGACTTAAAGTAAATAGCCAATCTAATAATAAAGGAAATAAAATATAACCTCTACTGGAGTCACTCAAAAACCATGAGTTACAATATCAAGCAGCATAACTTAAAACCTTCAAGGTAGTACATTGACCGTGAAGAAATACAGTGCCTGGCTGGAGCTTAATGGAAAATCCTCTTTAGCTCAATGGAACAGGGAGATTGTCGTCCTATCCCATTAGGTTTCTGCCTCAGGTCCTTAGATTCACGTCTATTTTCTTTGTTCAGGCCTTATCCCTCGTGTAGATGTTGAACTGGCCTCCCACAACAAGCGAGTTGCTTCCTTGTAGTTGGCCCATAGAGTCATCAGGTTAAGGGTGTATCTACACCATTCCTGATAAATGGCAGTTTTATCTGTCCCATTTCTTTTGTGAGACTCTCAGTTAGATAGCAGGGTTAGGAAATATAAAATCTTGTTTTTTCTCTATGTCCCTTTTATTTTGGGAAGCTTTTGAGAGCTTAACATTTTCCTGCCTCTTGTTGTTCAGACCAGTCCATTCCCTTCAGAATCCTTTGACTAGCGGCCTCTCGCCTCCCACAGCAAATCCAAGCTTCTTCTTGTCATCTTCAAGGAACCCACCTATCTCTTGTCTCTCAGGCCTCCTACCCTATCTTGCTGACATACCCTGGCCAAGGCTGTCATTATGATCTATGGTAAGGTTTAGAAATATAAACAGGGCAGAATCTATAGTATGGTTCAGTGGTCAGCCAGAAGATATCAAAAGTAAGGCTGTATAAGTGGGGAAAAGAGCATATGGTCAAACTTATCAAAGAAAGAATAAACCTAAGTCATGATTCATATTAAATTTTATATTTTTTTTAAAATTTCAATTCATTCTACTTTTATGCATATTTATATATTATTGAACTGCTAATAAATTCACATTATATATATATATATATATATTTATTTATGTGAACATATATATATATATATATATATATATATATTGCTCCTCTACACAGTTAGCTTATATGATTCTCAAGAAATTTCTACAAGAAACAGTAATGATTGACCTAAGAGCTAATTCTAAACTGTAATAAGGAGGATCACTTTACCTAGATTGAAAGATGGAGATTATTATGTCTAATAAAATAGGAATATTTCTTTCTTAATTTTGCTGAAAATTATAATTATTCAGAAATTCCTTACCTAATTTTATTACAAAAATCCTTTCTAGCCTGGCTAAGGAGCAGAATGATATAGAGAAAGAGAGAGGGCCATCTTAAAGTCAGAAAGATCTGGATTCAAGTCCTATCTCTTGATACATATGATCTGTATGACCCCAGACAAGTCATTTCATCTCTCCTTATTCTCTGCAACTTTATTAATTCAGTTATATAGAGGTTCTACTTAATTACCTAAAAAGGAGTTTCCATAGTGGGAAATGCCCTATGTCCAAAAAAATAAGAGATATGGATATAACCACACCTAATTAATTTTAGCAATTTTTTGCTTGATATTTCATGATCCATTTTGATTACCAAAAAATAAGAGAAAAGAAAAAAGTCCAGGCTGAAATAATTACATTCTACCCATGGAGGAAAAACTGGCAATTTTGGTGGCTTTACAAATAATGTTTTATTTCTATTCTTTGAGATGAACTTATTTAGAAAGAGATCACAAATAATACTAGACCCTACCTAGTGTTTAATAAAGATATGCAAAAAAGTTGGGAGGGGATATCAGGCAAAATGCCCCAGGTGAAAAGATAGAAGACATTTTTATAGTGGAATGGCCTTTATTTGTGAAGGTACTTCTACTAGGTTCTAGTGAAATAGAAAGCAATCATTCAGAATATAAATGCATATATTGAAAAACAGTTCCAGAATGGTTAGGTTTAGTCAGACTGAGTCAAAAATATATGAAAGGTTATTGAGTTCAAACATTAAGACTTCAATAGACATAACCTTCATTTGCATTATTGTGATCTAGTGATATATCCTTTTGCCATCCTACTAATAGCTAGCATTTCTCTAAATTCTGTTGCACTTTTAACAACTGAACATACTCATCTACATTAGGCACATTGAAAAAAATACATCCTCAAATTTCAGGTAAATAGCAAAATGACATAGTGAGATCCAAGAGCTTAAGTCTAACAGATCCAGGTCCCATCTTCTCATTTGTTCTTGATCTATGACCACGGTTAAGTTCTTTCCTCTTGACTATAGGTCCATTTTCATTGAAGTGGGCATCATGCCACTTCACCTCTGTCAAGGGAATTCTTAGAGAATTAGTAAATGTGTGACAAGTGTTTTAAAGATCAAACACATTGGGCAAATGGCATTATTATTATAGAGGATCCTTACAGCATTATTCAATCTGCCAGTCTAAACCATGTGCTGTTCTGGCACTTGCTTTACTGAAAATAGCAGACCATTTTGTGAGCTGGCACAGACCCATGCTGGCAGATGGACATGCGTCAGAGGAGCTAAGAGACCTTGTTTTAACAGCAAATAGATTTCTTTAAGGCCAGATTCCTGGGTTAGACTGTTGTAAATCTTTATTACTGATATATACAGTGTAACCAATTAAAGTGTTGAGAGGCTCATTTCTTTCCCTCTGCCCTACATTAGCCTTGTTCTAGACTGGGAAAAGTTCTCATACTTTGGAAATTAAAATAACATTTATTGAGTGCTAGATTAGGTTGGACCCTTTTACCCTAGATCTATACTATGGTGAAACCTGAACACTCACTGATTTCTAAATTTCCATTTAATCAGATGAAGGAAAAGGACAGTAATCCAGTCTCTCAAGAAAACATAATGGAGAGATTTATTGTATGCTTTATTTTTCTATTCTTTGCCCAAAGTCCTCTTAACCTTACCATGTCTCAAAGGAATCACATCAATAGCACTGCCTTAACTAACTCAGAAGACTAGGGACAGAGACTATTGACTAGCACCTTTAAACAGTAAAGCACCCACATGGCAAGTTAAAAAGAGCAGAAAACTCATTGAGATTAATGGGAAGCTGGAAAATTTTCAGCTCTTGCCAAATGGGAACCCTTCATTTTTTAGTGGTTAACACTATAATTATATTCTGCTTTCATCAGTAAAATGTCATAATGTACAGTGTATATCCACAGGGCCAGCTGCATACCTTTTAATTGGTAGTATAATGCACATACTGAGGGAATCACATCAATTAATTAACAAAGTAATTAATTAAAATGTTTTATAAAGTGGACTAGGGATATGATTTCATTTAGTATCTCAATAAGTTTTCAGTTTAATATTTGTTAAGGAAGCACATTTTAGTTTCAGTGGAGCCTCAGTCTATCTGCATTGAAAAAAATTACTTGTGTGAGGAGAGGGAGGTCACATAAGTATAAGAATGAGCTCTAGATACAAGTAGGATCCTCATAAGGAGGCAATTAATAATCACATTTTATTATTGCATGCCCAGGATCACTAAGTCAATGTATGTCAGAGGCAGAACTCTGCTTTATATACCTCTTCCGGTTGAATATCTTATGAGTATATAAGATAAGTGTTTCTCCTCTTGGTAAGCAGTCCTTTTAAGGTATGGTGTTTTCACAAGTATAAAATAAGAAATAACTATGCATTGTTAGGTATATACATAATATATAAAATTATATGCATAAGCATATAAAACATGAGTACATTTAGTCTTTATTGGTATGTCATATCAAATTACATTTTAATGGGTAGTTTGATACAAATATGTTTTTTGACTGTACCTACCTTTTCAGACACAGTACTCTTTTGCTAGTAGAGTTCATGTTAGTCCTTTATGTGGGGGTTCATCATTGGAGCTTGATTATTTTTATTCACATATCTTTGATTTTTCATATAAATTTTGTATTTTAGCCTTGCTACTGTGGGTGAAACTTTTTTGACATTTGAACTGGTAGACTGCCCCCTTCTGGATGACAAGAATATTACAATAATTATGCCAAAATATATTAATTTACCAAAGAATAATGCAATTATTTTCCAGCATGACAATTGTGGAATCTATTGCCATTTTCCCACCCTAATGGAAGGCCCCAATTTTCTCCCTCTTAGGAGTAGATAAGTAGGGCCTTCGATTGAATTGACATCAGAGGCACTAAATCTGAAGAATGCAATTGTGTCAGATAAAGTGAAAATACCAACACAGAGTCTAAGAGAAATGAATTCTCATGTAAAGTGTATCCTCATGGCAAAACAATCTAGAACAATCTAGAATGATTATTGACAAAAATTGGCAAAGGTGATAGGAATAAAACAGTTAGGAAAAAATCATAACTTTATTGATAATGGCATATTTTATTCTGAAAGTTCTACTGATTTTGATAGAACAGAGAGTATAGCAAAGATAATTATCAATCAGTTAGCAATACTGCTGTCATTTTTGCTCTGGAGCCTTTCTAAGGAGCCTATCAACAGTAAATCCTCACCAACTTTGGCTTTGCCCTGGGCTCTTCTCTAGTTTTCAAGTTCATTCCTGGGCATCCTGGAGTATTATGGGTGTTCAGGAGAACCAGCACCTCTGGTATAAGGGCTTGCTGAAACCTTTCTAGGACTTTTCATCCCCCTTTGATGATCGCCTGATTCACCCAACTCTCACCAGTAGCTCAAAGAAGCTGAAACATGCAGCATACACATGCCAGTAAACCATCTCAGCAGATGGTTTAAACCAGGTTGAGAATATTTAACAGGCTATAAAACTGTAGATGATTTGGGGGCATGTAAAGACTTTCCCAAGTCGATAGATGGATAAAAATGGTATATTACAATAGCCAAAAAAGGCACCTAAAAGCAAGTATTATGTTATGAATAGAGCTTGGTCGGACATTGAACACACTAAGCTTACTCAATAATACCAGGTCATACCAGTATTCTTGACTTTTCTTCTGCAGTTGGACTCTGATGACTCAGGAAGAGAGAATATGACTGACAATTTTGTGCAATTCTGCCTTGTTTTAAACTCAGTTCAAGCACAAGCCAAGATATCCTGTGATATCCGTGGTCCTCTGTGAAAACAACAAGGACTAGAAACAAAAAAGACCAGAATCTTTGCACCAAAAGCTTGTGACTTCTGTCCATATACTGCCAGATCCTAATTTGTCTGTTCCTTCCAGTTGTAAATAGTCTTTCTGAGGCACACAGAATACAAAATAAAAGGTTAGATCTCAAGAAAGGACTACAAATATTCCATTTTTTTGTTTCCCCAATGGACTTCTTTTGGGTCACTGATAATATGTCTAGATTCATTCTTCATGGGTTATTATACCCCATATTCCTCCTACATTTTGTCCTCTCTGTGATACTGCACCCCTAGTTATGACTACAAACTCCATCCTTCACCTCTCACTGCTGATTCACTTAATTCCATCCCTCTCAACAATAGCTCCTCACTCACTCAAGATCTTCCTACCCTTTAGACTATGTTCTCCCATTCATTTGGATACTTCTTTCTCATTCTCTCTATTTTCTGTCTTTCACTGAGGCCTGGACCTATCCTGTTGACACTGCAATGCTGTCTATACCTTTTAGTGGTGGTCATACTTTCATTTACATCCATCAACTCAATGGTATTGGGGAGGAGGAAGTTAAAAAATACTTCCCTTAGTCCTTGTTACCACTTTCAGACTCTTCCTTTACCATCATCACTAAGTAACTTCATTTGACGTTCATTCAATCCAAACTTGTCACCTGATCAATGTTCCAGTAACTTTTGTCTGCCCCCAAATTTGTACTTCCTTTATCAATTAGTTCAATAGTTCAGTCACAGTATTTCTTCCCACCCATATGCTTGCTTTTATACTAGAGGATAAACATACATAATTACACTTTCTCAAATACTCAATTTCCCACAATCTATTAAATTCTCATGACATATTATTCCAGTGTATGTCAGCTACACAAAGAGATGGTTCATATCTTTGATACTGCAATCAACAATAAGTGTTTCATTTCCATGACTGAAATTAATTTAGCACGTCATTGTATTTTGTCATTCTATCTTTCCCTCTATTTTATGATACAACCCTCTTCTTCATCTTTACTGTGACCAACAATTTGACAGTACCTCAGTTCTTTCCAAAACATCATTCATGTGCTAGCTAGCCTCTCTTCCTTTTTCTACTTAAACCCATTGGTGAATATGTTCAACTCTATATTGCTATCTACATTTAAATTCTTCACACTTCTGTCTGATAGTTGATCATATCTTCCCAAATCAAAACTTTCTTTACTCTCACTGTCTGCCATCTTTACTCTTATACATGTACTGCTAGACAATTCTAGAGAAAATCATGAAAAAATAAGGTCCACTAGAAATTAATTATATATGATATCAAATTAGCCTTCATCACAACAGAGTAATCTTTTTATAGAAACATAGATTCATTATTCTACTCAGTACAGCAGCTATTCTAAATCTCTTTAATCCTTCTCAAGCTTCCCATGATACCTTTTACCTTCATCCTTTTTAGTAAAAACTTTGCCTTAAAAATCATCAAAAAAAAAAAATAAAGACATTTGCAAAGAGCTCCCCCACCCCTAAATCCTTATCTCATATCACTTAGTATCATCTTCCACTATGCTTCATTTCATTCTAATCTAACAAGAAGATATATACCTACTAGTTCATTGGTAGAGGAAATTTCCAGAAAAGAGGATTTCTTCTTTCAACAAAACAGAACTAATCTGTTTTCTTACAGAGCTATCCACAGGCACATTGAGTGGATATCTCAGGATTGTCCAGTCAGTATGTGTCTGAAGTGAAACTTGAGCCTAGTTGTTTCTGACTCCAAGACCAAAGCTAACTGATATTCCATGTTTAACACTAAACTTATACCTGGATATATACACATATTTGCATACATATATATATATATATATATATATATATATATATATAAAGATAAATTTTCTTTTATCAGGCAAATTTAAATTTACAAATGAAGCATTATCTTTGAAAGCTTGAACTGAAATTCAACTATTTAAAGGTAAATGTATTCTGGAACAAAAGTTTCTCAGAATTTTCTTGGTGAGAGTCAAGGCATTTCTTCAACATTAGATTTCTGCTTATATTTGACTTTTGAGAACAGGAGTAAAAGATGTCATCAAGAAAGTATATGCTAATAAAAGAAGACAGTCTGATCATGTGATGAGGATAAGGGATTGTTAGCCTTAGTGCTCCATGGTAATTTCATGATGCCAGAAAAAAAGACATTGGTCTCCAACACATTGAGTGAAATCCATGTAGTGAATTCAGGGGGGAATATGAATGAGTTACACAGGTTAGGTTGTTACTACTCTTAGGATATGTCATTATTATTTTATTGTATTGCATTTTGATAAGTGTATATTTCCACATGTTTAGATTCATTTGCAACATCTCCAAACTCTAATACCTGATCACTTTTGTAAACATTCCAACTGGTGCTTAGAATGAGGTATATTCTTTAAGTGTCCCATTTAGTAGTAGTAGATACTGTAAATCTTTTAAGTCTAGTTTCTCCAGTAATTTGTTCATTTCTATATTTGTTTTTTACTTTTTAAATTTCTGTTAAAGTTGTCCAAAGCTGAAAGAGGGACATTAAGAGTCCTGCCTCTCTTGTGTTACTTTCTATGTCTTCTAATAATTTAGTTAATTTTTCCTTTATGAATTTAGATGCTTAGGCATTTGGAGCATATAAATTTGCTGTTGATATTAGTTGATATTGTCTTTCATTTCTTTCGACATAATGTAGTTTCTTTGCTTATCATGCTTAATGTTTTAAATTCTCTTTTTGCTTTATCATATAATGATAGTAACTCCTGCTTTTCTTATTTACTTGATGAATAATTTTTCTAACCCCTCATTTTTATTCTGTGTATTTTTAAGTGTGTTTCTTATAAGAAGCTGATTGGAGAGGAACAGGAGAGGGGATTGTTTTCTTATTCAATCTGTCACTCTATTTCATTTTACTGCATTGCTTAATCCATATTTATTTAAAGGTATAAGGGGTACAATGATATTTTCTTTCATTGATCTATAGGGGTTTTTTATTGTCTAAATTAGAATTTCCCCCCTTCCTCTGTAAATACAGTACTATTCCTTTTTAAGTTATTTTAACTTAATGTACTACTAGGCAATTCTATTCACACCAGCTATCTTCCCCTTCTTTTAAAATATCTCTCCCATCAATTTGTTGCCCCTTTCCCTAATCCCTATGAAATTTGCTTATTTGGTTCTTTTTTCTTTCTTACTTCCATCTAGTTACTTAATTCTCCCTCTCTTTTCCCACTCTCAGTTAAGTAGTTGAATAAAATCACGCTTCTCTCCTCTCCTTCAATTTGTATCTACTAGATTTTTCAAATTTAATTTTCTGAAACTTTTTCTCATAATAACTTTCTTTCCCTCATTTTATTCCTTATTTATCTCCCATTGCTGTCTATTCTAGTTTTTTAAATTCATATTCTTCATACTTATTAATCTTCCTTTAGTCTCTATTTCTATTTCTTTAGTGCCTTCTTTAAAACAGATTCTACATTATTACTTTGTAGATCATGCTCTCTTACCCCCTTTTCTGCTTCATTCTTAGAAAAATCAATTCCTACAAATTATAGTGAGAATATAGTCTCAAGGTAAGAATTTTCTTATGTTCCTGACAGTGTAGTTCTCCTTTTAGGTCTTTGCCTTTCCCATGGTCAGTTTTCCCCATCTGACTTGAAAACTTCTTCGTGACCCTATACTTTCCTTCTATAAGTAAGCTGTCCTCAGGAACTCTGTTACCTTTTCCTTGATGCTACCATAAGTCATGTTTCTAAGAACCAATTCCCTGCAGATTATAACTTCTTATAAGCCTTTTCTCTCTTTACAGAAGATAAATCTTCTAGCATAGAGAATTCATCATTAGTACCCCCTTTCCACCATTGAACCAATTTCCTCCATTTATCTCTTTTTCCTTCACTCCTTTCCCCTTCTCTTACTTCATTATGGAGACTATCTTCAAAATTATAGTTACAGAGATATTTTTCTCTCATTGTTAGCATTTTCTTTGTTTAGAATAGACTATTTGTTCTCATCTTCTTCCTCATTTTTTAGGCATCCTTCTATTCTACATTTTAGTCCAATGAAAAACAACAATTCACTTATAAACAGGGTGTTGTGAGATCTAGTTCATTATATTTCAAGTCAATTTCTTTATCAAGACTTCTATTCAACTTCTGTCTTTACTATTTTCACCTTGAATATTTAAAAAATAAATAATCATAATTTCACTCTGTTGCTATTTTATTATTGTTGTTGTCCTTGTGTTGTACATTGCTTTACTCTTCTTTCACTTCTTTTGTCTGTAGCACTTGAAAAGCAAGTCATTTCTTCAAGTCTAGTTTTCTTTTTTGAAATTTTTGAGCATCTCATTTTTTGTTAACTGAAAAACACTTTTTTTCATTATTGTTTCAGATGTTCAGGGCATATTCCGTTGCATGGTGCACTCCTTTCATATTCAGAATATATTCCATCCCTTTCTGTGATTTCTGGTGGATGAAGAATATTCTTAAGTTATTCAATTTCTTTTCCCTTATATATTTGAAGGTTTTTCCTCTGTTTATTTGTAAAATTTGCCATTTTTCAGGGGAAATGTTCAATTTAGCCACTATAGGTGTAATCCCTGATAGCACAGTTGTTTCTGTTTTTGCTTTACCTGAATGCAATATGTAAATTTTTTTCAATCATCAATTTTATTTCCTGTGTTCTTCTGAATTAAAAGCTTTCTTATATGACCTCTTCGAAGACAATGGGTGGGGGGAGTTTGGCTTATTTTCTTCCAGCAAAACTTTATTCCCTAAGTTATTTCTATGGATCCTAGCTTCAAGATAAATATTTTATTATATGGAGATCGATTTTTATTTAATATTATTCCTTTTTGTTCCCTTTTCTATCAGACTGTCCTTCAATTCTGTGTCCTGGCATTCCCACTCAGTTATTTTCTCTTTTATTTCTATGGTGAGAATTGCCATAATGAATTCAATTTTTTTCTATTTTGCTGTGCAGGTCATGAATTTGCTTTTACTATACAAATATACACTTATTTAAATGCACACATAGGTATAAATAAACATATATGCACATCTATAGCTGTATAGATATGAAAGAATATTTGTGTTTACTGCTTTCATCCTCCCTTGGCAATCCACATAGTCATCTGAATTATCAGCTATTTATTTTCCTTAATCTTAAGATATTTATTCAAAAATGATTAGACTAAGCTGATATTGAGAACCTATTTTCTTCTGTTATTAATATATTTCTTGTTTATCTGTTATTAAAATATTTCCCATTTATCTGCTTCATTTTTAAGGCACTGTTTGAATTTTGATCCTCCTAAATCTTTTGTAATTTCAAGTTTTTTTTTAAATCCCCTATCACTAACTTTCTGAATCTTTACCCATTTAGGACAGCTCAGGGCTAGATCTCAAAATTATTTCAGTTTTTTTTTTAATGATAATGGACTATTCATTTTTCCAGGCTCAGTCTCTGCTCAAAGTTACTTCTGAAAAGACAGAACAGTCCCATGTGGGTAATAGATTAATAGATGTTTCCCCTTCTTATGTTTAATATCTACACAGGTCCTTCCTAGTTGGTTCTCCTCCTCAGTTTTCTGACTGGGCTCTGGTGTTGCAACATGAGCTACCTTCTCTTTTGTGAATATGGGGAGAGGGACAGAAAGATGTAGATCTCAGCTATATGTTGAAATCTTTGAAGTTGACCTTTGTAATTTTACTGCTACAGGGTTTTTTTAGGCAGGCAGGGAAGAACAGGATGTATGTCCATCTTAGGGTTTAGGAATTGTTAATTGCCTCATATGTTAGCACATTGATTTTTTTAACAAATTCATTTATGTTCATTCATATGCACTATATATTTTTAAGTTACAGAATTTCCTTCCACCCTCCCTTCCCTCTTCCCTCCTCTCAGTGGCAAGCAGGTTAGCATTGTACTTATATACATATTATTGATAAATACTTTTACATACTAGTCATTTTCAGTATGAGGAATTAGGATTAAGGGAAAAAGATACATGGGATAATTTTTATAAAGTGTTCATCAGATTATGAAGAATTGGTTTTTCTTTTTTTTATTTTGTTTTGTTTTTCTTCCTCTGGATAGGGACAATATTGTCCAGAGACAGTCTTTGCTCTCTGAACTGCTGAGATGAGCTGCTTTCATTAAGGCTGAATATCTCATAATGTTGTGAATGTGCACATTGTTCTGCTCCCTTCTCTAAGCATCAGATCCTGTAAGTCATTCCATGCTTCTTTAGAGTACAACCATTGATGGTTTCTTATAGAACAATCATATTCCAACATATTCATGTACCATAACATATTTAACCCTACCTCAACTGGTGGGCAACCCCTCAATTTCCAATTCTTTGCCACTACAAAAAGAGCTGCTTCAAATATTTTGGAACATCAAACACTTTTCCTATTTTTCATAATTTCTTCTGGATATAGATCTAGAATTGGAAGAACTGAATCAAAGGGCAAAATTTGTTTTATGTTCTTTCTTTCTCATATTTCCCCCCTTAGATCTAATTCCTCTTTTACAACATGCCTAAAATGGAAATATGTTAAACATGATTATATCTAGAGAAGAATGGAATGACTTACAGTAGCTAATGCTGGGGGGGTGGGGGAGGAAGTAGAACCAAGAGAACAATGAACACAGTTTTATTGCTGTTTGGGCATAGTTCCATATTGTTCTTCAGAATGGTTGGATCTATTCACAACTCCCACCAGCAATGCATCAGTATCCCAGTCCTCCCACAACCTCTCCAACACTGATCATTTGTCCCTTTTTCTCATCTTGGCCAATCTGATAGGTGTCAATTGATACCTTATAGTTGTTTTAATGTGCATTTCTTTAATCAATAATGACTTGGAGCAATTTTTCCTATGATTATATAGAGCTTCAATTTCTTCATTTGAAAACTGTCTATTAATAGACTTTGACCATTTATCAATTGGGGAATGACTTATAGCTTTATAAATTTGATGCAATTCTCTATATATTTTAGAAATGAGACCTTTATCAGAACTCCTAGCTGTGAAGATTGTTTCCCAGCTTTCTGCTTTCCTTCCAAATTTGCCAGCATTGATTTTGTTAGTCCAAAAACTTTTTGATTTATTATGATCAAAATCATTCATGTTGCATTGTATAATGTACTCTAATTATTTTTTGGTCATAAATTCATCTCCTTTTCATAGATCTGATAAATAAAGCATTTCTTGGTCCATTAATTTATCTATGGTGTCACCTTTTATTTTTATATCCTGTACCCATTTTGACCTTATTTTTGTATAAGATGTGAGATATGGGTCTATGCCAAGTTTTTTTCATACTATTTTCCAGTTTCCCCGGAAATTTTTGACAAATACTGAGTTCTTATCCCAGAAGCTAATGTCTTTAGGTTTGTCAAATAGTAGATAGCTGCAGTAATGCATTGATTTTTAACCTATTTTGGTCCTTGATGTCCTAGCTTATGGAGACACATAAGATTACAATTCTATTTTGAAGATGTCTGAGAGATTATAATTATCAGAAAAAATGTCTAGTCCTCCATAATTCTGATAATGTGACCGAATTCTTGAATCTCACAATGAAAAAAGGAAACATTTCTAATACTGTGACTTCAGCAATTATTGCAGTTCAAGATTGATATAGAAACTTAAATAATCAGATGAATCTATGATTTTTAAGTTCCCTTTCCCTCTCTACATTCTAAGCTATTTTCATTTATAAACCTGAAGATCAAAACTTCTAGTCATCAATAAATATTTTGATTGAGTTAGGCTAACAGTATGGCCCAAGACACTAAATTAAAGATTTTAAAGATAGTAGAGATGCCAATCTATCAATCAACTCATTTGGATTTATTAAGTTAAATAGTTTTAAAAATTTCTTGACAATCATTATCTAAGCCCATATCTCTCAGACGTTTTAGCTATTATAGTATTGTGAGCAATTTTACTTCAAATTTCCACTAAAATTTAGGGATATTATGTTCATATCTTCATGTTTTATAAATTAAATTTTATTTAAAAAACAAATAATAAGTTAGAATTATAGATCTGTAAGTGACCACAGAAGTCACCTAATATGACTTCATCACTTAGGACATGAGAAAATTTAGGTGAGAGAGATTAAACATTTGTCCAACAACAGGAAATAATCATTGAAGTATAACTTTGAACATAGCCCTCTGATTTCAGTTAGGGCATTTTTCTACTATACCAATTGTTATGAGTTTCATTTTGAATCTATGTTGATTCTTATTTATGACATCCACCTTTCTAAGTGTTAAGTCTCTTTGGTAAATAATTTTACAATTTTACACTTAAGGACATAAAGACCACTATCCTACTTTCTTTACTTTTTTGGAAAAAAAAACCTATCCCTTTGTTCAGTTCCATCACAACTCTCCTAGATGTGATCACAAAAAAAAAATCACATTTGTATTTTAAAAATTTTCATTTTTTTCAATATTCCATTCCTTTCAGTGATCTTTGGGAACTACAGATGCTTTCTTAGGGATGACCACTTATTTAATCACTTATAAAAGTTTTGCCATACCCATATCCCATAGTTAGTGTATACCTTCACAAAAAAACATGCAAAAGAGTTCCTTGTTTAAAACAGAATTTTTCTTAGACTCAGGAATTGCATAACAATAAATGTGTTTTTTTTCTGGAATATTGGCTTGACTTGCTCTTCTCTTCTTCGACTTTTTAACTTGACTTAATCTCTGATAACTACTTAATCTTAAATGTTCTTTTCGTTACCTGGATTTTTAATCTTTCAAATATTCTTCAAACTTGGTAACAAAATTTTCCATAAGACTTGTCTTGGATAACTGGATTATTGATTTATAGTGTTTCACACATCTGATCATTATTCTCTTTAGCATTATGTCTGGCCCTGTCATCTGTAAGGGATGAGTTTATTTAATTTCCACAGATTTTGTTTAAAATCTCAAGTCACTTTAACTTTGTAATCATGTTCTTTTTCCTAGAACCTCATAGTTTCCAGATAGTTTTAAAAGTGATTTAACAACGATGCCCATTATCATCACTATTATTCAATATTGTTTTAGAAATATTACTATTATCAAAAAGAGAAGAAAAATAAATTAAAGGAATTGGAAGTAGGCAATGAAGAAATAAACTTTTACACTGTGCATATGATATAAGTATACCAGAGAATTCTAGAAAATCAATTTATAAAACTATTTTAAACAAATAACAACTTTAGAAAACATAGTAGGATATAAAACAAATTCACATAAACCATCAGCATTTCTATATATTACCAATAAATTCCAATAAAAAAGAAAAATTCTATTAAAAGTAACAATAGACAACATAAAATACTTGGAAGTCTACCTCCCAAGATAAACCCCCAAACTATGTGAAAAACCTTTTCACACAAATAAATTCAGATATGAAAGATTGGAAAAATGTCAATTGCTCAAGAGAAGGCCACTAAAATAATAAAAGTTACAATTCTACCTAAATTAAATTACTTATTCAGTATCTTCCAATTACACTATTATAGAGAGCTAGAAAAATAGACAGAAAATTCATTTGAAGGAAGAAAAGATCAAGAGCATCAAGGGAATTAATGGAAAAAAATGCAAAGAAAGGTGACAGCCTTACTGGCTCTAAAACTACACTATATGGCAGCTGTCATGAAAACTGTTTGGTACTGGTTAAGAAATAGAATGATGGATCAGTAGAATAGATTAGCTACAAAAGAAAGAGTAATAAGTGAATATAATAATCTACTGTTTGATGGATCCAATGACTCCAGTTTCTTGAATTAAAAATCCACTATTTGACAAAAACTGCTGGGACAGCAAAATAGTGTGGTAAAAATTAGGCATACACCAACATCTCACATTCTATATATATACCAAGATATGATAGAAATAGGTACAGAATTTAAACATAAATTTCAATCTCATATGCCAGTTAGGAGAACAAGAAGTAGTTTGTCTTTCAGATCTGTAGAGAAGAAAGGATATATGAACAAACAGGAAATAAAGAACATCAGAAAATGCAAAATGGATAACTTTGCATTAAATTAAAAATACTTCTGTACAAACAAAAACAACAAGCAAAGATTAGAAGGAATGGAAAACAATTTTACTGCTGGTGTTTATGAAAAAGTCTTCGGGTCTAAAATATATAGAGAGAACTGAGATTGAAGAAGTGAAATCATTCTACAACTTTCACATGATCAAAGGATATGTACAGACAGGTTTCAAATGAAGAAATTAAAGTTATATATAGCCATATGGAAAGCTTCTCTAAATCAATATTGATTAGAGAAGTGAACATGCAAAAAAACTCTGAAGCACTCACACTAAATTACTAAGCTAAAATGACAAAAAAACAGAAAAAATGATCAACATAGGGAGGGATATAGGGAAACAAGGACACTGATGCACTATGAGTGAAGTTGTGAACTGATTCAACCATTCAGGAGAACAATTCAGAAATATGCCAAAGGGCAATAAAGTTGTGCATACCCTTTGTTCCAGCAATACCACTACGAGATCTGTAGCCCAAAGAGTTCATAAAAAAGGGGAAAAGACCCACATGTATAAAAGTATTTATAGCAACTCTTTGTGTAGTGGCAAAGAATTAAAAAAAAAACGAGGTGATGCCCATCAATTGGAGAATAGACAAAAAATATGATATATGAATATGATGGACTACTATTGATCTATTAAGAAATCATGAAAGGGCAGAGTTCAGAAAAGCCTGGGAAGACTTGCATGAGTTCATAATAAGCAAAGATAGTAGAACCAGAACAACACTGTACACATTAACAGCAACTTTGTGTTATGATCAACTGTGATGAATTTAGCTCCTCTAAGCAGTTCAGACATCAAGTAAAATTCTAAAACATTTGATGGAAAATATCAAGCACATCCAGAGGAAAAAGCTATGGAGTCTGAATGCATAACAGCACATTATTTTTATTTTTTAAAATTATTTTATGTTCTATCACTCTCATATTTTCCCTGCTTAGATCTAATTCTTCTTTTGTAACATGCTTAAAATGGAAATACGTTAAACATGATTGTATCTAGAGAAGCATGGAATGACTTACAGGATCTGATTATGGACAAGGAAGCAGAACCAAGACAACAATGCGCACACCAGCAGCAACATTGTGAGATGATCAACCCTGATGGATGAAGCTGTAGTTAGCAGCTCAGAGAGCTAGGGCAGCCCTATTAGACCAGCTATGAACAATGTTATCTCCATCCAGAAGAAGGAAAATGAAACAAAACAAAACAAAAAAAAGACAGAAAAACCAACCTTTCATGATCTGATGAAAACTTTATAAAAATTATGTCTTTTGTATCTCTTTCCCTTAATCCTAATTCCTCATACTGAAAATAACTAATACTAATCTGTAATAATATTTATCAAAATATGTATTTACAATGCTAACCTGACTATCCACTAATGTAGGGGGTGGGTGGGAAGGAAGGGAGAGAGAAAGGAAATTTTGAAACTTAAAATATGAATGTTTATATGGATGAAAAAAAATAAATACATCAAAATGGGTACAGGATTTAGCCATAAATGGTGACACCTTATGTAAATCAATAGACCAGGAAATACTCTTTCTATCAGATCTATGGAATGAGGAAAATTTATGACTCAACAAAACATAGAGTATAATATAAAATGCAAAATGAATGATTTTGACTATATTAAAGTAAAAAGAATTACACTAATAAAATCAATACTGTCAAAATTAGAAGGAAAGCAGGTAGCTGGAAAATAATCTTTACAATTAGGAGTTCTGATAAAGGTTTCATTTCTAAAATATATATAGATAACTGCATCAAATTTATAAAGTTACAAGTTTTCCCAGATTGAAAAATGATCAAAAAATATGAATGGACAGCTTTCAAATGAAAAAATTAAAGCTCTGTATAATCATCTGAAATATTGTTACAAATCATTATTAATTAGAAAAAAATGAAAATTGAAGCAACTATACAAAAGTACCCCACACCTATTAGATTGGTTAGAAGAACAAAAAAGGGAAAATGATCAATATTAGAGAGGTTGTGGGAGGATTGGGACATTAATGCATTGCTGGTGGAGTTGTGAACTGATCCAACCATTCTGGAGAGTAATATGAATCTATGCCCAAAGAGCAATAAAACTGTTCATAACATTTGACCCAGAAATTCCAACTCTAGGGCATATATCCAGATGAAACCATTAAAAAAAATGGGGAAAGTCCCCCATGTTGCAAAATATTAATAGCAGCTCTTCTTGTATGGCAAAGAATTGGAAATTGAGGAAATACCCATCAATTGTGGAATTGTTAAACAAGTTCTATAAGAAACCATAAATGTTTGTATAATATTAACCTGTCACTAAGGGTGGGGGTGGGGGTGGAAAGGGAGGGCAGAAGGAAATTTTGTAAATTAGTTATATACATATATAGATAGATAGATAGATAGATAGATAGATAGATAGATATATGAATGAATGTTGAAAAACTTTCATACCATGCATTTGGAAAAATAAAATATCAATTTAAAATGAAAGAAAAAAAATCAATACAACAAAAAAAGCATGATTATACATGTACAAATTATCAGATTACTCACTGTCGTGAGGAGGGGAGAAAGGAGGGAGAAAAGTAGAAAAATGTAGAAAAAATCACAAAAAGATGAATATTGAAAACCACCTTTGCTTGTAATTGAAAAAAATAAAATTACATTAAAAAAATGATAGTTTTAATTTTAATAGTTTTTTTTTTAATTTACCAGTACCAAAAATGTTTAAATTTTTTAAAAATGGGGCAGCTAGGTGGTACAGTGGATAGAGCACCAGCCCTATAGTCAGGAGGACCTGAGTTCAAATCTGGTCTCAAGTAATTAACAATTGCCTAGCTGTGTGACCTTGGGCAAGTCACTTAACCTCATTGCCTAAAATAAAAAAATTTTAAAAATTAAATTTCACCAGTACCTCTTGTGATCTCTGTGAACCCCTATCTAATTCATATTTTCAAATTTCCACTAATAGATGAGTATGTCCTTGCAGATCTAAGATTAAATGTTGGGTCAAGTCAATTCATGGAATTTTATATATTTGCCCCTTTTGTTTTAGTTTTTGCAAGGCAATGCAGTTAAGTGGCTTGCCCAAGGCCACACAGCTAGGTAATTATTAAGTGTCTGAGGCCAAATTTGAACTCAGGTACTCCTGACTCCAGGGCCGGTGCTCCATCCACTGCACCACCTAGCTGTCCCTATTTATTGCTTCTTATTTGATAAAATAATTAGTATGACTTTCTCTCCCCTAGTTCTATTTTGGAAAAATCATTTCTTGAATAAAAAAGTCCCCTTAAAACTCTTGTTGCTTGCTTACTAAGTTGATAGTTTTCATTAAAATACATCATCACTTCTTGTATCCTCTTAGCTGGTATCTTAAAATTTCAGTCTTTTGTCCCTCCCTCTGATCTAAAAAAAAAAGAAAGAAAAAAGAAAAATAATCTTTTTCATGAAACATTACCAGGCTTCTGAAACTCTTTTGTTGTCATCTATCACTCATATGATAATATCATCTTCTAAGATCATTAGCTGAAAATGTATTTTATTATTATGAGCCCTGCACAGCTACCCATCCCAATAAAGAAACTTCCTGAAAAGGAGGAATTATTTTCTATGTCTGGAATTGTACTGTTTTACTTGCCTCAAAACTTTGGTGTCATTAATACTTTAATTCTATTATTAATGAATGTCCATTATTACTGCCATTGTATAGATAGGAACCCAAAATAGAGAAAAGTTAAGTGGCTTGCCCAGCATCACACAGTTGGTAAGTGTCTGAAGCAACATGTTAACCCAACATTTCCTGATTTCATACATACCACTCTGTTCACTGCATCACCTAGATGCTTGAATGAGGGCAATACTTGGATTGATTATGAGAAATTACCTAATGCAAATTTCCTATTTATGTATCATTCCAAGACCAGTAAAGGTTTTGAATACATTTCCAGGGCAAATTGTCCAAACAATAAATCATGAGTTCAGAAAACACTGTTCATATGTTCAGTAATGTGGACTTTATCCAGTAACTACTCTTTAAAATTACTTGGTGGGATAGAAAGGAAATAATCTGCTAAATTGTCAGAAGTAAGAATTTTTCTTATAAATTTAAGGACTGACCTATTGTTAGATCCTATGAACAGAAGTAACTCCATTTTCGTCCACCAATTGGCCCACTTAAATACAAAGAAGTTTATATATAAATAACAAGTTTAGTCAACTGCATTGAATTTTTCATTTATTCCAAAGACAGTTAGTAAACTTTAACAGTCAAGATGTCATGTGGTTCATAAAGGGGTTTACAATCTAAACTAGTTGATGATCGACGGTTCTTCATGTTTCTCTCCTTTTCAGTCTCTGTGAATCTGTCCAACAAAGATAATCTGATATAACAGAGACCTAGATCTTGACTCTCCTTCAAGGTACTTGGCCTATATATACTTACATTACTATCATTGCCCATGAAGGATGAAGTTATATACTGGCATGCCTGTGAGTAAAAAAAAAAAACTGCCTGACTCATTGTCCTCTGCATCTTTATGTTCCTTCTCAGTAATTCTTCACCCTCTACCCTTTCACAATAAATAAGAGCAATTTAACCTCAAATCACTTTCGGTCAAAGATTCCCTGTTGCCAAAAAACTCTACTGCCAAGGACCAAAGTCTTCAAAGATTGTATACTGTCTTCACTCTAAAGACATGAGAACTACCCAAATCTTAATCCTAGTAGGAAGAGCAGGAATAATAGCTTTCCTGTACTATCACATATGTAAATTTCTATTAGAGACATACATTTGACTTTACTCTCATTTTTATTGGCATGGTCATCACATTTATTTGTGGAAGTTTCCATTTAAAGAACATTTACTGCTAAAAACTGGGATTTTAACAAGAGAGACTGGTCACTTCTCCAGTTTCTGAAATTATTCCCTTGAATCAGATGAAGGATTAACTTCAAGCTCTATTTCTTGTTTTTAGAGAATATTTCTTCTCTATATAACATTTAAAGTCTCAAAAATATTCCAAATATAGCTTCATGTGCACTGAGTACTCAGATATAAAAGAAAAGAAGTTATGACAAAATTTGTGGGAGTTTACTTATTTTGGTATGAATGTATAAGAAATATTACTCTTTAAGTCTAGATTTAAAATACTTTTTTTAAAAAAACTGGGAACAAATACTATTAATTTTAGTAAAACCCTACAAAAAATATTATTCCTCATAATTAGAGTAGTTTTCAAATAATGTTTATTATAGAAGAAAATAAATATTTAACTGAGAAAAACAATAGTCTACAGAGACCACCTATTTTAGATGACTATACATATAACTAAAATAGTTCCTAACATTCACATATATGACTCCCAAAGACACATAGGACATACATTTGTATATCTGATATATCCTTGTATAAGCTATTGCAGGCATTGATTTCCTACAAAGGAGAAATTAGGCTGATTTTATAAAAAATGTGGTTATAAGAAAAGATAAGAGGGGGGTGGAGGAGGGAAGTAAGATTGGGGAGAAAATTGTAAAACTCAAATAATATCTTTAATAAAAATAAATTTAAATAAAGAAAAGAGAATAAAAGCATAGAGATGCCTCGTTATACTTATTTAAAAGTGTGCAAATTCTCTGATTTTCACATTAAAAATGTTCCTCATAAATATTTTAAAAAAATATACACAAGGAAATTAAGTGAAATGCTAGTGCATCTTTCTTTGACTATTTTATGGAAAACAGAAACAGAATTAATCACTTAATATTTTTTCAAAAAAGTATTTTTTCATTTCTAAACCTTATTAGTAAGGCATTGATTTCAAATAATAAAAGAAAATAATTTAAATAAAATAATGTATGGAAAGGAACAGGTATCTTGGAATAAGTTCTGTGTGAATATGTGTATATTTATGAGTTTGAGGGAAAACCACAAATACAAATATAGACAAAAAATAGTCAGCTGTTTTTAAACAACATGAATTCCCATAAACACAAATCTATAGATATCAAGCTATAAATAATATCCAGGTTAAATGAAAATGTTCCCAATTGATGTGTCCTATTATCTATTCCCTCCTTTATCAGTGTCATGAGGATAGTGCTAAGGTAAACATGCAATAGCACACTTGGCAAATTTTGATTTGCAATCTTGACAGCACATTTCCAAAGGTATAACATCTTAATCAAATTTTAAAATAAAACATCCTCATGCTGAGCCTGGTTGTAAACCTAAAATTATATAACATACATGTTTTTATGCTTTGTCAATTACATTTGAAATAGGGGACTGTTTGTTTCAGCCCTTCTAAAAATGAGACGAGGATGAGAAAACAACCTATTTCCTTATTAGGTTCAGGAGTCAAAGGACTCAGCCAGGAGCCGCAGGCTTCAAGAGCATAGAAGATTAAGACATATATTGGATTCATGATGGAGGGCAGAAAGTTCATTTTCAAAATAAAACAGAATTTTATTCATATTCCTTTTAAAATTCAGATTGCCATTTGCCAGCTGACCTGTGACATGGCAGCAGTGTATTACATTTTCAATGAGCAGTCTGTCTGGAGCTGCATTATGAAGAAACTGCTTCCTGGTTTGTGGGGGTTTTGTTTTGATTTTTTTTTTGGAGTCAGATATTGTTGTAAGAATTTTAGATGGTGTAAACAGGGGCAAGGGAACATATTTATTTTTAATAAAGGGGGGAGGATGTAAACTGGTTTAGTCATTGGCAATATGCATGGAATAAGTCTATAAAAATCAGAGCAGCTCAGGTAAAATGTATATGCAGAATTCTATCAGAGATGGGGGAAGCTAGACATCATGAATGGAAATAAGGGCAGACCCCCCAAAAATGAATCTGTATTTTAAAAATAAATAAATGTGAATGCCGTTTTAAACAAGTTTTGGTAGAGTGCAAGTCAAGCCAAGGTTTTCTATAGTCAGAAGCTAGATTTATCCAGCTCACCATCTGTCAAAATTATATTATAGACGGCACATATGCATAGATACAAGACCACTGATTTTCATATATATTAAAACCTGCAACTAGTGCAGGATATATGAAAACCTACAAACTGTTAAGCCAAAAGGCTTCCATCCAGAACTTTTTTCCACATTGTTTTAATTCTGTCATACTTCTGACTGTTGGTTTTTGAAATAGGAATATTTAGTTAATAGAAATGAAAACAAGCACATGTACTTAGAATTCCAAATAATATATTTTAATCTAAAAATGGGAAAAGAATGTAACATTTAAATCTGATATTTAATACACAAAGATCATACACTAAATGGTGCTTTTTTTCCTTTTGATTTGAAAATGAAAAAGCTTTACATGGTGTTGGTGGTATTTTTTTTAAGGTCAGATAAATGATGTTGGTAGTTATAAAAGTGAGGACTATACAATGACTAAATACTCAGCTAGTGTACATTACACGTGGCATCACTTCTGGTATTTTGGTTCTGAGGACAATTGCAAAATGTCTGCCATTCTGGGATGACTTTGCCTAGCAAAAATGGGAACTAAAGAGGGACACTAATTTTGTGACCAGTTTTTATATTCAAGGACTCTTAAAAAGAGGAAAGGAAAGAAAGAACCTAATTTTATCATAAAACAAATTTGATTTCAAAGTAGAATTTATTTAATTTTGAACTCAAAAAGAAAATCATCATATCTAATATCTTCCTAGAATTCTTTGGAACAGAGATGTGAGATGACTTAGTCAAGGTCATATGACTAGTCATTAATACAAAATTTCTTAAAATAGATACTTCTTACAGCCAAGAGGATCTTCAATATTAAATACATTAAGGTATCCCTACGTAGATTACTCCAATTTACAAAACTTGAAAGAGACAAGGCAAGGCTTCAAATGGAATAAAAAATATTTCTCACGGGTCAGAAATTAATAAAACCACTCTCTACTACTAAAAGCAGGAAGTATCCATTTCAGATTACAGAGCTCAAATAAAAACAAGTGATCTGCTCACATTGAAAATGTGATATACATCATTATTTTTAACTAGAGATAAAATTCTAAATCTATATATTGCACTGGGGAAAAAAAGCAGATCTAAGTATTTCAAGTGAACCGGACAATCATCCGTGTATATGTAAATATATGCATCACAATGAGGGACTGACAAACTTATGTTTTACACGAGCTAAATTTCAACTTAATTATTTGATGTTCATATTCCCCCTCTACCTTATTGTAAACCTTCAAGTAACCTCTGGTGCCCTAATATCTAAAAATAATCTAAAAATAATCAGATGATAAATATACAACAAAAAGAAATTTGGCAGGTGACAGATTTGTCTTAAGGAACATGATGTTAAAAAAACAGCAAAGCAAATTCATTAAGGAAAAGCTGGAGGCAGATTTTTCTAGGTTCTAGGTTTAATGAACTTACATGTATGATGATTGTGTATAATGCCACTTTAATTTTTATATGAATAAGAATTTGGGTTCATTTAAGGAATAAGATCCATCCACGTTCTCAATGGATATTGTGTATAGCAAAATATAAATTCCTATTTGTATTTTATTTCTAAATCATATCTCTCTTTAACTTTTAAAAATTAATGCATTATTACACAAATTGTCAATATATTTTGTCAGCATGTCACTCTTTCTTAAAAACAATGTGATTTTCACCTTTGTAGGCAAAACAGGCATTGGAGAAAATCCCATTACTAATTTCTTTTAGTTTCATTTGATTTTTTCACAAGTTTTTTAATTAAGCCAAAATAATTTACAAGATATTAAGATTAAAAGAAAAATATTTGATTTTCCTACAGAAAAATAAATTTTCAAAAGTATACAACCTTAAAAAAGATGTGATTCCATGACTGGTTGATAATAATTCTTAAATACAATTTAATTTTACTTGATTCCATTCCATCTAAGTCAAGTCCAAGGCAAGACAAGATATAGAAAGGAAAGGACAGGCAATTCAGTTCAACATTTATTAGTCCATATGACATTGAGGGGCATATTCAGGGAAAATAAAGATGAAAACAATAGTAGTTTCCCTCAAGGAGTTTATCATAAAATAAAGGAATATGATTTGCACAGCAAACAATATGAAAAAAAGAGGGGAATAAGAGTAGTTCCAACAAAGTCATGTTTTTAAAATATGAGGAGGGAGGGATCATAACTAGGGCATAAAACAAAATACTGGCATAATAGGTCATAATGCTGCCGTTCTTAGCACATCTTGAAAAAATACTCTTATTGGGGGTTTAAAAATGTTTCAGTATTGAACAATTTGGTGTTTTATGAGACTCAAGGTGCTTGGCATCTGTTACTAATATGTTTACCAGTAGCCCACACAAGTCCTGCCCCCACCTACAAATGCATAATTTCCTTTTCATTTATAAAAAAAAAATCACAATTTTCAAGGTGGA
The DNA here is from genome assembly GCF_037893015.1 of Macrotis lagotis. Lineage (NCBI taxonomy): Eukaryota > Metazoa > Chordata > Mammalia > Peramelemorphia > Peramelidae > Macrotis > Macrotis lagotis. The sequence continues at coordinate 711,995,440 of NC_133658.1, read as the reverse complement.
TTGATGAAAATTAAACTTTTCCAACCTGAGATCTCACTAGTTTAGACTACAATAAGAAATAGTTATCAAAATTTTGTAATGCAATGGAATTGGGATTGCTTCTTCACTAAGCTAATTCTCCCAGAATCCACTGTTCATCTCATCACTCCTTATAAAATACAGAATCCTTAATTGGTCTGTGCTTCTCCAACATGTTTTTAATGAAAACGCAGCACATAACTCTTAGTTTGTTGGCTGGCAGAGCCCAATTTACAAAAGTGGGAGTGCAAGATAAGAAAAGAGTACATCTGCAGAGCAGGCTGTGCAATGAATCACACAGTGCCAGGGTTGAGCAGAATATAATTGAGTCCAACATCTCTGAGCACTTTCACCATAATTAATGATAATCTCTAACAGAGAAATCTGAGATTCCAGTTCAGAGAACTGTTTAATTAGGCCAAGTAATGAAAGCAGAAGCAGTACAAGAATATGGCCTGTCTCATGATTAATGATTCATGCTACTGAACACAAAAGTGCCGCACCGTTAACTCTAACGGATGCTGCATCTCTCTGGCATTTACAAAATAGTGAAATGCATGCATTTTTGTATTTTAAAGATGTAACTGGCAGTATCCTTTTCTGAGCTATTTACATGATAAATATGGTTCCAAAGGTAACTGTCTTCTTCACAGGTTCTTTGCTCTGGGGTACTTTAAGATAAATATGGTATCTGCCTCAACATCAGTATTAAGGTAAGCCCAGTTCCAACACTGAATAATTAACACTTTCACTTTCAGTTTTAAAGTTAGTCAAACAGTATTTTCCTTTCTATTTTCTCAGAATAAATATCTTTTGGTGGCATTTCTTGTTCTCAGCATACCCTAATAAAAATTAGTTCAAAGTTTAATAAACAATAAGGAAAAGAAGTTGAGTTTAAAATCAAATGTAAGGGATTTCTTTAAAGGCCTTGAAGGTTACCATTTTTATTGGTATAGGGTGTAAAATGTCCATTCAGCATAGAGCAATTTAACAATAGAATTGCCCTGGAAGTACAGGGGACTCAACAAAAGAGAGGATAAGAGTAGAATGCCTCAGGCCTTAACTTACAAGCCAGCAAATTATATGGGTTTTATGTGACTATTTACTCTGCTTTTCAATAAAACAAGGGATACTACTTATCACAGGGATTGCCGAATTGCACAGTACATATGCAAGGTCTGTGATAAGAGGACCTCCATAAAGAAACATACTCACTCTATTCACCACAAAATTAGGTCTCCTTGGGTGCCTTCTGCAGAAGCTTCTATGGTTCAGCACCCACTGAGGCTCATTCTGATTCAGAAGACAGGCTTATCTGCTTTATGGGATAGAAGAAAAGATTTCTGTGCTATCCTTTCTGCTTGCCCTGTCTGCCCCATGTAAATATATATGTGTGTATATATATATATATATATATATATATATATATATATATATATATATACACAGGCAGACAACTCAACCTTTACTTTATGCTCATATTTTTCACACTGGTCCAAGAGAGCATGTACTTTCATTAGCAAAATCATTAGAAAGATTTCTAACAAATTAACTGTAGCTTTTTGTCTACACAACCTCTAATGCAACTGAAAAGCAGAAATTCTACCTTTGAGCCAAGTGTAGGCCACAAGCTTGGAGATTTCATGTCCAATAATGGTTGTTTGACTGGTCATTCTACTAAAGGAAATTATTTGAGTAAAGGTAATAGGAGAAAAGTGAATCCAATAAAATAAAATAAATGACCATAGAATTATTGAACCCTGCCCTGATTCTAAGATTACAGTTTATGGATGAAAATCATTTAAACCTATATGAAAAATGCACATATGCAAAAGAACAATCAATATTCATATCACCAATCTCTGAACAATTTTAAGTATTTTCCATGGAAAAGCATATGCATTAATCTACATATATATATAAATTTATAGAAGGTATACATGACATCTATAATATGTGTAAAATAGATACATTTTAACAAAAGAATTTTCTTCAGCATCATGAAAATTTAAGTGGAAATTTCATAGCTAATTCCATAAACATCTTAGACTTTTAAATTGTAAAAATCCTCAAAAGTCTCCAACTGGACAATTCACATTTATATAGCGTTATAAGGCTCACAACGTACCTTCTCAGCAAGAGAATGAGTGACATACTAAATAAAAAGAATAGGAGGAAAATGGCTAGGTTTTACTCATTATCTTGAATAAATCATACATTTATTAAGTACCTACTCCTATGTACCAGATAGTATGCTTAGAAGTCTTATATGAAATACCATTCTTCAGTCTTCATTTCTGATATGACTGACTATCCCTACCCACTAAACTCCTTTTGCAGACTGACTAGAAATTGAGATTTTGTTCCCTGACAAAAGAATTTTCTTAAAAATAGATTATAAGGAAAAAGAATGCTAAGCAGTTAATAAGACCTTCTAAACTACAATAGTATGGGCATCATGTCATTCTAAAATTGTTATGAAAATAAACAGACTCCAGTAAAAAGTAAAAATCTATAAAATATGACATTGGAAATGCAGCATCATTTAAAAAAATTAATCAAGAAATTCAGCAGATTTTAATTTTTCCATCATTCTGCTTTCTAAATGAAGAATTTCTCCTCCCAAAAAACAATTAAGTTCTCTAAGTAGTTTTTGAAAACCGTATTGTGGTTATAATTCATATTTATGTCATTTAAAGAAAAAGAAGCTAGAAGGAAAATGGGAGCATCTTTGATAAAGAAAGTCAATGATAAGTTAATACAATTAGCACTGGAAGGGACCAAACACATCATTTAGTCCAAACTCATCATCTCCTTTTGCAGAAAAAAGAAATTAATATCAGTCAAAGGAAAGGAACACTTGCCAAGTGTGGCCTAGAAAGGACTAAAAACTATTTCTTCCAATACTAATTCAATGTCCACTGTCTAGATATAATATAACATAAGAAATTACTGAAACACAAGGAAATAAATATAAAAATGAAAAACTAATGAAAAGAGTATCTATATTTTGTTTTTTTAAAAAGGAAAAATATCCTGAATGATTACAGTAGTACATAGGAAATATTTGAAATGAAATCTCTTTGATTAAGTCCCAAAAGTTCAGTGATTTAAATAGAATTAGAATGAGACTACTTTGAGGCCTCAGTTTACTGAGACTAGAGCACATTACTTAAACAGAAATAATAGAGTCAATGAAGAACATCACAGCAGATTTTGATTTTAAAAAGCTAGATCAATTTCTAGAGGACTGAAAATCACTCTAGTGATGGTTGAAAAAAGTTCAATTTAATTGAAGCTTCCAAAGATAATACAGTTTATTATGACTGAATTATTTTGGAGACTAGGGTTCTATTATAACAATTTGTAGAAATCATTGTATTTAAAAGGGCTAGAAAATTCTTATTAAAAGATAATCTTGATTTTTACTATCTGTGTGACTTTGGGAAATTAATTTAGCATCTCTAAGACTCAGTTTCTTCATCTGTAAAATAAAAAACTTCAATAATATGATCCTTGAGGTTTCTTTTATGTCTAAATTCTCCAATCTAATTTAAGCATATTTTCATTTTAGTGACTATTTCCTATTGAAGATATAGGTAAATGATTCCAATAAAGGAAAAAATAATTTATTTACTTGACAATATGTAATATTCAATCTCTCTCTCTCTCTCTTTCTCTCTCTCTCTCTCTCTCTATATATATATATATGCATATAAATATATATATATATCTGTCTATCTATCTCTGTAATACCTAATGTGTTGAAGATACTATATCAGATATATGACAAATTTGTAGGATAATAAATCATCTATTAAGTAAATACAGTTCATTTGCTAAGCTCTTGGCTTTATTTTTATATGTGTTGCATAGTATTTGTCCATCTAGTTCATGGAACTTTGTAATGGGATCATGAGTATAAGGTCGAAGATGGCATGTCAGATTAGTAATTTTTCCTTACATTTTTCTGATTATACTATAATTATCTAATCAGTGGAAAGAAGCATAATGAATAAGGAAAGGAGCACAAGTTGTAAAGGAATGTAAATTTAAATTACTCCTGCTAAGATTTTAGAATGTTTCAGCAAAGTATCATAATCAACACCTATAGAGTATGGTATTCAAGTCAAGCTGTTCTTCTAGTTTTCTCTATATCCAAGTCAAAGTTGACTAATTCAGTATGTTCCTGGATTTCTTTTTGTAGAAGTTACAAAGATGAGGAAAATTATTAAAGTGACTTTGAAATGGTCCTTTATGAAAAATTTATTGAATTTGCAGTCTGCAAATTTGGCCTTGATAATATATGTTCTCACCTAAGGTCTACATGTATAATGAGGCATAAATTATCTTTGCAACTAGACCCCAGAAAGAAAATGAGCATGGCACATGGGATAAAGGACCAGTCTTGGAGTCAGAAGAAACTGGGTTCAAACAATGCTTTTGATATATGTTAGTTGTGGGATCAAGAGCAAGACATTTAACCTCTAACAGATTCAGGCAAATTTCCAAAGTTATATGAAATGAACATTTTTCAGTAGAGGGATTTTCTACACTGGACCTTTGTATAGGATAAACTAAAGGACAGGAAAAGAAGCAAAAACTTAGAACTAATTCAATGAATATTGTAGCTACATGGAGTTTTCTTTTGTATTTATTTGTTCAACATATTTTATAAAGCTTCTGTATTACACAACATATAATGTTTGGTTTTGGAAGCTGCCAAATTAAGGTATGATCCCTGCTGTTATGGAATATACATTCAAGAGTGGGTTAAGGTCAACTTATCAGGGTTGATTATTGTATTTTCTTTATGAGAATTTGTAGCGTAGAAATCTACGAAGGCTATAAATCAGGATATGGTTTATTATTTTGTTGATTGTATCAACTTAAGCAAATGATTGAGAAAATTTTAAGACTGTAGAGTAAGTATAACAATGTGTCATGCATTTTTAAAGAGAAACATTGTGAAATATTGTCAAAATAATGCCACTACTTACAGCCTAGTAGTATATACTAAATAATGCATGGCAATATGAGGGGTAAATGCAAAGATATAAAAGATATGACCTTGCCTTATCTTAAATAAGGGAAATTATGTAATAAATATTTTTATATTGCTTTAACATTTGCAGAGTTCTTTGGATACATTAATTCATTTAGTTTACATAACAAAGTATGTGTTTATTTATTTAGCTAGCTATTGCATATTATTTATTTGTCTGTGTTATAGGTGGGGCACCTGAAGCACACAAAAATGTTAAATTGACTTGCCCAGAATTCTGTTTTTGTGAAAAACAAAAATAAAATTGCAGTTATGCAAGAGTGGGTGATACATATTTTTCCTAGCTATTTCTTTCATCTGAAATGTTTTCAATATTGCTGATATGTAGACTTGTAATAAGTTCTTTCATGAGCTTTGATTCCCAAAGTCTTGAGAATTGACTAACCACTACTTATTGTGTCTCTTCCCTTCTCCATTGTATTCAACAAAATCTTTTCATTCATTATTTGTTATTTCATTCCTCATAAAATCAAGCTTCATTCACATAATTGGATTTTCTTTCATTGAAAACTGTAGGGGACATCTGGCCAAGGTGGTGAAGAGAAGACAAGCACTGAACTAAGGTCTCCTGGTTTTCCCTCACAAATAATATGAAACAAACCTTAATAGAAATCCAATTGACAAAGACCAGAAAATGAAGCTAAGAGAAGAACATTTACCAACAAAGTCTGTCTCCAGGAATCATGGGTGAACTGGTGGCAGAGAGCAAAGAGCAGAGAGTCAGTGGGGGTGGGGTGAGATCTGGACTAAACTAAGATCAGCCATGAAAGCTTTGACTGTGGGAGCCACAGAAACTGGCTGTAAGATCAGTGGTCTGGGAAGCTCATGAGGAGCTGGAGGGCAAGTTCTAGCACAGAGAAATTCAAAGTGCTACTGATCATTGATCTTCTGGGTTCCGTTGGTCTGGAGGACCACCAGCTCCATACTTTAATTTCAGTGGAGTCCTCTCCCTAGAACAAGCACAGTAACAGCTCCCCCACCCCAGGCTTAGGCTGCAGCAGAGCTCTGTCAGTTGAATAGGGAGATTAACTACATGACCTGAGGGCTCAGCCCACAATGTTCAAGGGTAACAGTATCTAGAAGTGCCACCCATCCCCTCCAGGCCTAGAAAGAGAGCCTCAAGTCAAGGTCACATACACTGCAGAGAAAGTAACCAGCACTCCCTACTGGCCCAGAAACTTGAAAGTATTAAGGCAAGTGAGCAAAGCCTCTATCCCACCCTATTGACCAGTGCACTTGGAGTTACTAAATCCAGTGAGCAAAGGCTCTAGCGACTTCAAAACCAAAGGCAAGTGAATATCCCCTCCCCCTAACACAAGAGCTTAGGAAAATGAAGAAAAGCCAGTAGAAAGGGAAGTCCATGGAAAATTACCTTGGAGGAAACACCCTAACTCAGAGAGATCTAGAACATCTGAGATTATGATTTGGTCTCCAGCCCAGAAATATTTCCTTGAAGAAGACAGGGAGAAGTTAAAAATATCAATTGGAAAATTTGGGAAAAGAAACCCAAGAGAAAATTATCACCTTGCAACAAGAAAGCAAATACTTGGAAAATACAACTTGGACAAATGCAGAAAGAAAATAATTGTCTCAAAACCTCAACTGGACAAATGGAAAACACCTCCAAAAATAGAATTGACCAATTGAAAAAGGAATTGCAAAATGTAAATGAAGAAATTTCATCTATAAAAAAAGAATGGAGTCTGTAGAAACTAATGTCTTTATGAGACTGCAAGAATATGTAAAACAAAACTAAAAAATTGAAAACATAGAAGAAAATGTAAAATACCTCATCAGCAAAACCACTGATCTAGAGAATTAATCTAGAAATTATTAGGCTCCATGAAAATACTGAAGAGTAAAAAAAAAAACCTGGACTCAATATTTCACTATTTAGTGATGGAAAATTGCCCTGACATCATAGAACCAGAGGGTAAAATACTTGTTGGAAAAAATACATTGGTCCTCTCCAGAAAGGGATCCCAAAATGAAAATATCAGATAAAAGAGAAAATCCTACAAGTATCCAGAAAGAAACAATTTAGATACAAAGGAGCCTCAGTAAGGATTACACAGGATGTGTCTGTATCAACATTAAGGGATCAAAGGGCCTGGAATGTGATATTCCAAAGAGCAAGGGAACTGGGAAAGCAGCCAAAAATTCACTATCTAGCAAAATTGAACCTTCTCTTCCAGGGGAAAAGATGGACATTTAATGAAATAAGAGACTTCCAACATTTCCTTATGAAAAGACCAGAACTTTAGTTAATTTGGACTTCAAACAGGAGACTCAAGAAATGCATGAAAAGGTTAAAAAAAGGGTTAAAGGGAAAAAAACTGCTATCAGACAAGATGAAACTGGCTATATCACCACCTTGGAGAAACACTCTCATAACTCTCAAGAATTGTATCTCTATTAGAGAGAATATAATTAGCTAGAAATAATGGAACTCATGACTTAACATGACTCTGATAGAATGATTTAAAAACAATACCTCATTAAAAAAGGGGGGACAAGTAAAGAGTGAGAGGATGGAGGAGATTGAATGGGGTAAATCAAATTACATAAAGAGGTACAAATGACCTAATGCAATATAGGGGAGAAAAAGGGAGGAGGTGAGAACCACCTGAATCTTACTCTCACCAGATTTGACTTAGATAGCATGGACATACTCACTTAAGTTAAAAAAAAAACTTATGTTACCTTTCAAGTATTAAAAGGGGAAAGGGGGAGGAGGGAGGAAAAGAGGAACTAACAAAAGGAAAGGGAAGGAAGAAGGAGCAAAGGGAAAGGGAAAAGAAAGGGAAGGGGAGTTGGATACAAGTGGGCAAATACACTGAAGGTGGTGGAATTCTGAAAGAAAATACTGGGGAACATGGATAAAGTAAAAACATGGGAAAACACAAACAGAAGGAAGATAGCATGGAGAGCAATAAAGCACTAGTAATGATAACATTGAATGTGAATGGGATGAACTCCCCCATAAAATATAAGCAAATAGCAGAGTGGATTAAAAAACAGAATCCTACAATATACTGCTTACAAGAAATTCACTTGAAGCAGAGAGATACATATAGAGACAAGAGAAAAGGTTGGAGCAAAATATATTGTGCTTCAACTGAAGTGAAAAAAATCAGTGGTAGCAATCCTTATCTCAGACAAAGCAGCTACAAAAATGAATCTCCTTCAAAGAGATAAGGAATGAAACTATGTGCTCCTAAAAGGTATCATAGACAATGAGGAAATTTCAATACTAACTATGTATGCACCAAGTAGTATAGCATCCAAATTCTTAGAGTAGAAGTTGATTGAGTTAAAGGAAGACAGAAACAGCAAAATTGTATTGGTGGGAGGCCTCAATCTCTTGCTCTCAGATTTAGATAAATCTAACCATAAAACAAAAAATAAAGTTAATGAGGTAAATAGATTGTTAGAAAACCTAAGCATGATAGTCCTTTGGAGAAAACTGAATGGGGATAAAAGGAATATATTTTTTTATCTGCAGTACATGGCACTTGCACAAAAATTGACCATGTACTAGGGCATAAAACACTAATAATCAAATGCAGAAAGACAGAAATACTGAATACATTCTTCTCAGATCATAAAGGAGCAAAAATCACAGGCAATAGTGGACCAGGGAGAGATAGACTTAAAACTAATTGGAAACAAATAACCTCATTTTAAAGAATAAGTGTATTAAACAACAAACTATAAAAAGAATTAATGATTTCACCCTAGATAATGACAATAATTAAACAAAATATGAAAATTTATGGGGGGGGACAACTAGGTGGCACAGTGGATAGAGCACCGGCCCTGCAGTCAGGAGGACCTGAGTTCAAATCCAGCCTCAGACACCTAATAATTACCTAGCTGTGAACCCTTGGGCAAGCCACTTAACCCCACTTGCCTTGCAAAAAAATAACCCTAAAAAAAAAAAAAAGTATGCGATACAGCCAAGGCAGTTGTCAGGAGATATATCTTTTTAATGGTTACATGAATAAATTAGAGAAATAGTAAATAAATAACTTAAACATGCAACTAAAAAATTAGAGAAAGAACAAATTTAAAAACCCCAATTAAATATCAAATAAGAAATTCTAAAAATTGATGGAGAAATTAATAAAATCAAAAGCAAAAAAACTATTGAATTAATAAATAAAAACAAGAGTTGGTTTTATAAAAAAACAATAAAATTGATACACCTCTGGGCAATTTGATTAAAAAGAAAGAAAACAAAATTACTAGTATCATAATTGCAAAAGTTTAACTCATTACCAGGGCGGCTAGGTGGCATAGTGGATAAAGCACCAGCCTTGGAGTCAGGAGTACCTGGGTTCAAATCCGGTCTCAGACATTTTATAATTACCTAGCTGTGTGGCCTTGGGCAAGCCAGTGAACCCCATTTGCCTTGCAAAAACCTAAAAAAAGGTTTAACTCATCACTAATGAGGACAAAATTAAAGCAATAATTCAGAATTAATTTGCCTAACTCTATGCCAATAAATTTGATACTCTAAGTAAAATATAAAAATATTTACAGAAATGTATGTTGCCCGGGTCAAATGAAGAGGAAATTAAATACCTAAATAACCCTATCTCAGAAAAAGAAATTAAACATGCCATTATTGAACTCCCTAAGAAAATATCTCCAGGGCTAGATGGATTTACAAGTGAATACTATCAAACATATAAGGAAAAATTGGTTCCAATTTTATATAAACTCTTTGGAAAAATAGGTGAAGACAGAACTCTCTGCAACTGCTTCTATGACACCAATATGGTCATGATCCCTAAACCAGGAAGAGTTAAAACAGAGAAAGAAAAGTATAGATCTATCTCGCTAATGATTATAGAAGCAAAAATCTTAAATAAAATCTTAGCAAAATGATTACAGCAAGTTATCACTAGGATAATACACTATGACCAAGTAGGATTTGTCCCAGGAATGCATGGTTCATTCAATAATAGGAAAACGGTTAGTAAAATAACTAAATCAATAACAAATCTATCAGAAATCACATGATTATATCAACTGATGCTGAAAAAACCTTTGACAAAATAAAGCACCAATTCCTCCTAAAAACCCTAGAGAGCATAGGAATAAATAGATTATTCCTTAGAATAATAAATAGTATCCATCTGAAACCAGTAATAAGTATTATATGTAATGGAGATAAGCTAGAGACTTTTCCAATAATAACAGGAGTGACACAAGGATGTCCTTTATCAGCACTACTATTCAATATTGTGTTAGGAATGTTAGCTTCAGTAATAAGAGAAGAGAAGAAAAAGAAATTGAAGGAATTAGAATTGGAAAAGAAGAGACAAAATTCTAACTCTTTGCAGATGACATGATGGTATACCTAGAGAATCCCAAAAGATTCAGATAAAAAACTAGTAGAAACAATTTTAATTTTAGCAAAGTCACAGGATGTAAAATACACCCTCATAAATTTTCACCATTTCTATATATGTGACTAGCAAGATACAGAAGAAAGTGCTAGAAAGAGAAATCCCAGTCACAGTAACTTCAGACAATATAAACTACTACTTGGGAGTTTACCTGCCAAAGTAAATTCTAAAAAGTATATAAAAATAATTACAAAACACTTCTTACACAAATAAAATTAGATTTAAATAACTGGGCAAATATCAACTGCTTATAGATAAGCCAAGCTAGTATAATAAAAATGACAATTCTGCCTAAATTAAACTACATTTTTAGTGCCCTACCATTCAAAATTACAAAAACTTAATTTAATGATTTAGAAAAAATTATAAGTAAATTCATATGTAGAAATTATAAAAGTCAAGAATTTCCAGGGATTTAATGACAAAAGTGCAAAAGAAGATGGCTTAACCTTATCAAATCTAAACTTATATTATAAAGTATAAGTCATCAAACTGTCTGGTACTGGCTAAGAAATAGAGTGGTGGATCAGTGGAATAAACCAGGTGCAAAAGAGATAGCAGGAAATGATTATAGTAATCCATTGTTTGATAAACCCAAAGGGCCTACCATTTGGGATAAAAATTCTCTATTCAATAAAAACTGCTGAGAAAATTGGAAGTTAGTATGACAAAAATTTGGATTAGATCACCACCTCACCTTAAACCAAGATAAGATCAAAACAGATATAGGATTTAGACACAAAAGACAATATTATAAGCAAAGTAGGAGATCAAGGAATTGTTTACCTGTCAGATCTATGGAAAGGGAAGCAGTTTATGTCCAAGAAATAAAAGAATATCATTAAAAAGAAACTGATAACTTCCAATACATTAAATTAAAAAGATTTTGCACAGACAAAACCATAGTAACCAAGATCAAAAGAAATGTTATAAATTGGGAAACAATCTTTACAGCTAGTGTTTTGGTCAAAGGATGTGTGGAGGCAATTTACAGATTAGGAAATCATAGCAACATGAAAAATTGCTACAAATCATTACTTATTAGAGATATGTAAATCAAAGCATCTCACACCTCTCAGACTGGTCAATATGACCAGAAAGGTCAATGATCAACGTTGGAAGTGATGTGGTTAATCTGAGACACTAATACATTGTTGGTGGAGCTATGAACTCATCCAAACTTTCTGGAGAGCAATTTGGAATTACATCCAAAGGGCAAAGAAATATGCATACCCTTTGATTCAGCAATACCACTACTGTGTCTATACCCTAAAAAGATTATGAAAAAGAGTAAAACATCACTTGTACAAAAATGTTCATAGCAGCTTTGTTTGTGGTAGCAAAGAATTGAAAATTGAGTGAATGTCCACCAATTGGGGATTGGCTGAACAAATTGTGGTATATATACCTTATTGAACACTCTTGTTCTATTAGAAACCAGGAAGGATGGGAATTCAGAGAAGCCTGGAAGGATTTGCATGAACTGATTATGAGAAAGATGAGCAGAATCAAAAGAACATTGTACACCATAACAGTAACATGAGGTTGATGATGAATCTTAATGCACTTGCTTATTTCATCATTGCAACAATCAAGGACAATTTGGGGGTATCTGTGATGGAGAATACCATCTGTATCAAGAGAAAGAATTGTGGAATTTGAACAAAGACAAAAGACCTTTAATTGAAAAAAATCATCTGATTATGTACTTTTGCTTTATCTTATATTTTATTTTTTTCCTTAAGGATATGATTTCTCTCTCAGCATTCAGTTTAGATCAATGTATAGCATGGAAACAATGTAAAGACTAGCAGACTGCCTTCTATGGGGGAGGGGGAAATGAGATTGGGGGAAATTGTAAAATTCAAAAATAAATAAATAAATAAATAGAAGATTAAAAATTAAAAAAGGAAACTGTACAATAGCAATTTTCCTTCTATGGAGTTGGTTAAGTATTTTGGTATCTCTATCACAAAAGTTATTCAGTGTCTTTGGTCTATAAACCACAGCATGCATCTAATGCTAATTTGATTATGTGTTTGACATTATCATCTAGCATCTCCAAAATGATTTAAGGTTAATGATATAAAAGATATCATGGAAACCACAGTACTATAAATTAATCTAATATTTAGCTATCAGCTTGTATTGTAAAAAGTTCCATACTTTATATTAATATCAAGATAAATTTACTTTTTTAACTTTGCCCAGACATATCTTTCTACTCTATCCAATGCCTTTCTCTAAAGATAAAATAAAATAACATAAAATCTTGCAAATTTAAAACAATTATAGTGACTTTAAAACACCCAAACATAAATATTTTTGGTATATCTTATGTTCTGAATATAGATTTGGACTTTATAATGCTTAATTGAGGTTTATATTTAAGGTATTAATTTCAAGGAATTTTTACTTCTATAATGACCAAACGAATGTGTCAAATTCAAAAAAAGTTTTACTTCAGTACAATTGAAATAAAGTTTTATCTTCTCTATGATGAAAATAAAAAAGTTAGATATGTGTAGTCAGTATTTAAGAACTGATTCACATGTAGGAATTTGTATTTCAGAATTAAGCATTCCTCTCTCAATTCTACGGGCCCTTTTGAGACTACTATGATATGTGACTGGACAAGAGAATTGGAATTGAAACAACCTATTCTTTTTTGTTTGTTTTTTGCAAGGCAATGAGTTTAAGTGACTTGCTCAAGGTCACACAGCTAAGCAATTATTAAGTGTCTGAGGTGGGATTTGAACTCAGTTTCTCCTGATCCCAAGACCAGTGGTGCTCTATCCACTATACCACCTAACTATCCCACGATCTGGAATTCTTAAAGGAACACATACTGTTTTGTTTTTGGAAACTTGAAGAGCCCCAAATCAAAAGTTTAACTTGAAAAAAAAATCAGTGGCATGAATGTTATGGATGAAAGAAAACCCTATTATTCCCTCTTATAGGCATTTCAGAGTAGGAGTTTCAGACAAAAGGCAGAGACTTCTTCAAGTACTGAGGAAAGGTTTCACCAAAATGTCTGCTTTCCTCAAATTCCCCACCCTAAGCCTATCTAGTAACAGATGAAGAGAGATATATACAGTTTTCTCCTTTCACATCATGGTGGTTAGATGCAAGATGCTCCCATGATCTGTAAAATCTACATGAAATTCTTTGGGCCCTCCTCCATACCAGGGAAAAAGTCTGAATTATTAAAGCACTTAAAGATAAACTATGCTGTTATTATACAATATTTCATACAATTTTGAGTTTCTAAACTTTTTCTCTGTCATTTGCTATCCTGGTGTCATCTATGGCTTCTGCCAAACTTCCCCCAAATTCCCATTTAATTTCTTATTCTGAACCATGATATGTGAAACCATGATGGGAAAAGGGAAAAAGACGGCAGGGATAACTGTAAGTCTAAATTAGGACAGATAGTCAAACCTCTGTATAATAGGACTTTTCCTAACTGAAGAAGGGTGCTGACTCCCCTACTGAATGTTCCCAGATCCAAACAGTAGAACTAGGGACCTGATTCTTCAGTTTGCATTCTGAATCCTTTTTCTTTTTTTTGGTTTTTACAAGTCTATGGGTTAATTGACTTTCCCAAGGTCATACAGTTAGGTAATTTTAAGTGTCAGAGGTTAGATTTGAACATAGGTTTTCCTGTCTCCAGGGCCAATGCTCTATCCACAGAACCACATAGTTGTCCCACTCTCTGAATCTTTTGAAGATAAGTTTGTAGTGTTTTCTAGTTTCTGAGATGCAAATGCTGATTTCAAAATTTTAACAACTGAATCTAAGCCTATATGAAAAGGTTTCAGCACACCCTATACCCTGACCTTTAGCTGAGGAACAAGGGTTTTTTGGACAGTAATGAGAATTGATAGAACCAAGCCAAGAGGCATGAATTCTTGGAAAGTTAGGGGACAGAAAGAAGTGAAGGAGGTCTTTGAAGAAAAATGCAAACTTGAATTTTGTTTATAATTCAAAGACAAAATCCTGAAACTAGGGTGCAACATTCTCCAAACTTTGCTTATTTGCAGGTCAATAATTATTTTGGGCCTTTCTTCTCCCTCTCTGGTTCTAAGCTTCCACACCAGCAAAATGAGCAAGTTAAACTACACCAAAGTCCCTTTGACTTATGATTGTGAAAGGAAAAGGAAAAGAGGAATTCAGGAAACTTGGGCTGTATCTCCAATACTGCCACTAATATCCTTTTCAAAATTCAGTTTGAGTGAAGTAAAACAATGCTTTCTTTTCTTGCTTATAAATCATACAAACAGGATAGGAATTCCCTTCTGTTTTTATTCCTTTAGGAATCAAACATGTAAGTGAAATCAATTAGTATATGTTCTGCTTAAAAACTCTGATGATCAAAGTGGCTGAAAATATAATGTAAATTTCAAAGTCCAATTAAAATGTAACCACAGCAATTGTTTGTTGCTATTATTATTATTATTATTATTATTATTATTATTATTTCAAACATCTCCAACTTCAAAGACTGGACTACTACCTCTAATAATACATATTACATCCAATTCATATTTTCTCATCTCATGGAACTCTTTTTATTTCCTCCCATTCATCCTTTATGACGTTCTACTCAGCATTATGGTGCCCTGTCTATATATTGTCAGAGTACCAGTGGAGCATAAGAGCTAACAATTGATTATCTCCCATTCTCACTATTAATGAAACTCTCTCTGTTATCAGTCTTGCACTTCCTTAATATAGTTTTTAAACAGGTTTTTTAAAGGACTACCTCACTGGAAATATGTTTTAATCTGCTCATATGAATCAAATAGTTCTCCATGACCCTTTGGTTCACCTAAAACTTTAATTCTTCAGAGACTGTTTTTATTTCTAAACAGTCATATAACATCATCTGATGTTGAAAAACAGATGAGGCTTTATTTCAGAGAGTAGCTCAGGGTCAGCAGCATTTCAAAAACGCAATGTAACTTGCTCCTTTCTTCTACTGTTCAATCTTGATCCCAGTGTGCTATCTATCTGCTATATCTGGCCAAGAAATATATGTGTATATTTGTATACACACGTACACACACATACGTACATACATACTAGAGGCATTCTTATATACCATGTCCATCTAACAGGCTATAGTTATGAACTAACAATATATCAGATTCAATATAATAAGTATTTTAGAAATTTTAATTGTCATTTTGCTCTATTTAAGAAATTTTAAAACATACATAGTCCTATGAATGTCTACATTTTATATATATATATATATGTATATATATATATATATATACACATACACACAGATGATTGATTTTCAACAAACAAAATATCATGAGACATTTATACTGTCTGAATTCTAAAAGTACCTATGTAACTTACAAAATTAGTTTCTGATAAACTGTTATTTGTAACACCCCCTTACCATTCCTATACCTTTTGCAAGAAGGACTTTTATACATATATACATTTTAGATCAGACTTGTGATTTCACTGGTGTAAAAACTATTGAGAGATAAAGTATTTCAACATTTCACATTGAAATTGCATGTTGTCTGGCAAAGATATCAAATGTTTGTCTTGTTGAGACTATTTCTAGCTTCTGTTAATCTCCTTATTGTTAACATTAATTTATATAAATTAAACTTCCTTAGGAAAAAAGATCTTTTGTATTTATGACTATTCTTTATTCATTCCCCTAGATTTTTTTAAAATTCATAAAAATTCAACTAAGTGGTATATTAAATGTATTGAGTGCTGGACCTCAAGTTAGGAAGACCTGCTAATATGTGTATATTTGGCTTCAGACATTTACTGTCAATGTCAAATCATTTAATCTTATCTTTAAAACAGCACCCACCTGGATCAGTGAAATAGATTAGATGAAGAAGAAACAGTAGTAAATAAGTATTGTATTCTATTAGTTGATAAACCCAAAGACTGGATTCTGTGTTAAGAACTGACTATTTGACAAAGACTACTGGAAAACTGTAAAATAATATAGCAGAAATTAGGTATAGACCCACATCTCATACCATATACCAAGATAAGATTGAAACGAGTATAGTATTTAGGCAGAAAAGGTGATACCATAAGCACATGAGGAGAACAAATAATAGTTTATCTGTCAGATCTATGGAGAGGGAAGGAGTGTTTGACCAAGCAAGAGATATAGAACATTAAAAGATGCAAATGGATAATTTTGATCAGATGTTATATATGTACATATATATAAATATTGATTATATTGATTTTATTACATAAAATGTTTTTGAACAAATGAAATCAGCGTAACCAAACTTAGTGTAACCAATGTAACCAAAGTTGGGAAACAATCTTTAGAAGTAATGTTTGTATGAAAGGACTCATTTGTGAAATACGTCATGAACTAAGTAAAATTTATAAGAATACAAGTCATTCCCCAATTGATACATGATCAAAGGATATGAACACAGATTTTTTCAGATGAAGAAATTAAAGTTATCTATGGTCATATGAAAAATGATCTAAATCATTGTTGATTAAAGAAATACAAATCAAAACAATTCTGAGGTACTACCTAACAACTACCAGATTTGTTAAAATGGCTAAAAAAGAAAAGTGATCAATATTGGAGGGGATATGGGAAAACTTGGATTCTAATGCATTCTTGGTAGAGTTGTAAACTGATTCAACCATTCTGGAAAGTAACTTGAAACTATACTCACAGGGTAATAAAACTATTCATACCCTTTGATCCAGAAATGCTACTACAAAGTTTAACTCCTAAAGAGATCATAAGAAGGGGAAAAGACCCACAGGTACAAAATATTTGTAGCAGTTCTCCTTGTAGTTGAAAGAACTAAAAAATGAGGTGATGCTCAAAAATTGGGAAACAGATGAACAAGTGTTTATGAATGTGAAAATGTACTGTTGTTGTGTAATAAATAATGAATGATTAGACTTCAAAAAAACCTGGAAAGACTTTCATGAACTGATGTTGAGTGAACAGAACTAGTATAATGTATACATTAACAAAAACAATATTTGTGATCAGCTATGATGGACTTTGCTTTTCTCATCAGTTCAGTGGTCAAGAATAATTCTAAATGACTTGTAATGGAAAATGCTATCCACATTTAGAGAAAAACATGGTGGAGTCTGGAATGTAGACCAAAAAATACTAATTTCACTTTTTAAAGCTTGCTTCATGTATATTTTTCTTTTTCTTTTATTTTCTCCCCCTTAGATCTAATTCCTTTTTCACAACATGCCTAATATGGAAATATGTTTAAAATGATCATACATGTTTAACTTTTATCAGATTACTCACTGTCATAGGGAGGAGAGAAAGGAGGGAGGGAGGAAGAAAAATGTTGAACTTAAAAGGTTACAAAAAGATGAATGTTGAAAACTATCTTTGCATATAATTGAAAAAAGTAAAATAAAATAACATAAGAAAAAATAGAACCTATCACCCAGGGTTATTTTAGGATTAAATGAGATAATATTTGCAAAGCATTTTTATAAACCTCAAAGTATCATATAAATTACTGTAATAAATAACAATCTAGTTAATAATAACAATAATAATAATAATAAACAATTTGCATAAATGAAGTTAGAATTCTTCTCATCTCCATTTTTCATATTAATTTGATATTGCCTCTATTCTTTTCTCTAACAATTAGATGTTTTAAATTGATATATACATTTGATTCATAAATTAGTAATTAACTTAATTTTCAGTCTCTTAAATCAAAATAAGTTTTCTTTTATATTTTTATATGTCATCTTCCTACCTAGAAGCTCTTACAGTCTTAAAATCTCATGACATATTAGTGTGAGCATCAGAGGGAGCTTATAAGCCTTTGACTTATGCCACTTCTTTTCTTGTCATGTTTTCCATCAAATATTTTAATGATTTTTCCCTATGTCCACTTTTGCATTGAAATCACTGAATATAAAAGCATAACTTATTTTCATTTGTAATTTCTCTAGTTAGAATTTCTCTACTTCCTATTTTCTGAAAGCGATACTTACTTATAATCTACTATCTTTATTTTTTAGAACCTAAAAATATTGCAAACCTAACAATAAACATTTCAATAAAGAAATAAGACAAAAAGTTGTATATGAAACTGTGAATTTGCTACTCTCGGTGTTTAAATTATAATTTAGCATAAATATAATAAATCATTCCAAATGTGCCCATCTTCTATCCTTTTTTTTCTTTTTGCCTCTATATTTTAAAAACTCAACATTTATCAAGCTATGTGCCAAACACTGGGTTAAACACTGAAAGTAAAACTACAAGCAGAAAAAAAAAAGATAGCCTCTGCCCTCAATAAGCTTATAATCTAATGAGTTAAAAACAATATACAAAAGGAAGTATGGGAATACTGAGAAGGAAACAGCAGGTAGGGACAATATTCAAATTGAACTAACCAATTAAAGAAAGGGAATTACAGGGACAGCATATACTTTCAGTTTGAGACTTGGCATTTAGGTGGCTCAGTGAATAGAGCACTAGCCCTGAGCTGGGAAGACCTAAGTTCAAAATTCACCTCAGTCACTTACTACTTACTTAGCTGTGGGCAAGTCACTTAACCCCATTGCCTTGCAAAAATCTTGAGAGAGAGAGAGAGAAAGAGAAAAGAGAGAGACAGAGAGAAATAGAGAGACAGAGACAGACAGACAGACAGTGAGACAGAGAGAGTCAGAGAGACAGAGACAGAGACCGACATGACAAGGCAGAAAGATTCTAGAGTATGTAGAATGGAGACATAAGAGAAGTAAATGCTGAATGAGGATGAGGATGAGGTCTCTCTCTCTCTCTCTCTCTCTCTCTCTCTCTCTCTCTCTCTCTCTCCTCCCCCCCTTCTCTCTCTCTAACTCTAACCCTCTTTCTCAACATCAACCACTACTAGAAATAATTTGTTGTCATAAATAAAAAGCCAGGAACATGTGGTTTCAAGTGCTTTCTCTGATATGTACTATTTGTGACACTGGGCAAGTCACTTAATATATATATATCATCATCATAATCATAAAGTTTGGAATAGAGTTGTACCTTATTTTAAGAAATGCTGATAAACAGATGCTGGAAATATTTTTTTTAAAGAAAGGTAAATTATACAATGATTATTCATGTTATAAAATGGTTCAGCACATAAATGAAAATTGCATAGTACTACACTTAAATTTTTATTTAAATACAATCAAGTATTTTCCTCTGAGTATATTAGAAGAAAAGAAATGTCTATTAAGTCAAAATGGGTATCACTAAGAGTTGAAGAACAATCAGGGTTCTGAAGATAAGACATCTCAGGAGCTACTCCAGGGTGAAAAGGAAATTTAATTTAGAATCAGAGAATGTTAAACCTGAAAGAGACTATAAAATCACTTGGTTCAAGCCTTCATTTTGTATATGCGGAAACAAATTCAAAAACATGAATTATAGAGAAGATACCATGGTGTAGCAGAAGAGAATAAATTTTTAGTCAAACAATCTTAATTTAATTCTAGGCTCTCTGTCATTTACCAACTGGGCAGTTTACCAAGTGTGATCAAATCACTTAATCTATCTAATCTTCATTTTCCTCAGTTGTGAAATTTAGTGACTAAACAATCTGATAAAAATGTTGTTCCAAGCTCTAAATTCCATAATTTATGAGTAGATCTGCTATATGGGTATGGTGGAGA
This sequence comes from Macrotis lagotis, assembly GCF_037893015.1. Classification (NCBI taxonomy): domain Eukaryota; kingdom Metazoa; phylum Chordata; class Mammalia; order Peramelemorphia; family Peramelidae; genus Macrotis; species Macrotis lagotis. The sequence goes on along the minus strand of NC_133658.1, from coordinate 711,975,268 downwards.
CAACAGAAATAAAATTTGAATGCAGTTGCAGTTTGCATTTTTCTTTACCAGCAAATTTCCTGATTGACATTTATAAAATAAAGCAACAACTATTGATACAAAAGAAATTCAGAAAGAAACTCATTGGGTGGTGCCATATCTTACTCTGTTTCTTACATTGCTAAGAAAGTGATCTTCACAGATAATAAATAATACCCATAGGAACTCCAACATTTTGAATGCTCATCTTGCTGAGTTAACAACTCTGAATTGGACAAACAAATAAATAAATGAGAAAATTTAATAAATGAATGAAAAAATAAATGAGTGAATGAATGAATGAATGAATGAATGAATGACTTTGTGGAAGGCCAGTAGGTTATTGGGTGGATTCTATACAAAATATTAATGATTTATGGAGGAACATAGCCAAGAATGTCACAAAATACAGAAGGTGTACCAGATAGATAGATAGATAGATAGATAGATAGATAGATAGATAGATAAATAGATAGATAGATAGATAGATATAGATATAGATGATATAGATATAGATATAGATATAGATATAGATATAGATATAGATATAGATATAGATATAGATATAGATATAGATATAGATATAGATATAGATATAGATATAGATATAGATATAGATATAGATATATCAAAGAACCCAAGGCATTTTCCTTTTAGTAAAACCTTCAATATATTAGAACTTATCATTCATGAAAAATTTAACATCTATTCTACACATACACAAAGTCCACCTTGCACGAAAGACTGTCCCATGCTATCAAAGGAAGTTGACACTCTCAAAACGTATTAATTGGGCAATACGTTGATTGATTAATTTTCAATGTAGCCAATAGCATTGGTTTTACATATATGGAGTTATTTTTTCTTTCAAGACTGACATGGTGCAACATAGCTCTAATCAAAGTGAGCATGTTCCTGAATCATTTGACCTTAAATTAAGCATTATACACAAAATAAAATATATTTTGAGATTTTGAAGATATGAACCATTCCTAAAAGGTCATTCCTTAAATCTGTATAAATATAATTATTGGACTGGGATGCATCCAAATTGGGGAAAAGTCTTAATTCCAAATTGCAACTTTCAAGGATGTATAGTAACTTGAATACAAACAAATGTTTGGTAGTAGATATATTTGAGAGACAAGATTAGGAGAAAACAAAGAAGCACTGAGACAGTGTGGTATTGGGAAAAGAGGAGTGGAATAAATATTAAAACTCCTAGCTCCTAGACCTATCTCATATATATATTACATATATATATATATATATTACATATATATATACATATACTAATGCATGCCATTTAATTTCTCTGATATACAGTTTTCCCACTTGTAAAACAGGGATGTCATTGCCTAGCCTATTTATTATCTAGAGAAGAGATGATCAAATAAGAAAATATGTGGAAAATGGTAAGCTTAGTAATGAGAGACTCAAGCAGTACAAAAGATCATATACATAGGGTGGGTGTGAATTTAACATTTTTTGATATTTTTGTTGTCTTTTGGTTGGCACCTAGAAAATCTGAGATCATGCCATGATATTGATCATAAAAAAACAAGAATTTTCATTTAAAGTATGCCATTCTTAATATTTTCTGTTGAAAAGGTGTGTTTAAATGGGTGAAAATATGAAAAAAATAAAATAACAGACCTGAAACTTAGAAAAACAAACTGGAGAACTCCTAAGTAAAATGTCTTCCCAAAAGATCTGTGGAAATTCATAGATGATTACATTGCTTAATGAATAGAAGATTCTAAGTTTTAATTCTCTCAAAATGATTTTCTGCTTTGTGCTCATCTACTTTGTGTTTTCTCTCCTCAACCTCCTACTTAATAGATTGGTTCCACTGGGGTAGTTTCCTGTCATTCCCAATAGTTATCACCCAGATGTTATTCTTATTTTATTGGGGTTCCCTGTCAACTCTAGCAGGAGTCCTATACTAATTTCCCCAACAAAAATAATAGTATCATTCTCTATTGATCACCTTTAGGGCTTCACATCTGATGTCTAGTAATGCATATATGGTACTGAAACTTGTTTTCTTAAGTAGTTGTAATTGTGTATTTGTTTTCTTTTGTTTTTTTAATACAAACCAAATATAAGAGAAAGAGGTATTACAAATTGCTAGGTTTATTTAAATAAGGTGATTCAAATAACTTTTTTGAGATAAATAGTGAATAAATCCATTTATGCAAATCAATAACAAAACAGAAATCAGAGGAAGTATAGATGGGAGAATATATACTACACAATATACACAGAATGAATAAGATGGTTTAGTTCAACTAAGTGTCTCAGAACTCATCCAAAGTCAAATCCCTAAGCCTTTCCTGTATCTGAAAATAGGGATATCATGGAAGTGCTGGTTTCTCCACATTTTTGTGTCTTTCTAGGATATTCTCTTCCTGCAAAGAACTGAAGAGAGTCTTAAATGGCTTGTCTTTTCTTGAAAACAAGAACAGGAACTTTTCTTGCTAAAGTTCTCACGAACTTCACCCCTCAAAAAGGCGGGTTAAGGGCATTGAGTGATCAGTCTTCCTCAAAGAGGAAAACCTTTTCCAAATGGGTTTTTGTTTTTCATTCATATAAACATGTATATTTTTAAGTTATAAAATTTCCCTCCACCTTCCCTTCCCACCTCCATCTCCTCAGCATCAAATAGTCAGGTGAATATTGAACATACAGATTTGTGTTTAACATGTTTACAAATTAGTCATTTTTGTTATGAGGAATGAGGATTGAGATAATTTTTATAAAGTGTTCATCAGAAGATGTTTTTGTTGTTTTGTTTTGTTTTTGTTTTGTTTATTTTTCCTTGGGATAACATTTACTGTGACTGACCTAATAAGGTTGTACAAGTTCTCTCAATTTCTGAGAAGAGCTGCTTCCATCAAAGTTGATCATCTCATTACATTGTGGTTAATGTATACATTGTTCTTTTAGTTCTGCTCCCTTCACTCAGCATCAAATTCTGCAATTCATTCAATACTTCTCTAGAGTCTGACCATTAATAGTTTCTTATGAAACAATAACATTCCATAGTTTTCATTTACCATAACTTGTTTAGTCATTCCCCAATTGATGAGCAACCCCTCAAATATTTTAGACTATGTGAGACTTTTCCCATTTTTATGATTTCTTCTAGATATCAGCCTAGAATTGGAATAGATGGGGTCTAAGGGGATGAGCATTTTTATTGCTCTTTGGTCATAGTTCCATATTGCTTTCCAGAATGGTTGTATCTATTCACAACTCCATGAGCAAAGTATTAATGTCCGAATCCTCCGACATTGATCATTTACCCTTTTTCTCATCTTGGCCAATCTGATAGGTGTGAGATAATATCTCAGAATTATTTTAATTTGCATTTATCTAATAAATAATGATTTGGAGCAATTTTTTATATGATTATATAGAGCTTTAATTTCTTGACTTGAAAACCATCTATTCATATTCTTTGATCATTTATCAATTGGGGAATCAAATAACTTTTAAATTATTGATATGTGTAATTGTTAATCCACTGTCAATGATCTCTCAAAAATCATGAAGAGTTGAAGAGGAGAATGGAGGGGCAGGATGGCAGAGAGAAGCCAAGCCCTGTGCTAAGGTCTCCTTATCTTCCCTCATATTTAACATGAAACAAACCTCTTAATGGAAATCCAATCCAGAAAGAAAAGCTAGGAGAAGAACACATACCTCAAGGTCTGTATTCAAGGCTCATTGGTGTACTGAGTGCAGAGCTCAGACAGCTAGAGAGGGTGGGATGAGAGCCAGACTAGCCTAAAATCAGCCCTAGAGGTCTTCACTAGGAGAAACAACCAGTGAGTGGAGGTGTGGCCATGGGACTGATAATCTGGGATTTAACAGAAGGCCTGGAGGGTAATTTCCAGCCTCTAGCACCCCCTACTGGCCACTCGTGGATATTACACTCAGTGATTGAACACTCTAGCATTCCCTACTGGCCGACCCATGTAGAGCTAAAAATACCCTGAGTAAAGCCTCTAGGAATCCCAACACCAAACTTCTGTGAACAAGCCTCTCCCCCAACACAAGATCTTAGGAAAATGAAGAAAGGACAGTGAAAAGGGGGTCCAAAGAAAAATTCCTAGAAGAAAAGGACACAAACTCAAAGAGACCTAGAACCTGTTAGGAGAATATGATTTGATCTACACCACATAAAGGTTTCCTTGAAGAAATTAGGAATGAGTTTAAAAATCAATTGAAAAGTTTGGAAAATCTGGCAAAAAAAAAAAACAAGAGAAAGTAAACACTGTGCAACAAGAAAACAAATCCTTTGGAAAGTACAATTGTACAAATACAAAAAAGAAAATAATCCTCTCAAATCTCAACTGGACAAATGGAAAACTTTTTTTTTCAAAAACAGAACTGACCAATTGGAAAAGGAGTTGCAAAAGCTAAGTGAAGAAAATTCTTCTCTAAAAATAGGAATTGAGTCTGTGGAACCCAATGAATTCATAAGACAAAAAGAAACTCTTAAACAAAACCAAAAAATCAAAAAATAGAAGAAAATATAAAATACCTCAGCAGCAAAACCAGTGATGTCAACAACAGATCTAGAAGGGACAATTTGAAAATTAGTGGTCTTCCTGAAAACACACAAGATAAAAAAACAAACATGCACTCAATATTACCTGATTTAGTGATGGTAAACTGTCCTGATATCATGGAATGAGAGGGCAAAATAGTTATTGAAAGAATGCATGGATCCCCTCTGGAAAAGGATCCCAAAATGAAAACACCGAGGAATATTGTGGCCAAATTCCAGGAATATCAGAAAAAAGAGAAAATCCTGCAAGCAGTCAGAAAGAAACAATTTAGATACCAAGGAGCCACAATAAGGATTACACAGGACCTGGCAGCATCAACATTAAAGGATCAAAGGGCCTGGAATGACATATTCTGAAAAGCAAGGGAGCTGGGAAACAGCCAAGAATCCATTATCAGACAAAACTTAGCCTTTTCTTCCAGGCAAAAGATGGACATTTATTGAAATAGGAGACTTCCAACTTTTTGTGATGAAAAGACCAGAGTTTAATAGGAAATTTTGACTGCAAACAGGAGACTCAATGAACACAAGAAAAGGAAAAAAATTTAAAAGGGGGGAAGAACAAAAGCTGTTATCAGACAAGATGAAACTGGATATATCTGTACCTGGGAGAAGGACTCTCATAAATCTAAAGAACTGTAACTCTTTTACAGAGACTTTATTTATCCAGAAGTGGTAGACATTCATGACTTTCGTGAGAAACTACTATCCAAGAAGATAAAATTGGCTATATACTTACCTGAAAGACTCTAATGACTCTCAATAATTGTAATTCTAGTAGAGAGAATATGCTTAACTAAAAGTGATGCACACTCATAACCTTTTTGTGACTCAGACAGAATGATTTAAAAACAATAGCTCATTAAAAAGAGGAACAGTAAAGAGATGGGAGGATGGAGCAAACTGTATGGAGTAAATCTCATTACATTAAGAGGTACAAAGGAACTATTGAAATAAAGTGGAAGAAGGGAGGAAGTAAGAACCACCTGAATCTTATTTTGATCACATTGGATTAAAATTAACATATATACACTCAGTTAAGTTAAGAAACTGATCTTACCTTTAGAGTGTTAAAAGTGTAAAAGTGGAGATGGAGGAAAGGGGGTACCAATAGAAGGAAGGGAAGGAATAAGGTTAAACAGAAAGGGGGGAAAAAGGTGGGGGGTTTGGATATAGAATGGCTAACATGCTGATGGTGGTGGTATTCAGAAACAAAATATCAGGTAATATGGATAAAGGGAAAAAAGGAAAAATTACAAAGGGAGGGAATATAACATTGAGGGCAATGAAGATTCAGTAATTATAACTTTGAATGTGAATGGGGACTTCCGGCCAAGATGGGGGAGAGAAGACAGGCACAGTTCTAAAGTCTCCTGATATCTTCCCCATCTATCACATGAAACAAACCTCTTAAAAGAAATCCGATCCACAAAACCCAGAAAGAAAAGCAAGGAGAAAGAACGTCTACCTCAGGATTTGTCTCCCGCAGCAGCTTTGGCCGAATTCGGGCAGGTGAGTCTGGGCTCAGAGAGAGGATCAGCACCGGATCAGCCAGATTAACAGCTTAATTGGAAACAGGAGTGTGAGAGCTAAAGAGCTGGACCTGCTGGATCAACAGTGGGGCTGGACAACAAGGGCTTGGGTCTGTGGGGAAGCAGAGGCACTGGTGTTGGTGCTGTCCACCTGCAGCTTGGGGACAAGGCTTGGGGGGAGAGTTCATGTGCAGGAGAGCTGCAGACACCATCCCTGGGCTCCTCAGGTCTGAGAAACTCTGAGTCCACGCCTCCATTGCACAGAGGCCACTTCCCAAACAAACAAATGTAAACTATTTCTGCCTCAGGCCCAGGTATGTGAGTAGAAGAACCAGCCCAACTGAGGAATGACCTCAGGCCAGGGTAAAGCCCACCACTGATTGAAGGCAAAAGAATTCAATAGCTCCAACTCTTCCCTTCAAACAAAGGGAGAAGACCTCCAACCAAGGTCATAGACACTCCAGAGAAAGCAACCAACACCTCCTACTGGCAAGTCAGAAAAACTGCACTTGGGAATAAAACCTTTAGTGATCCCAAGACCAGGTGAACCAACCCCCCCCCCAACTCAAGATCTTAGCATAATGAAGAATGGTCAGCGGAAAGGTGGATCCATAGAAAAATTCCTGGAAGGGAAAGACCCCAACTCAGAGAGACTGGAACCTCTGAAGAGAATACAATCTGGTCTCCAGAACAGAAAGACTTCCTTGAAGAAATAAGGAAGGAGCTTAAAATTTTGGGAGAGACAATTAATACCTTGCAACAAGAAAACAAAACCTTAGAAAGCACAATTGGACAAGCACAAAAGGAGAATAAATTTCTCAGATCATCAATTGGACAACTACAAAATAAGAATAAATCCTCTCAGATCATCAATTGGACCAACACAAAATGAGAATAATTCTCTCAGATCCTCAAATGAGCGAATGCAAAAAGAAATTAATTCACTCAAAACCTCAACTGGCCAAATGGAAAGCGCTTTCAAAAGTAGAATTGACCAAATGGAAATGGAGTTGTAAAAGGTTAATGAAGAAAATTCCTCCCCCCAAAAAGAATGTAGTAAACAGAAACTCCATGAGATAGCAAGAGACAGTTAAACAAAATAAAAAAATAGAAAAAATAGAAGCAAATGTAAAATACCTCATCAACAAAACCACTGACCTTGAGAACACATTGAGGAGGGGCAACCTGAAAATTATAGGACTTCATGAAAACATTGAAGAGAAAAAAAGCCTGGACTTAATATTACAGGTTCTAGTGATGGAAAACTGCCCTGATATCATGGAATCAGAGGGCAAAGTAGTTACTGAAAGAGTACTTCGATCCCCACCAGAAAAAGATCCTAAAATGAAAACACCAAGGAATGTTGTGGCCAAACTTGAGAACTATCAGATAAAAGAGAAAATCCTGCAAGCAGCCAGAAAGAAACAATTTAAATATCAAGGACCCACAGTAAGTATCACGCAGCACCTGGCTGCATCAAATTAAAGGGATCGAATGGCCTGGAAAGAGATATTTCGAGGAGCACAGGAGCTTGGAATGCAGCCAAGAATCTACTTTCTTGCAAAGCTGAGCCATCTCTTCCAGGGAAAAAGATGGACATTTAACTAAATGGATGAATTCCAAAAATTTCTAATGAAAAGACCAGAGCTAAACAGAAAATTTGGACATCAAACAGGAGGTTCAAGAGACACATGAAAAGGTCAAAAAAAGGGGGGGGAGAGGTAAAAGAAAAAAAAATGCAATCCAGTAAGTTGAAACTGGCTATATCCCAGCATGGGTGGGGGAAAAAGATTCTCATAAACCTTGAGAAATGTAACTCTGACAGAGAGAATACACCTAGCCAGAAATGATGGACATTCATGACCTATCCATGAGACTACTCTCTAATGGGGTGTAACTGGCTTTAACCCCACTTGGGAGAAAGACTCTAATAACTCTCAGGAATTTTGACTCTATTCGATAGAATATACTGAACTAGAAGAGACAGACACTTAGATAGAATGATCTAAAAAAATCACTACCTCCCTAAAAAGGGTGACAGGAAAGAGATGGGAGGAGGGAGGGGATTGAATGGGGGTAAATCTCATTACACTAAGAGGTACAAAAATCCTATGGTAATAGTGGGGAAGAAGGGAGCAGAAGAGAAACACATGAATATTCTTCTCATCAGACTTCGTTAAAGTCAACCTACACATACTCAGTTAACTTATAAAACATCTAACCTTTCAAGTATTAAAAAAGGGAAAAGGGGAGGGGGGATGGAGAAAGGAAAGGGGAGTGGGGGAAATAAGGGGAAATAACAAAAGGAAGGGAAGGGAAAAAGGTAAAGGGGAAAGAAAGGGAGGGTGTGATATAGGAGGACAAACACACTGAAGGGGGTGGTGTACAGAAACAAAATACTGGGGAATGTGGATAAAGGGGGGAAGGGGGAAAATACAAACAGAGGGAAGATAGGATGGAGTGCAATAAAGAATTAGTAATCATAACCTTGATTGTGAATGGGATGAACTCTCCCTTAAAACATAATCAAATAGCAGAGTGGATTAAAAACCAGAATCCTACAATATGCTGCTTACAAGAAACTCATTTGAAGCAGAAAGATACATATAGAGTAAAGGTAAAAGGTTGGAGCAAAATATATTTTGCTTCAGCTGAAGTAAAAAAAGCAGGGGTAGCAATCCTTATCGCAGACAAAGCAGCAGCAAAAATAGATAGTGTTAAAAGAGATAAGGAAGGAAAATTTATCCTCCTAAAAGGTACCATAGACAATAAAGTCATTTCAATATTGAATATATATATGCACCCAGTGGGACAGCACCCATATTCTTAGAGGAGAAGCTGAAAGAACTACAGGAAGACATAGACAGCAAAACTGTACTAGTGGGAGACCTCAAGCTCCCACTATCAGATCTAGATAAATCGAATCATAAAACAAACAATAAAGAAATTAGGGAGGTAAATAGATTGTTAGAAAAATTAGATATGGTAGGCTTATGGAGGAAACTGAATGGGAATAGAAAGGAACATTCCTTTTTCTCTGCAGTACATGGAACTTATACAAAAGTTGACCATGTACTAGTACATAAAAACCTAATGATCAGCTGCAGAAAGGAAGAAATAGTGAATACATCTTTCTCAGATCACAATGCAATAAAAGTCATTTGCAATACTGGGCCAAGGAGATATAGAACCAGAAAAAATTGGAAACTGAATAATCTCATTTTAAAAAATGAGTGGACCAAAAAGCAAATTATAGAAAGAATTAACCCTTTTATCCTAGATAATGATAATAATGAAACAACATACCAAAACCTATGGGATTCATTCAAAGCAACTGTCAGGGGATATATTATAGCTCTAAATGCTTACATGAATAAATTGGAGAAAGAGGAAATCAATGAACTAACATGCAACTAAAAAAATTAGAGAAAGAACAAATCAAAATTCCCCAATTAAATACCAAATTAGAAATTCTAAAGATTAAAGGAGAAAATAATAAAATTAAAAGCAAAAATCTATTGAATTAATAAATAAAACCAAAATTTGATATTATGAAAAAAAACAATAAAATTGATAAAACTTTGGTCAATTTGATTAAATAAAAAGAAAGAAGAAAACCAAATTGCTAGTATCATAAATGAAAAAGGTGAACTCACCACCAATGAGGAGGAAATTAAAGTAATAATTCAAAATTATTTTGCCCAACTCTATGACAGTAAATTTGATAATCTAAGTGAAATGGATGAATATTTACAAAAATATAATTTGCCCAGGCTAAATGAAGAAAGATTAAATACCTAAACAACCCTATCTCATAAAAAGAAATTCAACAGACCATTATTGAACTCCCTAAAAAAAAAAATCTAAAAATCTCCAAGGCCTAATGGATTCACAGGTGAATTCTACCAAACATTTAAAGAACTGTTGGTTCCAGTCCTACATAAACTCTTTGGAAAAATAGGGAAAGATGAAACTCTGCCTAACTCTTTCTATATGTTACATAAACCAGAAAGAGTTAAAACAGGGAAAGAAAATTATAGACCTATTTCTCTGATGAATATAGATGCAAAAATCCTAAATAAAATCTTAGCAAAACAATTACAACAAGTCATTACTAGGATAATACATTATGATTAAGTAGGATTTCCTCCAGGAATGCAGGGTTGGATCAATATTAGGAAAACTGTTAGTATATGCAATTATATCAACAACAAACCTATCAGAAATCATATGATCATATCAATAGATGCTGAAAAAGCTTTTGACAAAATACAGCATCCATTCCTATTAAAAAACATTAGAGAGTGTAGGAATAAATGGACTGTTCCTTAAAATAATTAGCAGTATCTATCTGAAACCATCAACAAGCATTATATTCAATGGGGAGAGGCTAGAGGCATTCCAAATAAGATCAGGGTTGAAACAAGGGTGCCCATTATCACCACTACTATTCAATATTGTATTAGAAATGTTAGCATCAGCAATTAGAGAAGAAAAAGAAATTGAAGGAATTAGAATAGGGAAGGAAGAGACAAAACTCTCACTCTTTGCAGATGACATGATGGTCCACCTAGAGAATCCCAAGAAATCATCTAAAAAACTACTGGAAAAAATTAGCAATTTTAGCAAAGTTGCAGATTATAAAATAAACCCTCATAAATCCTCAACTTTTCTATATATGTCTAGCAAGAAACAGCAGTAAGAGCTAGAAAGAGAAATCCCATTCTAAATAACCTCAGACAATATAAAATACTTGGGAGTCGATTTGCCAACACAGGCTCAGAATCTTTTTGAAAACAATTATAAAACACTTCTCACACAAATTAAATTAGATTTAAATAACTGGGCAAATATAAACTGCTCATGGATTGGTAGAGCTAATACAATAAAAATGACAATTCTACCAAAACTAAACTATCTGTTTAGTGCCCTACCAATCAAAATTCCAAAAAATTACTTTAACGAGTTAGAAAAAATTGTAAGTAAATTCATATGGAGAAATAAAAAGTCAAGAATTACCAGGAGCTTAAGGAAAAAAGTGCAAAAGAAAGTGGCTTAGCCCTACCAGATCTAAAATTATATTATAAAGCATCAGTCATCAAAACTGTTTGGCATTGGCTAAGAAATAGAGTGGTAGACCAGTGGAATAGACTAGGTGTAAAAGCAGGAGATGATTATAGTAATCTGCTGTTTGATAAACCCAAAGAGTCCGGCCATTGGGATAAAACTCCCTTTTTGATAAAAAGTCCTGGGATAATTTGAAGTTAGTATGGAAGAAACTTAGATTAGACCAACACCTCACAACCTTTATCAAAATAAGATCCAAATGGTTACAGGACTTAGACATAAAAAACAATACTATAAGCAAATTAGAAGATCAAGGACTAGTCTACCTGTCAGATCTATGGAAAGGGGAACAGTTTATGACTAAGGAAGAGTTGGAGAACATAATCAAAAACCAATTAGATGATTTCAATTACATTAAATTTAAAAGCTTTTGCACAGATAAAACCAATGTAACGAAGATCAAAAGAAATGTAGTAAATTGAGAAACAATCTTTACAACTAATGATTCTGACAAAGGACTCTTTTCTAAAATATACAGAGAACTGAGTCATATTTTTTAAAACAAAAAGCCATTCCCCAATTGACAAATGGTCAAAGGATATGCAAAGGCAATTTACAGATGAGGAGATCAAAGCAATCCATAGCTATATGAAAAAATTCTCCAAATCATTAATTATTAGAGAAATGCAAATTAAAGCTTATCTGAGGTACCACCTCACACCTCTCAGATTGGCCTGTAAGACCAGGAAGGATAATGATCATTGTTGGAAGGGATGTGGAAAATCTGGGACACTATTACACTGTTGGTGGAGCTGTGAACTCATCCAACCCTTCTGGAGAGCTATTTGGAACTATGCCCAAAGGGCAACAAAAATGTGCATACTCTTTGACCCAGCAATACCACTACTGGGTCTATACCCTGAAGATATGAGGAAAAAGGGTAAAAATATTATTTGTACAAAAATATTTATAACAGCCCTGTTTGTGGTGGCAAAGAATTGGAAAGCCAGTAAATGTCCTTCAGTTAGGGAATGGCTTAGCAAACTGTGGTATATGTATGTCATGGAACACTATTGTTCTATTAGAAACCAGGAGGGATGGAATTTCAGGGAAACCTGGAGGGACTTGCATGAACTGATGCTGAGTGAGATGAGCAGAACCAGAAAAATACTATACACCTTAACAGCAACATGGGAGTGCTGTTCAACTTTGAAGGACTTGCTCATTCCATCAGTGCAACAATCAGGAACAATTTTGGGCTGTCTGCAAAGGAGAGTACCATCTGTATCCAGATAAGAAGCTGTGGAATTTGAACAAAGTGCAAGGACTATTCCCTTTAATTTAGAAAAAAACAGCTATCTTATTGTCTGATCTTCTTACCTCTTAGACTTCTCTTCTCTTTAAGGATATGATTTCTCTCTCATCACACCCAATTTGGATCAAGGTACAACATGGAAACAAAGTAAAGACTGACAGTGTTTTCTGTGGGGGGAGCAGGGAAGAAAGATGGGGGAAAACTGTAAAACTCAAATAATATCTTTAATAAAAATGAATTTTAAAAAAGAATGTGAATGGGATGAACTCTCCCTTAAAATATAAGTGAATAGCAGAGTGTATGTATTTAAAACCAGAATCGTACAATATGCTGCTTAAAAAGAAACTAATTTGAATCAGAGAGATACAAATAGAATAAGTATAAAATTACAGAGCAAATTATTTTGCTTCAACTGAAGTGAAAAAGCAGGGGAAGGAATCCTTACTTCAGACAAAGCAGTTATAAAAATAGATATCATTAAAAGAGATAAGGAAGGAAATTATATCTTCCTAAAACTGCCATACACAATAAAGAAATTTCATTACTTAATATGGATGCATCCAAAGGTATAGCATCCAAATTCTTAGAGGAGAAGTTGAAAGAGCTACAGAAAGACATAGAGAGCAAAACTCTACTTGTGGGAGACCTCAACCTCCTACTCACAGATTAAGATAAATCTAACCATTCAATAAACAAGAAGGAAGTTAAGGAGGCAAATAGATTGTTTAAAAACCTAGGTGTGATAGACTTATAAAGGAAACTGAATTGGGATAGAAAGAAATATACATTCTTTTCTGCAGTACATGGCACTTACACAAAAATAGTTCGTGTACTAGGACATAAAAACCTAATGATCAATTACAGAAAGGCAGAAATAGGGAATACATCGTTCTCAGATCATAATGCAATAAAAATCACATGCAATATTAGTCCAGGGAGATATAGACCCAAAACTTACTGGAAACTAAATAACTTCATTTTAAAGAATGAGTAGATCAAACAACAAATTATAGAAAAAAATTAATTATTTTATCTTAGATAATGACAATAATGAAACAACATACCAAAACCTATGGGATTCACTCAAAGTGGCTGTCAGGGGATATATTATAATATTAAATGCTTACATGAATAAATGAGAGAAAGAGGAAATCAATTAACTAGATATGCAACTAAAAAAATTAGAGAAAAAAAAATTAAACCCCTCCACTTAAATGCCAATTTAGAAATTCTAAAAATTAAAAGAGAAAATAATAAAATCAAAAGCAATAAAAATAGTGAACTAATAAATAAAACCAAGAGCCAGTTTTATGAAAAAGCAATAAAATTGATAAACCTCTGCTCAATTTGATTTAAAAAAAGAAGAATCAAATTTCTAGTATCATAAATGAAAAAGCTGAACTCACCAACAATGAGGAGGAAATTAAAGTAATAATTATAAATTATTTTGCCCAAATTTATGCCAATAAATTTGACAATATAAATTAAAAGAATGAATATTTACAAAAATATATCTTGCTCATGTTAAAGGAAGAGGAAATTAAATACCTAAATAACCCTATCTCAGAAAAATAAATTCAACAAGCCATTAATGAGCTCCCTATGAAAAAAATTTTCAGGGCCAGATGGATTCACAAGTGAATTCAATCAAAGATTTAAGGAACAACTGGTTCCAATTCTATACATATACTTTTTTTAAAAAAAATAGATGAAAGGGGCAGCTAGCTGGAATAGTGGATAGAGCATTGGCCCTGGAGTCAGGAACACCTGAATTCAAATCCAGCCTCAGACATTTAATAATTACCTACTGTGTGGCCTTGGGCAAGCCACTTAACCTCATTTGCCTTGCAAAAACCTAAAAACATTAAACATTAAAAAAAATGAAAATAGATGAAGACAGCACTCTGCCTAACTCTTTCTATGACACCAATGTGGTACTGATAACTTAACCAGGAAGAGTTAAAACAGAGGAAAGAAAAACTATAGACCTATCTCCCTGAGGAATATAGATGCAGAAATCTTAAATAAAATCTTAGAAAAATGACTACAATAATTTATCACTAAAATAATATGCTATGAACATTTAGGATTTATCCCAGGAATGCAGTGTTGGTACAATATTAATATTGTCAGTATAATTAATTTTATCAATAACAAGCCTATTAGAAATCATGATCATATCAATAGATACTGAAAAATCTTTTAACAAAATTCACCACCCATTCCTACTAAAAACACTAGAGAGCATAAGAATAAATGTATTGTTCCTTAGATTAGTAAACAGTATCTATCTGAAACCATCAACAAGAATTATATGCAATGGGGATATGCTAGAGGCATCCAATAAGATCGGGGTGAAATAAGGATACCCATTATCACCACTACTATTCAATTTTGTATAAGAAATATTAGCTTCAGCAATAAAAGAAGAAAAAGAAATTGAAGGAATTAAAATAGGAAAGAAAGAGACAAAACTCTCACTTTTTGCAGATGACATTATGGCATACCGAGAGTATCCCAAAAAATCATCTAAAAATGTATTGGAAATAATTAGCAATTTTAGCAAAGTTACAGGGTATAAAATAAACCCTCATGAATCCTCAACATTTCTATATATGACTAGCAAGATGAAACAAAAAGAGCTAGATAGAGAAATCCCATTCAAAGTAACTTCAGACAATATAAAATACCTGGGAGTCTACCTGTGAAGAAGACTCAGAAACTTTTTTGAAAACAATTAGAAAACACTTCTCACACAAATAAAATCAGATTTAAATAACTAGGTAAATATCAATTCCTCGTGGATAGGATATGCAAAAATAATAAAAATGACAATTCTAACAAAATTAAACAACTTGTTTAGTGCCCTACAAATCAAAATTCCAAATAATTAATGAATTAGAAATATTGTGAGTAAATTCATATGGAAATATAAAAAGTCAAGGATCTCCAGGGATTTCATGAAAAAGAATTGCAAAAGAAGGTGGCTTAGCCCTACCAGATCCAAAATTATATTATATTATAAAGCATCAGTCATCAAAACTGACTGTGATTGGCTAAGAAATAGAGTGGTGGATCATTGGAATAGACTAAGTGCAATGGCAGGAATTGATTATAGAAATTTATTGTTTGATAAAGCCAAAGAGTCCAGATACTGGGATAAAAACTCTCTCTTAGATAAAAACTGTTTAGAAAATTGGAAGTTAGTATGGCACAAACTTGGATTAGACCACCACCTCACACCATATACCAAGATAAGATCAAAATGGATACAGGATCTAGACATACAAAACAATATTATAAGCAAGCTAGGAGATCAAGGAATAGTTTTCCTGTCAGATCTATTGGAAAAGAAGGAGTTTATGACCAAGGAAGAGGCGGAGAACTCCATTAAAAATAAAGTGAACAATTTTGATTGCATTAAATTAAAAACCTTTTGCACAGACAATACTGCAAACAAGATCAAAAGAAATGTAGTAAATTGGGAAACAATTTTTGTAACTAGTATATATGACAAAGGACTCATTTCTAAAATATACAGAGAACTGAGTCAAATTTTAAAAAAAGACAAGCCATTCCCCAATTGACAAATAGTCAAAGGATATGGAAAGGCAAATTATAGATAAGGAAATCAAAGGAATCCATAGTCATTTGAAACATTGCTCTAAATCACTAATTATTAGAAAAACGCAAGTTAAAACTTTACACCTCTCAGACTGGCCAATATGACCAGAAAGGACAATGATCAATGTTGGAAGGGGTACAGGAAATCTGGGACACTAATACATTGTTGGTTAAGCTGTGAATTCATCCAACCTTTATGGAGAGTAATTTGGAATTATTGCCAAAAGGCAACAAAGAATGTGCATGCCCTTTGACACAGCAATACTACTACTGGGTTTGTACCCTGAAGAGATTATGAAAATGAGTAGAAACATCACTTGTACAAAAATATTCATAGTAGCTCTGTTTGTGTTGGCAAAGAATTAGAAATTGAATGAATGTCCATCAATTGGGGAATGGCTTAATAAACTGTGGTAAATGTATGTGATGGAACACTATTGTTTTATAAGGAATTATGAGGAATAGTAATTCAGAGAAACCTGGAAGAATTTCCATGAACTGATGCTGAGCAAGATGAGCAGAACCAGAAGAATGGTGTATACCCTAACAGCAACATGGGATTGATGATCAACCTTAATGGACTTGCTCATACCAACAGGGCAATAATCAGACGCAATTTTGGGATGTGTGCAATGGAGAATGCCATCTGTATTCAGAGAAAGAACTGTGGAGTTTTAACAAGGACCAAAGACTATTACCTCTAATTTTTTAAAAAGAGTAATCTTATTATGAAATTCTACTGTCATACTTTATGCTTCTTCCTTAAGAATGTGATTTCTCTTGGGGCATCTAGGTGGACATGCTATGTGAACTTGGGCAAGCCACTTAACCCTGTTTGCCTTGCAAAAAAAAAAAGGATATGATTTCTCTTTCATCACATTCATCTTAGATCAATGTTTACCATGGAAACAATGTAAAGACTATCAAACTGCTTTCTATGGGGGGGGGGGTGAGGGAAGGAAGATTAGGGGAAAATTGTAAAATTCAAAATAAATAAAATCTTTCAAAAAATAAAATAAAACATAGAATGGGGAATAAAGGTCAAAGAGACACATCAGAATTGAAAGAATTTTTGCTTTTATATTTGCACAAAAGAAACAAAAATGGAGTCTCCAATAAGAAGCCACTTTCATTCCTGGAAGAATGTGCAATGTATTATTAAAGAGATGGTTAGCAAATATTAGCAAAGCAAAGAGTGATTAAAAAAATAAGACAGAAACAAAAGCATAAACCCTAGATTGTGTTATCAAGAACAATTGCCTTGCTGCAATAATTCCTGCCATATCTTGACTTTTCCTACCATGGTTTTGATATAGCATATATTGAAATAAAAAATTAAGTGGAGGGGTGCCTAGGTTGCAGAGTGGATAGAGCACTGGACTTGGAGTTAGGAGTACCTGAGTTCAAATCTAGCATCAGACACTTAATAATTACCTATCCGTGTGTCCTTGGGCAAGTCACTTAACCCCATTGTCTTGAAAAAAACTTAAAAAATTGTAAAAAAAGTAAAAAAAAGAAATTTAAAAAAATTAAATGGAAATTTTGGAGGAGCTTTATAGAAGCCACAGACAATATGTGAAGGCCAGAAATCAACACAAAAATTTAGAAATTCATAAATGCATCAATTGTATGTATAGTATTTTAAAATATCAATATATTTTATCTTTCTATACCTTCAATCTCTTCATTTCTTCTTTAAAGTTAAAAATTTAAAAGGAAAAAAAGTTAGTTTACAAAAAAGAATGAGAAAGCCAACTGACAAAATATAAAAATTCAGACTTCTCTGGTATACACTAAAATTTTACATAGATTTTTCAGATCTTGAATGCCATTTCCCTACACAAATGATATAGAAAGGTGAATTGTGATTGTAGTTCTTTTTATCTTCTTAAAAATTAAGCTATAAAATTATGTTAATGCATATACTTTATCTAACTTTGAGAACAGAACTTGATACTGTATCTGGTGCTATTTTTGTGAGGAAAGAAATGGGAAGATGCAAGCTAGACAGCAATAAGTTAATTAGATTCAGAATGAGTAGGTCCCAAAAGAAATTATTAATGTGCCGCCATCAACTTGGAAGTAAGTCTCCAGTGGAGTGTCCAATAAATCTGGTTGTCCTAATGTTCTTTTAATATTTCCTAAAATCAGTGACTGGAATGGAAGGATAGATGGCATGATTTAAAAAAAATGTGTAAAGTTAGAAAGTGTAACTAACCTGTTCAGTGCCAAAAATTAGTATCTCTAAAGATCAGCAAGGGCTAGAAACTTTCTTTGCCCTGAATAATGCAAAATGCAATAAAGATATTCTATGGTCATACTTTATTTCAGAGATCAATTTCACATATGAAAGATGGAGAAAGCACAACACAACAGCAGTTTATCTGAAATATGGCTAGAGATTTTATTGCATTATGTTGGAGAACTCCTCAATCCAGAGATTCGCATCCTCTTGTGGACTAATCCCTCCCACCTACATTCATTCTACTGCAAGTCACTAAATCAAGGAACAAAACTAGAAGATTAAAAGTTTAATTAGCATCAATAGATAGGCAGTAGTCAAGTGGCTAATAACTCCACAAATATATAAGTTTTTGCACAGCCCTAGAGAAAGTAGTAAAAAAGATTTCATTGAATAGGGCTTTTCAGACACTTTATTTGCTAGGTTAGGTAAAAGGGAAAAGATTTTAGATGATTTGGTGAATATTTGTCTTAATTTGGGGATTATAAATTATCTTTGTCTTATTAATTGTTGAAGATAAGATTTATTCTGTTTATGTGTGCATATGTATAAGTGTATTGTGAATATGTGTTTTCCATAATTAAACACATCAGAATGGGAGAGTAGATTAGCATTTCTCCCTCTTCCAAAAATTTCTACCACCTAGACATTAATCTCAACAGAATGTCTAGGTGGTACAAATTTTTGGAAGAGGGAGAAGTGCTAATCCCAAATTCACAGCACACAGGTTTTATACATTTCCTCCACAATTACAAGCTCAATAGAAGTCAGTAATGCATTTTGCCATCTAAGAAAGCCAATGAGATCTAAGGTTTTATTAAGAAGTTTCCAAAAATGAAGAACTTATAGTCCCACCATACTCTGCTCCTATCAGACCCCTCTGGAGGTTAGTGAACAATAATAAAACAAAGGGAATCTTGAGAGCAACCAGTATCACAAGAAGTGACTCTACTTCATGTCATGAAAATTAGTTGATGCTACTGGGGATATTTAGCCTAGAGAAGAAAAGACATGTCTTCAAGTTTCTGGAGGAATCTCATGTGAAAGACAGTTTATACTTGTTCTGCTTGGACTGAGAGAGAATTGTGAATAATGTTAAAATATTGCAAAGAGACAAATTTAGACTTGTAAGAAAAAAATTCCCAATAATTAAAGCTTTTTCAAAGGGGAATGGGCTGCTTTCAGAGGTCATGGATCCCCTCTCACTGAAGATGTTCAAACAAAAAACTTTATGTCTACTTGTTGGATGGATTGCCTTTGAGGTTCTTCCAACTATGTGATTCTCTAACACTGCTATGTTAACATCAAAATTTTCTCTTCTTGTTATGGGAGGGTATTCATGAAACAGGGATAAGAAAGTAGGAGATCAGTAGCTAAATATTATGAATTTTATCAAACTCTATCAGTTGTTTCAGAGATACTATTTCTCACATGGAGATATATAGATATAGATTAGAGATAGTGATAGAGATAAAGATAGAGAGAGATAGAGATAGAGATGATAGAGATGATAGAGATAGAGATAGAGATAGAGATAGAGATAGAGATAGAGATAGAGATAGAGATAGAGATAGAGATGAGATATAGAGATAGAGATAGATATAGATGATATAGATATATTCAAAACCTTGCTTATCCTTTGAATTCTATAGTCAATTCACCTGCTAAAGCATATTATTTCTGAAAGTTCTTAACCCTTTCATGTATGCAACTCTTTTTTGCAAGGCAAATAGGGTTAATTGGCTTGCCCAAGGCCACACGGCTAGGTAATTATTAAGTGTCTGAGACCGGATTTGAACCCAGGTACTCCTGACTCCAGGGCCAGTGCTTTATCCACTGTGACACCTAGCCGTCCCATGGATGCAACTCTTGCCCAGAGATCCTGACATCCAGATTTGTCACCCTGCTCTCCACATTTAAATTCTGAGAACCTAATCAAAGCAATTCTACCATTGCCCCAGTTCAACTTGTTATCCTTTTTAACTTTCCAAAACAAAATATACTTCTTCAGTCACTGAATGACTATGAGGATTAACACCTTTATTAGAATACAAATTCCTCAAAGGAAGCATCTATCTTTTCTTCAGTGTCTGTATCCCTAGCACTTAACATAGGGCTTGGCAGATAATATATACTTAAATAAGTATTTTTCCATTATTTCATTCCTTCAATCATATATTAAAATTACTTACCTATAGATTATTCACTATCAATCTAACTTTCTAGGTCAAAATGTGTCTCTGTCTATGCTTCTTTCCATATGTTTTGGCTGTTAGGTGACCACTGAATAGAGGGCTAGACCAGGACTCAAGGAGACCTGAGTTAAAGTTCAGCCACAGATTCTTATTAGCTGTGTGACCCTGGACAAGGTATTCAACCTCTACCTCATTTCCTACAAATAAAAAATTTAAGATAAAAACAACACCCACCTCAGAGGGGTAATGTGAGGATAAATTAATATAGTATTTCTAAAATATTTTATAGCATCTGGCATATTGTAGGTCTTTTTAAAATGCTTATAAATTTAATAATGCTTAATAAATATTTCCTTCCCACATCCATTGGAATGTAAACTCCAAAAAGACAGGGTTATCTTTGTTTTTGTATTTGTATCCCCAGGGAGTAAGTAACACAACTTTTGGTATACAGTAGGTACTAAGATTCTTTTTTATATATTCATTATGGAACTGTGGTTACTGATGGGGCAATGGTAACATCATGGTAACAATAGAAGATGGTAAGGGATGAACAAATGCTTTTTCACATTCATTAAGTACCAAAAATCATTTTATATCCAAAATAACTATAAGGAAAATAAAAACAAAGACCTGGATTTAATATTTTTGTTTTTTCCTGATCTGACTGATGAGCCTTCCCTTCTGCACAGAAAATAGACTGAGAAATGTGTCTGTGTTTCCCTCTAACCCCAGACTTCTGGGATCTCTATTCACCATTGAGGTGTCTTAAAAAGAATTTAAAGGTGAAAAGAGAAATCTGTTATATTCAGTGATAAAGAAAAATTTTATTTGCCTACTTATTCTGAAAGGGCTAATCCTGGGGAATATTTAGCAGCAATATGTGACAGAATGAAAATGCTACTGATATTAGTTTACAAAGATGAGATGACATGGTCAGCCTAAGAGACAGAAAATATTATTCACAAGTTCTTGTTTCTTTTATAGAAGACCTATCTGAGCTACTTTTTACTTACTTTGCCAATGCCTAAATCTTAAAGATGCTAAAAAAATGTTAATAACTATTATAGTGATTTTTATATTTTCTTCAAAAATAAGTGCAAAAACTGGGATTTTCATTTCAACTTTGCCTTTTATTAGTTGCATCATCTTGGACAAGTCCCATATAACACTAATGTTCATTTTCCTCCTTTGTAAAATGTAGCTTTTCTCACCTACCATCCTCAAAGAATAGCTGCAAGGATCTAATGTGAAAGGAATGTGAAAAATTATAAACTACTTCACTAGATTAAATTTTAGAGGCCAGCTAGGCCAATATTTTCATTTTATATATGATGAGATCAGCCCAAGAGGAGTTAAATAACTTGTTGAAGGTGATATAACTAGAACCAGAGATGTGCTATAGCCACAGGAGTCAATTAAACATTTATCAGTATACACCTGATTTTAACCTACTGAACCACTTGGTCATTTTCGGGGCCCTGATTGGCCACAGTGAATATAAATAGAACTTTTTTCTGTTTCTTTGCAAAAAAAAGGCTATTTTCTACTTCATATCTCTCTTACCTGCCTTAATCACTGAGAAACCCTGAGTGTCTTGCCCTCCCAATTTGATTTTTTTTTTGATTAGGTAAAAGTGGTCATTCTTTTCCTCTTTGTCACATCTCTTTCTGACCTACCTTAATCCCTAAATGGCTTTGCCTCAGTAAAACTGAGACCCATTAAAAGATGTTTGCTCAAATAGACCAAGGTCCCTCATAACATCCAGAGTCATTTTCACTCATTTTGAGCGCG
The DNA here is from genome assembly GCF_037893015.1 of Macrotis lagotis. NCBI lineage: Eukaryota > Metazoa > Chordata > Mammalia > Peramelemorphia > Peramelidae > Macrotis > Macrotis lagotis. The sequence goes on along the minus strand of NC_133658.1, from coordinate 711,952,905 downwards.
ATTTGGCCATTGGACTCAGATGACTTCAGAGGAGAAAATGAGACTAGTGACTGCAGGCATTTGCCCATCCCACCCCCACTTAAATCCAGTTCACTTGCACAGCATGGTTTTCTTTGAGAACAAAGGAAAAACAATAGTAAGGAGTCAAAGTTAGAATTGAGACTTGATCCTATATCTTTTGATTCAATTATCCTAACTATTCTATAAGGCAACAACAACAATCAAATAGATTGATTGCATGAGGGAATGATCTTGAGGAAAGGGGCTTTAAACATCAATTCATTTTAAATGAAGAAATCTCCACACTCTTTGACTGAAGAGAGTAAGAAAAGGTTTAACTTTTTAATTCACAGATTACTACAAAAAGCTCACAAGTTTCTATAAAATGTTCACAGGTTGCTAATAGAACACTAAAATGAAGGCAGAATTTTGGGGATGACACTCACCCTGAGTTGACTTCCCTCCAAAGGAAGAGGAACAATTAGGGAAGAAGTAGTAAAGAAGGGAATTAGGGATGGGGGCTCATACTTCCCCAGAGCAGACTAGACATATCTTGAACAATAGAATGGGGAGGGGAAGTGAGGGCAAATGTTTCTTTTTTTTTTTTTAGGTTTTTGAAAGGCAAATGGGGTTGAGTGGCTTTCCCAAGGCCAAACAGCTAGATAATTATTGTCTGAGGCAGGATTTGAACTCAGGTACTGCTGACTCCAGGGCCAATGCTCTATTCACTGCTCCAACTAGCTGCCCACGTGAGTGCAGTCTTAAGGCAAGGTATATGATCAGTGTAGAGGGAACAGATTAATAACAATAAAATATGTTTCTCTATCCAGTATTTCCCTTCCTTCAATGTCACTTAGGAATGACAGTCATTTCTTCAATGCCCCCTTCAAGATCTGTCATTTTCAATAAATAGTACTTTCTAGAAGTCTTTATATTCAAAGAACACAAATAAAATACACAAGCCACTTACTAGTAAACACAAACACTGAAACAATTGGATTTATTGAGTGAACATGATCTGTGATCAATAATTGTTTTTATTAATGATCTGCAAATAGTATGATATTTCTACTCTATGCCCTTTAGTTGCTGATACATTAAATTTTCCCTTTTGATGTTCTTAGACATTTCAAAAAATTAAATGGAATATTAAATATGATCTTTAACAGGACAAAAGGAGGAAGTCTTCTTTGTGATTATTTAATCAGATACCTTAATGTTATTCAAATGACTTTCTATATATAACTGGCCGTGAAACTATTTTTTGATGGTGCTACTGTCAGGTGGCAGGGGATAGAATATTGAATTTGCAATCAGAAAGATATGAGTTCCAGTCCTGCCTCAGTTATATTTTTAAATTTATTTATTTTTGCAACTACTTGAAATGGTAGTTTTCAACATTCATTTTTTGGTAAGGTTTTGAGTTTTATATTTTTCTTCCTCTCTTCCTTCCTTCTCCCCCCCCAACAGAAAGTAATCTAATATAAGCTATACATGCTAAATGTAGATTTATATTAATCATAATGTGAAATAAGAATCAAATCTAAATGGAGAAAAAAACATTAGAGAGTAAAAAAGACAATATATAGCACTACTTTTAAAAACTCCAAATTTCTTTGTCTATATATGAATTGCCTTTGATAATTATGCTGCTGAAATATACAAGTCCACCATAGTTGATCATCACCCAAGGCTGTTGTTACTATGAGTAATGTTCTTCTGGTTCTGCTCACTTCACTCTGCATTTCATGCCAGTCTTTCCAGGCTATTCTGAACTCCTATCCTCCCTGGTTTCTTATAGAACAAAAGTGTTTCATTACATTCATATACCACAATTTGTTCAGTCATTTTGCAATTGATGGGCATTTCCTCAATTTCCAACTCTGTCACCACAAAAAGAACTTCTATATTTTGTACATGTGGGATTTAGACCCTTTTTTTGGAATTTCTTTGGGATATAGACCTAATAGTGGGTCAAGGGGTATGCACAGTTTTATTCCACTTTGGACATAAGTCCAAATTGCTCTCCAGAAAGATTGGATCACATCACAAATCCACTAACATTGCATTAGTGTCCCAATTTTCCCCACATGCCCTCTAACATTGATCATTTTCCATTTTAGTCATATTGGTCCATCTGTTAGGTATGAGGTAGTACCTTAGAGTTGTTTAAATTTGCATATCTCTTATCAATAATGATTTAGAGAATTTTTTCAGATATTTAACTAGCTTGCCTTTAAGATTCCTGACTGTTGCAAATATGTTTTATTGTGACACACATCTAGGAAAGTTAGTATGGGGAAAATGACATGACCTCGTTCACAAGTTTGCTGTGAGGTTTAAATGAGGTAATATACAAAGCACTTTGTAAACCTAAAAGAACTATATCATTGCTGTTTCCAATAGAATGTAAACTCCTTAAGGGTAGGGAATTCGTTTATTTATTTGTTTGTTTGTTTGTTTGTCTTGGTATGCTCAGTACATGGTCCAGTTCTTGGTACAAGGAAGGTATTTGATAGATCCTTATAGAGCATTAATTTTTTAGGGAGCTCGCTTCTTCAGGTCTCATATTCAGATATAGAGTGGCACAAAATTCCCCCCATTGTTTCTTGAATGTTTATGTGAAAGTGTCAAAAATAAATTCCTTATTATTTTTCTTGTGCAATTGATATTTAATTCATTTGCCAAATAGCCAAATAGTAATTATTTCATATTTATGACATTAATGAATAGTTATATAATGTTTAATATATATATATATATGCTAGGCAATGAAAAGAAAATGTCCCTAACTTCAATGACATTCTAATTTGGATGAACACATGATAAAATTACAAATGGTATCCTTCCATACTTTCCAGCAGCATTCCTTCTCTAGAATCAAGGTACCAGACTCATTCTCCTGTCAGACCAAACCTTTGTTACGCCTATAGAATCAAAGATTAAGAATTGAAATGGACCTTGGAACTCATCAAATTCAAGCAATGAATTTTATACATGAGGAAACTTTGAAGCTTAGAGAGGATAGGGGGCTTGCTCATGTTCACACTGCTGGAAAGAGATAGAATAGGAATCTCTTCTTGATTCCAAGTCCAGTGACCTTTCCACAACATTACAGGGCCTGAAAGGCAGTTAAATGAAACCATAGCGCACCATTGAGTCTGAAATCATGAAAATCTGAGTTCATATTTGACCTTAAACATTTAGTATCTGTATGACCCTGGGTAAATCCCTTGACCCTGTTTGCCTCTGTTCCCTCATCTCTAAATTGAGCTGGAACGGGAAATGGAAAACCACTCCAGTATGTTTTCCAAGAAAACCCCATATAGGATCACAAAGAATAGGACATTACTGAAAACAACTTAACAATGATAACAAAGTTTTATTTTGCCCTTATGTCTAAATTGGCCTCTTTGCACCTTCAACCATTGCTAAAAAGTCTACCTGCTCTTCCTGAGTCAAACAGATTAAGTCTAATAATCTCTTTTGCACCCCACACTCCTTCAGTTAAGTAAAATTGCTTGCCCTCTGAGTTTTCTCTTCTCCAAATTAAATACCTCCAGCTCCTTCAAATTACAAGAATGGAATCAAAATCCAGGACATACTTAGGTTTTGATACAGTTAGTTCTTAATTATCTGTGCTAAAAGAGGGGTACAGTAGTACGAATAACAAACTATTGGACGTCAGTTCCTATTTGATTTGGGAATACATTATGTAATTTCTTTTTGCAGCATATTTACCTTCCTAATCATGTTTTGCTTAGGCTAATATTACAATGTGTTCATATTCCCTGAGAACAGATGGATTGGGCCATGGAGAGGCAGTGAGGGCAGCCTGGCAACATGTTGAGAGTCAGAATAAAGTCAGCCTGGGATTATAAAAATGACCATGGATAATCCACAATACAAATAACCAGTGTGTAGATAATTGAGAGTTGGTTGTATTCCCTGTGTAGTTTTAATGCTTATAGCATGAATTTCCTATACCAAATAAATTGAACTTTTTCTGGAAAATTCAGAAACATGATGTTAGTAAACATCATCCAAGGAACTTTCAGTCTGTGTAAAAAATAAAGGTAAAAATAGTCACTTCTCAATGCATACACTCAGTTTTTCTTGTTCTTCCCTATGTATTAGCTAATTTGTGAGTGACACTATTTATTTGCTTAAAAGGCCCTATAAAGGTGTAGGGATTTTTTATATATCAATATATATTTCCATTTCTTAACATGCATTTTCTTACACATAATTTATTTTATCAGAGATATCAAGAATTTAATTTGTGTAATACTGAAAATACCTGATAATAAATAGATACATAAAAATCTATACCTATTTAATCACTCTAAGGTTTGCAAAACACTACCTATATACTATTTCATTTTTATCTCTGCCTCTATTTTTGTCTCTGTCAATGGACAGAAATATAATTCTATCTGTAGGACAAGCTGAGTGGGGTCTAGAAACTCATACACATATGCCTATATATATGTGTATATATATATTACATACATATACATATATATTGATATATACACATTTGCATGCATATGCATATATATAGGCATGAACATATTTGTTCCAATAGTCATGAAGGCAGCTGGAGCAGATGCTAAGGAAAGCTCAGAGGTTGGCTAGGCATCAAGATTCCAAGGTCTTCCACTGCCTCTTGACACATCACCAGTTGTCTTGACTTTGTCCAGCCACTGGATTTTGATGAAAGGAAGAGAGAATGAGTTTGATGACTTCATAAAACTCTGTCTCACTTAAATTCATTTTAAAAATGAACTAAAAGATATCATCCATACCATTTTACCATTTCTAACTGTCTCAAAATCCTATGGTGATAGACAAGTGACAAAGCAGTAGAGAGGGATATACTGGGAACTGTAAGCATAACCCTATACATAAGTTTGTTTCTGAAAAAATGAATCTAGTTAAAGGTCTTAAGGGGTTCAAGCAAATGTGAAAGAACAAAGAATTCAGATTAATTCTGATCCTATAAGAATTTAGGGACAATAAAATGTTTATTTAAGTATTACAATTGTTAGCAGAGGGTAAGGGAAAGAAACTTTAAAAGCAACAGCCACAATAGCAACAGCAGTTTTCATGAAAGGATGTTGTTATTGTTTGACTGCCATTTACAAAGAAGACCCTGACATCAAGGAGGTAATGCTATGACAAGCATGTATATTAGATTTGAATGAAGGGTTGCTGTACTAAAGCCACCAACCTCATTTTCTTCTTCAGAGCGATCTGGGTCAAGTGATCAAATATAAATCAGGAAAACTTGAGATAGTCTTGGATATGAGGCATTTATGGTAAAGTGACTTGCCCAGGGTCACATAGCTAGTAAGAGTCAAGTACCTGAGGTCAAGTTTGAACTCAGATTCTGCTGACTCCCAGCTTCCCTCATGAAATAATAAATAGTGAGGAAATGTAAAGGAGCATGAGAGTTTACCTGGGGTATCACACTCCTCAAGAATGGGCTAACTTTCCAAAGAAGGACAAGCCATCATGGGAGTAAAGAAAGGTATGGGGCATGAGAGGTTATCTGGGGTATCACATTCCCCAAGAATGGACTGACCACTCAAAGAGTAGCAACTGAACTGAAGAGTGAGTGAGCTTTAGATATACATTGATGAGGGCAGTAACTCAGAGAGCAGAGATGAAGTAATGAAGGGTATAACTCAAGAAGAAAAGTTAAGGTAATTAAGAACTTATAGTAGGGGGCAGAAGCTCTGAGTTTTAATTCTTCCTGGCAAGAGAAAGGTTCCATTATTTTGTTAATAAGGATTTCTCTTGTGCTTGGAGACAGGTGTTTGCCTAGTTCTTGCCAGAGGCTAAGGTCCTTCACTGAAAATCATTGACTTCATCAGCAAGGTACTTCACTGAAGTACATTGAACTCATCATGTTGCCCAGGACTTAGGGTTATCTCTCACTATAAACAGCAATGAGATTTGGCAGCCTCCTAGGTGTCTGAACAGCCTTTTAAGGATAGTACTGCTCACCTTATGATAAAAGGAAGGAACTAGAAAGGGTGCTCTAAAATTTTTCTGCTTACTCAACTTTGATCTGATTACCACAACAGGTGAAAATTCCACTCAAAAAATGTACAAAAAACTTCCACAGCAATGATGATCCCATTCACCATCTGTACATGGAATGTGTACATGCTCATAGATAATACAAAGTACAGTAGACCTTGCATCAAATTTATAAGGTTACAAGTCTTTTCCCATTTGATAAATGTTCAAAGGATATGAATAGACAGTTTTCAAATGAAGAAATTAAAGCTTGATATAATTATATGGAAAAAGCACCATTATTATTAGAGAGACGCAAATTAAAACAACTCAAAAGTAGCACCTCACATCTCTCAGAGTGGCTAAGAGGATAAAAAGGGAAAATCACCAATGTTATAGAGGTTGTGGGAGGATTGGAACATTAATACATTGTTGATGGAGCTGTGAATTGATTCAATCATTCTGAAGGGGATATGAGCTATACCCAAAGAACAATAAAACTATTCATACCCTTTGACCCAGAAATTCCATTTTCAGGTCTATATCCAGAAGAAATCATTAAAAATATGGAAAATGTCTCACATATTCCAAAATATTCATAGAAACTCTTTTTGTAGTGGCAAAGAATTGGAAATTAAGGAGGTGCCCATCAATTGGGGAATGGCTAAACAAGTTATAATACATCAATACTATGGAATATTAATGTTCTATAGGAAACCATAAATGGTCAGACTTTAGAGAAGCATTGAATGACTTATGGGATCTGATGCTGAACAAAGGAAACAGAACCAAGAGAACAATGTACACATTAACACCATTGTGATATGATCAACCTTGATGGAAACAATTCCTCTCCACAGGTCAAAGAGTTAGAACAACTGTATTAGATCAACTATGGACAATTACGGAGGAAGAAAAACAAAACAAAACAAAAACCTTTCAGAATGTGATCAGCACTACATTCATTTAATTTTCTTTTAGGTTTTTGCAGGGCAAATGGGGTTAAGTGGTTCACCCAAGGCCACACAGATAGGTAATTATTAAGTGTCTGAGGCTGGATTTGAACTCAGGTACCCCTGACTCCAGGGCTGGTGTTTTATCCACTGTGCCACCTAGCTGCCTCACTACATTCTCTTAAAATAAATCTCACATATTTCTTTCCTTTGGTCCTAATTCCACATATCAAAAATCACTAATGTGTAAACATGTTTAATGTATATGAATAGCATTAACCTGACTTTAACACTAAGGGGGTGGGTGGAAGGAAATTTTGTAACTTAAAATATACTTATGCATATGGATAAATGGTGAAAAACTCTTACAACATGTATTTGGAAAATAAAATGCCAATAAAAAAACTTAAAAAAATACAGTAGACCTGAAAGATGAACAGCTCTTGTTACAAAAGAACTCAATAGATATCACATCTAAATAACACCCCTGAGTGAATAAGGTCAAAGAAAAATTTTATGAAGATGCAGAGATTTAACATCAAGGTGCCAAAAGAGAACAAGATTATAATTCTGGGTGGTTTTAATCCTAGAGTAAACTAGGTCTACTAGACATAGCAGGGAGTCATTGGGAGGAATGGAATTGGAACCAACAACAGCAGTAGTCATTTATTCCTGCCTGCCTAGGTTCTGGATAATTAACAATGTTCTTGCATTTTCCCAGTCACCAAACTTGACTAGCATACCAGTACCTTGTCAGGAAACTGAATTGCTTCTATTCGAATTGTCTTAGGAAGACTCTGAAGATGAGAGGATATCAGAGAAGATAAAATAAATGTCAGATAATGACGTACTTTCTCAAACTAAACTTTTAATCCTTCAAACTCTCCTACTGAGAGTACAAGCAAGGCTTTACTTGCTCTCATTCTTTGTAGAATGATGTTTTAAATAATTTTGTCAAATGCCTAAAATGAAGACAAACACAGCATCTACTTCAGCTGCCTTACTGATGGGAAATTCTTCAACTCCAAAAGGCTATAAGTCTGGACTACAGTGGAGGGAGTTGGTCCATGAATTTTTGTTTGCAGGTACTTATACACTTAATACAACTTCTGAAGCTGAGATGTATCAAAGTGTGGATCAATTTTCTACTGCTTGTGCTCATTTTAGTTTCACAAATAATACCAAGAAAACAGATACTCCATCAGCCAGCACTGTGTCATCTATATGTGATAATAACAAATGGGGAAGTTTTGAATACTGTGGGTAAGTTCACCGATCTTGGCAGTACATTTCCCAGGGTTGTACACATTGATAATGAGATTGACACATGCATTACTGGCATGATCTCTCTATTTGGAGGTTTTGAAGGAAGCTATGGGAGGGAAGCATTAGTTTGCACACAAAACTGAAGCCATTGTGCTGACCTCATTGTTGCATGACTGTGGAACCTGGAGAGTATACCAGTGCCATGTCAGGAAACTGAATTGCTTCCATTTGAATTGTCTTGAGAAGATTCTGAAGATAAGAAGATATCAGACAGTATAAAATAAATACCAGTCACTGAGGTCCTTTCTCAAACTAAACTTTCAAGCATTCAAACTCTCCTGCAGAGAGGACAACTCTAATGGGTTGTTTAAATGCAAATGTACACTTGCTAAAAACACTACTTTGTGAAAAATTCAAAAAGGCAGTTGCTTACAGGCTGATCAGAAAAAGCAATACAGGCACACTTTCAAGGTATCTCCTTAGAATTTCGAGACTTACATGGTGTACACACATTAGAGAAGGCCTTATGTTCTATGAGAAAAGCTGAATTGAAGTGACTTGAAAGATAACACTACATTCACAAACTCAGAGAATTCACCTCAAATGTTCACATGACCTATTTGTGCTTGATCTATGGTAGAGCAATCCAGGTTTGTATTGATCTGATTAGCCACAGTCAGATACACTGTAATTTGACTCTCCATTACTCATTGATGAGTTTACAACTCCTTGGGTTACCCTCAACCTGATTTAGCCCCACCTGCCTAAATGATTTACTGGGGTGTGGCTGCTGTGCATACTATAGCTCCTTGGAGTCACAGTTGTTTTGGAAACACAGATAGTGTCTACTCCAAGCATGTGAAGTCTTTCACTGATGGAATGGGTGGAAGAGAACAATTCATTCCAACAGCCATGAACCTAGTTGAATCAGGTGCTGTGAAGCACTTAGACCTTGGTTAGACATCGAAGATGCCAAAGTCATCCACTTCATCTAAAGCCATCACCAGTTGTCTTGACTCTGTCTTGCTATGCTGGATCATGATGACTTTGGAAGAGAGAGTATGATGATTGATTTCATTCAGTTCCTCAGCACTTAGATACAATTTATGCATGCAAAAAAAGACATCACTCATATCCATTCCTCAAAGATCCTGGAGTGGTTTTCCATTTCCTGTTCCAGCTCAATTTAGAGATAAGGGAACAGAGGCAAAAAGGATCAAGGGATTTATCCAGGGTCATACAGATAATAAATGTCTAAGGTCAAATATGAACTCAGATCTTCATGATTTCAGACTCAACATTGTACTATGGTTTCATTTAACTGCCTTTGAGGCAATCTCTTCAAAGAACATTCCTCTCACCACCAATTCATGGAACATGCACACATTCATAGACAACACAAGATCCACTATATCTGAAAGACAAAGAACTCTTACTGAGAAAAAAACTCAGCAGATATGGATTCCAAATATAAGCCCTGAGTAAAGGCCAGCTTACTGAAGTCAGAGCTGGATACATGTTTTTCTGCAGTGGTCCCAGTAAAAGGAAATGTTGTGATGATGGGATAAGTTTTGCAATCAAAACTAATCTAGTCAACTCAACTAATCTAGTCTTGAATGCCTTCCAAAAGGAGTGAATGACAGGTTCATGACAATGAGATTGCCACTTCCAATAAAATGCCTGTGCTCTAACCATGATGAACATTGATGAAGTTAAAGAAAAATTTTATGAAGACCTGGAGAAACTTATCATCAATATACCAAAAGAGGACAAGTTTATTATTCTGGGTGACTTCAATGTTAGAGTAGTTCAGCCATTTCCAAGAAGGAAACATTTAATTCCATCAAGAGTAAAGTACAAGAGAAACTTGGAGAGATGCAGGACTTTTGGCTCAGTAAGAAGGCAGATGAAATTCAATTTTATGCAGTCAATAACAAACCAAAATGCTTTTATGATTCCCTGAAGGTTATTTATGGACCAAATACATATGGTGCATCTCAACAATTCAGTGTTGATGGATCCACATTGATAAACGAGAGGGGCAAGATCCTAGAGAGATGAGCTGAATACTTCCACAGTGTTCTCAGCAGACCATCATCAATCAATGTAGAAACCAATGACTATTTACCTCAAGTCAATCATATTCTAGTTGAAGTTCCAACTGAAGAAGAGGTTTTGAATACCATTAGGCTGGTTTCAAGTGGCAAAAACACTTGGTGTTGATTCTATTCCAGTTAAGATGAACAAAGTGGAGGGTTCATTGCTCATCCAAAAACTAACTGAAAATTTCCAGGTTATATGATATGAAGAGGTAATCCTCCAAGAATTCAATGATGACTCCATCATATACCTCTGTAAATGTAAAGGGAATAGATTGTCCTGTGATAATCACAGGGGTATTTCTCTTTTAATAATTGCTGATAAGATTTTTTTAAGAAAGATTTTATTTATTTTGGTTTTACAATTTTTGCTCTATTCTTGCTTCCTTCCCCCCAATGTGTGCTGTCTTTTATCAAAAACTTTTTCAGCATCTACTGATATGATCGTATGATTTCTGATAGGTATGTTATTGACATAATAAATTATACTATCAGTTGTCCTAATATTGAACCAATCCTGTATTCCTGGGATCAATGTTACTTGATCATACCATATTATCTTAGTGATAACTTGTTGTAATCATTTTGCTAAGATTTTAATTAAGATTTGAGCATCTATATTCATCAGGGAGATAGGTCAATAATTTTCTCTATCTTTTTTCACTTTCGTGGTTTAGGTATCAACACCATATTAATGTCATAGAAAGAGGCAGAGTTCTGTCTTCATCTATTTTTCCAAAGATTCATAAAGAATTGGAACCAATTGTTCTTTAAATATTTCATAGAATTCACTTGTGAATCCATTTCGAATTTCTTTTTCTGGTTGTTTAGGTTTTTAATTTCCCCTTAATTTAATCTGGGCAACATATATTTTTGTAAATATTCATCCATTTCTCTTAGATTGTCAAATTTGTTGGCATAGAGTTGACCAAAATAATTCCAAATTATTACTTTTTTTCCCTTCCTCATTGGTAGTGAGTTCACCTTTTTCATTCATGATACTAGCAATTTGGTTTTCTTCTTTCTTGTTTTTTAAATCAAATTGACCAGAGGTTTATCAATATTATTAGTTTTTGCATAAAACCAGTTCTTGGTTTTATTTATAAGTTCAATAGTTTTCATGGTTTCAAATTTATTAATTTCATTTTTAATTTTTGGAATTCCCAATTTAGTATTTAATTGGGGGGTTAATTTGTTCTTTCTCTAATTTTTTTATTTGCATATTTAGTTTATTGATTTCTTCTTTCTCTAATTTATTCATGTAAGCATTTAAAGATATAATATATCCCGACAGCCACTTTGAGAGTATCCCATAGGTTATGGTATGTTGTATCATTATTGTCATTATCTAGGATGAAATAATTAATCTTTCTATAACTTATAGCTTGATCTATTCATTCTTTAAGATGAAGTTGTTTAGTTTTGAATTAGGTCTGGGTCTATATCTCCCTGGTTCAATAATGCATATGATTTTTATTGCATTATGATCTGAGAAAGATGTATTCACTATTTCTGCCTTTCTGTAATTGATCATTAGGTTTTTATGTCCTAGTACATGGTCAATTTTTGTGTACATGCCATGTACTGCAGGAAAAAAAAGTATATTCCTTATTATCCCCATTCAACTTCTTCCTTAGGTATATCATATCTAGGTTTTCTAACAATCTATTTAACTCCTTAAATTATTTATTGTTTATTTTATTATTCGATTTATGTAAATATGAGTACAGGAGGTTGAGGTCTCCCACCAGTAGTGGTTTGCTGTCTATGTCTTTCTATACCTTTTTTCAACTTCTCCTCTAAGAATTTGGATGCTGTCCCATTGGGTGTATACAGATTTAGTACTCAAATTACTTTGTCTCCTATGGTACCTTTTAGGAGGATATAGTTCCCTTCCTTATCTCTTTAAAGGCTATCTATTTTTGCAGCTGCTTTGTCTGAGATAAAGATTGCTACCCCTGATTTTTTTCACTTCAGCTGAAGCAAAATATATTTTCCTCCAACCTTTTACTTTTAATTAATATGTAACTCTCTCCTTCAAATGAGTCTCTTGTAAGCAGCATCTTGCAGGATTCTGGTTTTTAATCCACTCTGCTATTTGTTTACATTTTAAGAGAGAGTTCATCCCATTCACATTCAAAGTTATGATTACTAACTCTTTAATGCCTTCCATGCTATCTTCCTTCTGTTTGTATTTTTCTCCTTTTTTCCTTTTATCCATATTCTCCAGCGTTTTGTTTCTAAATGTCACCACCTTCAGTGTGTCTGCCCTCTTATATCAAACAATCCCCCCTTTTCCCCCTTTCCCATTTCCCCTTTTTCCCTTCCTTCTGTTTTTTCCCCTTTTTATCCCCTTCCCAGTCCCCCATTCCCCTTCCCCCCCTTTTAATGCTTGAAAGGTCTGATAAGTTTCTTAACTTGATTAAGTGAGTCTAAGTTGTTAACTTTAAGTCAAGTCTGATGAGATGTAGATTCAGGTTGTTCTCACCTCCTCCCTTCTTCCTCTCAATTAAAATAGGTCTTTTTTACCTCTTGATGTAATGAGATTTACCCCATTCAGTCTCCGTACAACCTCCCTTCTCCTTTGCTGCCCTACTTTTTAAGGTGGTATTGTTTTTCAATCATTCTGAGTCACAGAAAAATTATGAGTGTCCATCACTTCTGGCTATGTATATTCTCTCTAATAGAAATACAATTCTCAAAGGTTATGAAAATCTTTCTCCAATTGGGTATATAGCCAGTTTCATCTTATTGTATAGCAGTGTTTTGTTTTGTTTTGTTTTAGCTTTTCCATGTTTCTCTTAAACCTCCTGTTTGATGTCCAAATTTTCTATTTAACTATGGTCTTTTCATTATGAAATCCTGAAAGTCTCTCATTTCATTAAATGTCCATCTTTTTCCCTGGAAGACAAGGCTCAGCTTTGCTGGGTAGTGGATTCTTGGCTGCATTAAGAGTTCCCTTGCTTTTTGGAATATCTTATTCCAAACTCTCCTATCCCTTAAAGTTGCTGTGGCCAGGTCCTGAGTAATCCTTACTGTGGCTTCTTGGTATTTATTTTTTTTTCTTTCTGGCTGCTTGCAGAATTTTTTCTTTTATCTGATAATCCAGTAATTTGGTCACAACATTCCTTCACGTTTTCATTTTAGGATCTCTTTCTGGAGGGGATCAATGTATTCTTTCAATAACTATTTTACCCTCTGATTCCATGATGTCAGGGCAATTTTCCATCATTAAATCCTATAATATTAAGTCCAGGCTTTTTTTCTCTTCAATGTTTTCAGGAAGGTCTATAATTCTCAGATTCTCCCTTCTTGACCTTTTCTCAAGGTCAGTGGTTTTGCTGACAATGTATTTTACATTTTTTTTTCTATTTGTTCCATCTTTGGGTTTTGTTGTCTTGTCTCATGAAGTCATTTGTTTCTGCCTATTCTATTCATTGATTTTTTTAGGGTATTTTTTTTGCAAGGTAATGGGGCTAAGTGGCTTGCCCAAGGCCACACAGCTAGGTAATTGTTAAGTGTCTGAGACCGAATTTGAACCCACGTACTCCTGACTCCAGAGCCGGTGCTTTATCCACTGTGCCACATAGCTGTCCCCTTATTCCATTTTTTTTGTTGTTGAGAAAAAGATTTTTATTTATTTATCCTTTGCAGCTCCTTTTCCATTTTCCATTCTATTTTCAAAGGAATTTTCTATTTGCCCAAATGCATTGTTGAGGGAATCATTCCCTTTTGACATTTGCCCAATTGAAGATTTTAGAGAGTTATTCTCATTTTGTATTTGTCCAACTGTATTTTCCAAGGATTTGTTTTCTTGTTATATGATGTTAATTTTTTCTTGAGTTTTTTTCTCAATTTTTCCAATTGATTTTCAGACTTCTTCCTGATTTCTTCAAGGAAGTCTTTCTGGGCTGAAGACCAATTCATATTCTCCTCAGCAGTGCTAGATCTCTCTGGGTTAGAATCTGTCTCTTTTAAGTATTTCTCCATGGCCACCCCTTTTCTCTGGCCTTTTTTCATCTTATGTTGGGGGAAGGATGAGCTGGCTCTTAGAGGTTTGCTTTTGATGATCCTAGAGGCTCTGTTCACTTGGCTTAGTAATTCTAAGGGCCAGCCAGTGTGGGGTGCTGGTTGCTTTCTTTGGAGTGAGGTCCTCAGCAGCAGGGTCTGAGTTGACCTTGAACACCCTGGGAGAGGGAGTTAATCTCTTTTTGTTGAGGAAACTCTGTTGCTCTGAGAGGGTGGGGGTGGGCGTGGTTTATTGTTTGTTCTGGGCAAAGGGCTCAGCTGCAATTATGGAGCTCAGGTCCTTGGCTCAGCTGGTTGTTCTCCAGGCTTTCTCTGAGACTCTGTGCTGGAATTCACCCTCCCATAGCTACACCACCACCACCAAAAACTCAGTAGCTAAAGTTGGATCTGGCACCTACCACTCAAGGAAGTCTCTATGGCTGAGGCTGATGCTCTGGCATCCCCCAGCTGCCATCCCTGTGCTAATCCTCTGCTCACATCTCCCAGTTCATCCATGGTCTCCTGAGACAGACCTTCTTGGTAGATGTTCTTCTCCTAGCTTCTCTTTCTGGGTATTGTTAATCGAATTTCTGTTAAGAGGTTTCTCTAATGTTATTTTTGAGGGGAAAGAAAGAGCACCTATCACAGTGCCTGTCTTCTCTCTGTCATCTTGGCTGGAAGTATTGATACAATTCTTGGAGAATCCTTGTCAATAGGCTGATCCTTTAGCTCAAAGTTGCTCACCTCCCTGAGAGCCAGTGTGGCTTCAAAAAGGCTTAAGGAACATTCGATATGGTATTTGCTGCCTGTCAACTCCAGTAAAACTTCCAGCAAACAAAACAGAGGTCTGTAAACAACATTTGTAGATCTGACCAAAGTCTTTCATACTTTCAGTCATGAGGATTTATGGAAAATTATGTCAAAATTTAGTTGCCTGACGAAGTTCTTTAGTATTATATATCAGTTACATGATAGCATGTTTGCCCAGGTTCTAGACAGTGGGTGATGCTCTCCAGATTTCCCAATGGACACCAATGGAGTAAAACAAGGATGTGTCCTTGTTTCAATACTCTTTAGCATGATGTTTTCAGTCATATTATCAAACACCTTCACTGAGAATGAATCTGACTTTAAAGTCAGTTATCACACTAATGGCAAATTCTTCAACTTGAAAAGGCTTCAAACCAAGAACTAAGTGGATTGAATGCTAGTGTATGATCTTTTGCAGATAATTGTGCTCTCAATGCAGCCTCTAAAGTTTAGATACAACAAAGTATGGATTGATTCTTTGCTGCTTGTGTTAATTTTAATTTAACTTTAATTTTTAAATTTATATTAATTATATTAATATTTTAATTTAATATGAAGAAAACATAGGAGCTCCATCAATCAGCACCATGCCATCCATAGATGGAACCATCTATTGCAGCAAAATGGAGTTTTGAGTACTGTGTTCAAATTGTCCCTACCAAGGAGGTTGAGGTTGACACACACATTGCCAGAGCTAGCTCAGTATTTGAGAGGCTCCAAAAGAAAGTGAGGGAGAGAAGATGTATTAAACTAACAAACAGAAGGTAAACAGCTGTCGTGCTGACCTCATTGCTATATGCCAGAAACCTGGACAGTCTTCCAGTGACATGTAAGGAAGCTGAATGAATTCCATTTAAATTGTCTTAGGAAGATTCTGTAGATTGCCTGGAAGGAGAAGAATCCATATACTAAGGTCCTTTCTCAAGCTAAACTGCCTAACATTTAAACATTACTACAGAGAGTACAACTATGATGTGTTGGGCATGTTGTTTGAATGCCAAAAAAACTATAGAGAACACACATATGGCAAGCACTCACAGAGGGGAAAAAGAAATGATACAAAGACACCCTGAAGGTCTCATTGAAGAACTTTAGAACTGATTGTACAGCATGAGAGACATTGGTACAGGATCAACAGTATGGTGTGCCCTCATCAGTGAAGGTACTGCTGTCTATGATGAAGGCAGAATTGAAGCAGCTCTAAGGGAATGTGACATCTGTAAGTTCAGAGTACCCACCCCAAGTGTTCACATGGCTTATTTGTACACAACCTGTGATAGAGCATTCTGCAATTTGTTTCAATTACTGTGATGTCATTTTGGTCTTCTTTGGCAAGGAAGGACAAGAGCCAACCAGTCCATCAACCAGTTTTCCTCTAACACAGTGATGCCATTTTGTTCCTCTTCATAAACAAAGGACAACTACACACAAAATATTGAATAAAGGTTTCTTAATAAATATACTTCTCCCAATAAGTATTTCTTTATTGAAATGAACATGGCAAAACTGACAATTATCCTCATCTATGTCTTCTTTAGTGGGGATTCTTTTACTGAAAGGGAAAATAGGTTCAGAATGAACTATCAGGAAGGTAGCAATTAATTCAATCTATAGTCACTCAGCTAGCTTTCATCATTCAATCTTATGTTGCTATACAGGTATCTGGATCCTTAGTGTTGTTTGTCCTTCACTCTTTTGTTTTTGAAAATTCTGTACATTTATTTATAAAAACCATTACAAACTTGATCATAACACCAACACTGTACACACATATACACATATAGAAACACACACACACACATCCTGAAGAGGCTTGTCAAGTAACATGGAATGATCAAACAAGGAACTGGAATGAAAAATAAAAGGGGGGTGATGGGGAACTAAAGCTCCTCCTAACCTTTAAGGGTTGAGGTTAAAAACGATACCAGAAAAAATGATGGGCAATAAATAACCCTCAGTTTAAGGCATGAAAGATGGATTGCTTTGGCATATTGAAAACACAGAAATTGAGCAATGTCAACTGGTGATAACTTGAGTAACTTGAGCTAAGAAAATCTGATCCCACCCCCAGCCCTCAGCCAGGAGGATGTTGCTGTCAGAGTTTCTTAGTCAAGCAATCCAGTTGGCAGGTTAGGGGACTAGGGCCATTTCTATAGGCACTTTGATAGGCAGAGGACATTAGGGAGAGATCATGTGGAAATAGATGATATCACAAAAAGGGGCATTTCTGCCTTTTCCAGTGTCAGTGGACCTAACTCTCTCTCTCTCCTCCAACTTTCCATCAACATGGAGAGAGAGGAGAGTTAGAGGAGAAAGGGTAAGGTCACTGGAGGTAGAATGGAACAAGAAATGGCTGGCATTAGCTGTCCAGATCTGACAGGGATGCCTTCTTGAGAATTTGGGACTTCAGGGAGCCTGAGGTTCCCTCTCTCACCAATGGCTTCCACTTGCCAATTCACAAGCTCTGACTCGGTATCAAGGGCTTCTCCCTTGGACGAGGAAGGGTGTGGGCTTTTGTCTGGAAATCAAACCAACACTCATCTTCAGTGTCACTGGCTTTTGGCCCCCCCAGGACAGTACTTGGTGGGTGGTCTCCGGTGTAAATCCTGGTCCTCTAGGTAGAGGGGATCCTGATACGAGGGAGCAGGATTATCAGGGATGGAATGCAGGTCCTGCATGAAGAAGCTCTGAAGCCTGCCAGCAAGGGCACCCTGACTCTTGGCAGCGGGTGGCAGCAATGTTTAGACCTTGCTTCACAAAGCTTAGCTCCATCTCATAGTGCTGCACAATGTACGAGTCAATCTCCTTCTCCCAGTAGGAAAGGGCTAGATGGATAAACTTCCTATAAAGTAGGCTGGCACCCTTGGTGTAAGGGGAGAGTAGCCACATGACAAATACCATCTTGATTTCAGAATAGAAAGGGAACCAGGAAATGAAGGTCTCTACTGTCATAAAGAAGGCGAAGACAATCCAGTACATCATCCCATCCCTCATATTCCTGGATATTCTTAGTCTTAACAGCTTTACAAGAGCCGTAGTCAGGGTACAGCATTCCAAACACTAGCACCACCAGGCCAGAAATGACCCAGGACACCATCCTGCCAGCTGTGCATGGGGATAGGGGCCATGGTCCCCAGGAAATGGAGGCAGGAGAGGCTTCCAAGGGGGCAAAGATGCACTCCAGGGACCTGGGATAGCTGGGGCTGTGGGGTACCGAGGTGGTGTGCTCTGGCGCGGCTGCTCGCAGTGCTGCTCCAGTGGCTGCAAGGCTCCACAGCTGTCCTGGCCCGGCCTGGCTGCTGCTGCTGCCACCGCCTTTTCAGGCCCTGAGCTGTCCTTCACTCTTGAAGAAGACCATGACATTGGAGAGATGAATTGTATTTTAGTGAGGGGGTCCTGTGCTAAATCACAGACCTCGCTTTCTCTTCCAGACCCATCCAGGTCCAGTGGTCAGCTATGAACCAGGATGACTGGACACGGCCCTGGATGTGAGGGTTTAGTGCCTTGCCCAAGGTCACACAGCTGGTAAGTGGAAGTTTCTAAGGCTGTATTCGAACTCTCTCATCCTTCTGATTCCAAGACCAAAGCTTTATCCACTGAATCACCTAGATGATGATTATGACATCAGGGAGATGACAAGTGCATGAATTGGATTGCCCATGTAGGTCTTTCCAGTTTCCTATGAAATTATCTATTCAATTATTTCTTATCTTTATTCAATAACATTACATTATATTTGCAGACCACAATATCAATATTATATTCATGTACCAAATTTATTTAGGCATCCAACAATAGGAAATTTCCCTTAGTGTGCAATTTTTGTCCATTATAAAAATAGTTGTGCAATACTTTTTTACATATAGAGCCTTTCCCCTTTTCTCTTATTTCTTTAGTGTATAGACCTAATTTTAGAATCACTGGGTCAGAGTATGCACAAATTGGCAATTTTCTTGGCATTACTTTACACTGATTTCTAGGAGGTAAGATGATCTCGCAGTTCTGCCAGAAGTACACTAATATGCCTGTTTTCCCATTGTAGGTGTTCCTTCCAGTGATATATATATGATAACCAATCCATCCCTGTATATAGTAATAAAGATGTCCAGGACCTTTCATAATTTAATGACAGGGACTCAAGGTATTTCAGGCTTCCTTTTTGTTCTCCTAATATTGCAGTTTGATATATGACCTGTCCATCTTCTTTTTAACTTATTCATTTTAATTATATTTTATTACAATTCTTCAAAATGTCTTGTTTGTAATGTTAAAACTTGCTCTTATCCTCCTAGTATCTGTCCTTTGCCCTTTGACTGATAATCAGTTTGATTTCTTTGTAGAGTCAGTCAGTCAGACAACAAGCACATATTATTAAATTTGTGATAGATGTTATGCTGGTTTAAGGAGATAAGTAGTTAAAAACTACTATTATTATCATCATTAAAATATATGAGATTTTATTTATAAATAATTATTTCAAATTAAATTAATTTTTTCTATAAATAAATATTGATGTTTTCTTACTCCCACATCCCCTTCTCCTTTAGAAAAATAAATGAAACCCTTGTACCACATAAGAATCAGAGCAAATTCTTGCATTGCCCATGTTCAAAAAATAAAGGTTCAATCTTCATATTTGATCATGTTTCTTCTTGAATTATGATAGGCCGGCCATTCCATTGATCAAAATTCTTAAGTTCTTCAAAATTGTTGCTATTATTTTATAAACTCTTTCACTGCTTCTGCTTTCTTAACTCTATATCAATTCATACAAGCATTCCCAGGTTTCTCTTATTTTCTTATTTGGAGAGCTGGGGGAGGAGGTGGGGAATGTGTGTGTGTGTGTGTGTGTGTGTGTGTGTGTGTGTGTGTGTGTGTATGTGTGTGTGTGTGTGTCTGTGTATACATATATATACACATATATATTTATGTATATACATATATATATATATATATATACTTTTTCCCTTTTTTGTTTTTTTGTCTCTTTTGGGATATAGACCTAGTAATAATGGTATTTCTGGGTAAAGAAATATGTCTATTATACAGTCCTTTTCACATGGTTTCAAGTTTTAATCAGTTCCCAACTGCATCAACAATATTTTTTGTTTCCTTTACCAAGCTGAAAACTTCATGATTTTCTTGTTTCATTCTCATTTCTCTCCCCAATTTTTTCCTTTACTATCTAACTTGATTTTTAGCATCTTTTCTGAGGTCCTCCATGGCCTTAGTCCAATTCATTTTTTTTGGAGGCTTTATATGTACAAGCTTCTACTTTATTTTCTTCTTCTGAATGTATGTTTTGTTCTACCATGTCCCCAAGGTAATGGTGGTGGTGAGAATTTGTCCTATTGTTTGCTCTTGCTCATTATCCTAGTTTATTTTTTTTATTTTAACTCTTGGCTAAAGTAGGGTTCTACTTCTAGAGTAGAAGCCACACTATCCCAAGTTTCAGGCGGTTTGTGCAGGCTGTCTTCAGAGATACTCTATTTTCAGAGAGTATTCTTTTCTGACCTAGAATAGTGATGAACCATTCTACTCTTCTGAGATAACAAGCTGTGTTGTGCTACTGCTCCTCTCCACCTGAAAATTCCACTAAGGCCTGCAATGGCATCTAAGAATGGGCAAAGTAATAAGTCCTGATCCCAGTGCCAGCGAAGGTACCTCTGCAATCTCCTTCTATTCAATTGTTTAACCCCCTATCTGTGGGCTGAGAATCAACTGCTACCATTGACAATTCAGTGCCTCCCAAAGTCAGCTATCACTTGGCTGGGGCTGAGATGGCTATGGCATAGCCTGTGATGGACTCTGCTCCATTTCACACAGATATGATAGAAATTGCCTACTGACTTTCTAACATTTTAGCAGCTGTGGATTCAGAGTTCTGGAAACCAACAATGTTTCCACTGATCAGTCTCCCCTAAGCCTACTCATGGTTTGCTAGAGCCAGGTCTCCCAGCCTTTTTCACCTTGGTGCAATAGATTTTTCCTGCCAGTCTTTTAGGCTGTCCTGACCTGGAAAGTTGTTTCATTCCATCTTTTTTGTGGATTCTGTCACTCTAGAGTTGCTTTAGTGTTACAATTTAAACAAATTTGGGGAAATCTCAGGAGAGATCTGCCTTTATTCTGCTATCTTGGCTCCATCTCCTCACATCATTTCTTATTAACGATGTCATTTTATTACATTAATATAGCATAATTTGTTCAGCTATTCTCCTATTGATGGATGTACTTTTTAGTTCCTGTCTTCTATCACTACAAAAAGTTGCTATAAATAAATTCCTTGTACATATGAATTCTTTCAATCTTTTTCTGATCTTTTTGGGTAGGATTGATAATGAATAAAATAGGATATATGATTTAGAAACTTCTAATATGATTTAGTAATAGGGGTTTTTTGTGTTTTTTTAAAGATCTCTCCTGTCTTACTTTCTGTGGTTTCTTGTTTGACTTTTACATACTAGACCTGTGACTTTTTTCATGTTCCCAGACTTCTCACTATTCAATAGGTCTTGAATTTCTACTCAAGTACAGGCTTGGGACTCATTCCTGATTATGGGTTTCCTGTATAACTTTATTCTGTATTTTGTTATTTACTGTCATTTTTATTATCTTGATCTTGGTATCCATTCCTTAGGTGTTAGGAAGAAGGTTTTGATGCTGCTGTTGTTTTATACAAGTTCTGTAGCCAAAACTTGTGTTCAATAGTTTAACTACATTTACTATTTTCACTGATCTGGACATATTCTTAAGTTCTTCTGCATTCTATTTCCTAGTACCACCAATTTCTGACAATAGAAAACATTTTGAGTACAAAATAAAGTATACTCATCATTCATCACTAAAGCAATTATCATTCCAGGGCAATAGAGGAAAAATATTTGTAATATCTAGTGATCCTTTGACATCCAGTGGTATTCTGATGGAATTTTTATTTTTCTTCCTTCCTTTCTTCCTTCCTTCCTTCCTTTCTTCCTTCCTTCCTTCCTTCCTTCCTTCCTTCCTTCCTTCCTTCCTTCCTTCCTTCCTTCCTTCCTTCCTTCCTTCCTTCCTTCCTTCCTTTCTTCCTTCCTTTCTTTCTTTCTTTCTTTCTTTCTTTCTTTCTTTCTTTCTTTCTTTCTTTCTTTCTTCCAACTTTCCATTCTCCTCCCCCTTCTCTCCCTCCCTCCTTTCCTTCCTTCCTCTCTTAAACTTTTAACAGTCATAGGAGTCATATGAGAACTAAATTAAGAATACATTACTACATTACTTTACTCTCAAAGTCAGCTATCATTACTACATAAGCATTTAATAACATGTTTACACATATTTCAGTAAGTAATTTTAGATGCACACTTTATTATAGCCATTGCAACAGCACATATGTTGAAGATTGTTGGTCAGGAGCAAAGCTGAAACCAGGAGACCTTGACATGTGCAAGAACTCATCAATGGAACCAACAATAGAAAGAATATGAATATTCATCAGTCAGTGCATAATAGATCAATTATATTTTATAGGCTAGTGGGAGAAAAACCAATCAATTGTGCCCAAAAAGTCAGTCAGAGGCAACCAAGAGGCCCCAAGCCCATATCCCAACCCAAAGACCCAGCAACTACCCAGCCCTGTGGTCCCAGACAGGCCACCCAATCCCATCACCTTGCAAAAAATAAAAAAGAAAATGTGTTATATTATATCTAACTATCCTCTCCTGTGAACTACCCTCTCCTCTATCATTCACATTCCCCTGCCCCTCCCCCATTGCCTTTCTCTCCTTTTTTCTTCTAGATGTCTATACCCTATTGAGTGTACATGCTGTTTCTTCTCTGAGCTATTTCCAATGAGAATGAAGGTTACCTCATTCCCCTCCACTTCCCCTTTCCATACCATTGCAAAAACAACATGAAATATCTTTTATATGAAATATCTTAGCCTATTCTACCTCTCCTTTCTCTTACTCTTAGTACATTTCCCTTTCACCCATTGACTCCATTTTTGCAATATATTATATCTTCAAATAGAGCTCTCTCCTGTGCTTCATCTATAAAAATCTCCTTCTACTTGATCTATTAAATGAGAAGGTTTATATAAATGTTATCATTATCATTTTCCCATGCAGGAATACACATAGATCATCAACATTAAGTCCTTCATAATTTACCCTTCCTATTCTCCCTCTGTATGCTTCACCTGAGTCCTGTACTTGAAGATCAAACTTTCTGCTCAGTTGTGGTCATTTCAACAGGAACATTTGAAATTCCCCTGTTTCATTGAAAGTTTATCTTTGCCCTTAGAAGAAGATGTTCAGTTTTGTTGAGTAGTTGATGATTCTCAGTTGCATTCCAAGCTTGTTTGCTGTCCAGAAAATTTTATTTCCAGCCCTACAAGCTTCCAATGTAGCTGCTGCTAAGTCCGGGGTAATCCTGACTGCAACTCCATGAAATTTGAATTGTGTCCTTCTGGCTACTTGTAATAGTTTCTCTTTGACTTGGGAGTTCTGGAACTTGGGTATAATATTCTTGGGGGTTGGCTTTTTTTTTGTATCACTTTCCAGGGGAGATCAGTGGATTCTCTCAATTTCTATTTTACTGCTTCTAGGATATTGATGCAGAGGAACCTGGGCATGGGAGAGATGAGATCAGTTGGAGACAAATTTTGTAAATCTTTTGTTTGCATTGTAAAGGGAATCTTCCTTCTTCCTTCCACACCCGAGGACCTGTCTTTCAACCTGATTTGGATTGCATTGTTTTCTGGCCAGGGGCAGCCAAGGACTACAGGCCCTGGAAGACCACCCAAACTCCTCAAAAGGCAAAATCTCCAATGAGGGATTTGAATCTTTCCCAGGTCACCACCCCCTCCCATGGACTCTGGGAGAGAATTTGAGGAGATTGAGGGAGTGGCTTAATCTCTTTTACCTTCCAGTGTCCTGCTGAACCCTGGCCAGCTGGCTTGGTCAATTGAATTAGCAATACATGTGGTCTTCTCTTTAAACTCTTTTTAACTTTTCTGGTACTTTTTTAATATGCTGTAAATTCCTTTAATAAATCTCTATTTTTTTTCCCAAAACCTGCATTCCTGAGTCTGAGTCATGATTCATTGCAGGGTTGAACCCAACCCAAGAAACAAATCAGTGGTGATAATATCAGGGCAATTTTTCTGTAGAAATTCCTTTAAAATGAGATCAAGGCTCTTTTCCTGATCTGGAAAAAAGATCTAGAAAATATAATTTTAAAATTATTGGCTACCTGAAAGTTTTTTCAATGAGATAATTCATATTTTCTTCTAGTTTTTCATTCTTTTGGTGTTGAATTATAGTCTTGATTTCTTGCAGACATCAGCTTCCTTTAGCTCCATTCTTCATCTGAAGGATTTGGTTTCCTCAGAGAGCTTTCTTATATCCTTTTCCATCTGGCCAATTCTGCTTTTTAAAGCATTCTTCTCTTCAACAACTTTTTGAACTGTTTTATCCATTTGACCTTAGTTGGTTTTTAACATGTTATTTTATTCAGCATTTTTTTGTATTTCCTTGACTAAGCTGCTGACTTCATTTTCATGTTTTTTCCTGCATCGTTCTCATTTCTTTTCCCAATTTTTCTTCTATCTCCCTTATTTGACTTTCAAAATCTTTTTTGTGCTCTGTCATAAGCTGAGTCCAATTTCTATATTTCTTAGAGTCTTTAGATGCAGAAACTTGTACTTTCTCATTTTCAGACTGAGTATTTTGATCTTCCATGGGACTGAAGTAATTGTCTTTGGTTAGGTTCCTTTTCTTTCCTCTGTTACTCATTTCCCTAGCCTGTACCTAGGGTTGGAGTGCTTCCTGAGCCTTTGAGTGTTCTTGGGACACCCCCGCAGGGATCTAAGTATGTGAGGTTCTGACTGTTCTTCTGGTCTGTTTAATGACCACTAGCACAACTCTCTACCCCACTGGGGGTGGGGTTCCAGGCTCTATGGGGGCCCCAGACTGTGACCAGGGTATGAATGTGGTCAAAGTCCCAGAGTGCTGTCCAAGTGACAGAGGACAGACTTCAGCAGTCTCCCTACATTCCCATACCTTCCATGAGCTGAGCACTCATGGCACAGTTGCTGGACAGCTCTGTGGGCCTGCTTCCAGTTCCTGGGATCTGGGCTATGCTGAGGGCCATGGAGGGCCATGCAGGCCTGGGTTTCATGGTCATTCTAGCAGAGGTCTCCCTGCTGATATTCCAAATAGTGCTTGGTGTTCCCTAGGGTGCAGTTCAGGAAACTGCTTCTGTTGCTAGAAGCTGGAGCTCCAGGTGCCCTGGGGCTGTTTCCAGGAGGCTGAAGTTCCTTCACTCTGGTAAGCTGCCACGGCTTCAATCCCATGCAACAGAGCCTTCCCAGTATTTTCCACATTACCTCGGACTAGAAAATTGCCTCACTGGATCTTTCTGTGGGTTCTGTCTCTTGAAAATTTAGTTAGAATCATAATTTTAAGGTTTTTGAAATATTTTGGAGAGGGCACGTAGGAGAGAATTCATTCCTGCCTCCATCATGGCTCTGCCCCACCCCCAATTATGCTATTTCTTGACCAGTACCAGGTACTTGTGATGAGTGCTGCTTTATAATATAGTTTTAGATCTGGTAGAGCTAGGATACATTCCTTAATATTTTATCAGTTCCCTTGCTATTCTTTTGTTGTTCTACATGAATTGTGTTACTATTTTTTCTAGCTTTGCTTAATTGGTATAGCACTGGATAAGCAATTTAATTTGAGTATAATTGTCATTTTTATTATATTAGCTCAACCTAACCATGAACATTCGACATTTTTCCATTTATTTAGATCTGACTTTATTTGGGTGAGAAGTGCCTTATGATTGTAGTCATACAATTCCTGAGTTTCTCTTCGGAGATAGATTCCCAAATATTTAATGTTGTCTATAACTCTTTAAATGGAATTCTCTTTCTATCTGTTTCTCTTAAGCTTTGTTGTTTATGTATAGAAATGCTGATGTGGAAGTTTCTCATTATTATAGTGTTGCTATCTATGTTCTCCTTGTAGTTCTCTCTGTTTTTCCTCAAGGATTTTGGTTGCTATACCATTAGGTGCCTGCATATTTAGTAATGATATACTTTCATTGCCAATGGTGTCTTTTGTGTATATATATATATATATATATATATATATATATATATATATATATATAATGTTTTCCATTTATATTCAATAGTAATTTCTACCTAATATTTTTGTAATATATTGAATTTTTACAATTTTGCCTCCACTCTCCCCACACCCCCCCCCACAGAAGGCACTCTGATAATCTTTACATTGTTTCTATGCTATACATTGATCATAAGTGAATGAGTTGAGGGAAAAATAAAATATGAGATACCAAAATTATGTATGTTAGACAACCTTTTATTTCAAAAAAAAAATGAAGATAATAGTCTTTGATCTTTGTTTAAACTCCAAAGGATACAGATGGTATTATCTATTGCAGGTACCCTAAAATTGTCTCTGATTATTGCACTGATGGAATGAGCAAGTCCATTAAGTTTGATCATGCACCCATGTTGCTGTTATACTGTACTATGTTTTTCTGGTTCTGCTCATCTAGCTCAGCATCAGTTCATGCAAGTCTTTCCAGGCTTCTCTGAAGTCCCATTCCTCCTTGTTTCTAATAGAATACTAGTATTCCACAAGGTACATATAACACAATTTGTTTAGCCATTTTCCAATTGATGGACATTCACTGAATTCCCAATTTTTTGATACCACAAACAGAGCTGCTGCGAATATTTTTCATGATCTCTTCAGGATACAGACCCAGTAGAGGTATTGCTGGATCAAAAGGTATTCATATCTTTATTGCTCTTTGAATATAATTCCAAATTGCTCTCCAGAAAGTTTAGATGAGTTCCACAAACAAGGTATTAGTGCCCCAGATTTCCCATGTCCCTTCCAACATTGAACACTGTTCTTTATGGTCATATTGGCCAATCTGATATATATGAGCTAGTTCCTAAGAGATGCTTTAATTTGCATTTATCTAATAATATTGTGATTTAGAGCAATTTTTCATACGACTATGGATCACTTTGATTTCCTCATCTGTAAATTGCCTTTGTATATCCTTTGACCATTTGTCAATTGAGGAATGGCTTGTTTTTTTTAATAAATTTAATTCAGTTGTCTTTTAGAAATTAGTCCTTTGACAGAAATACTAGCTGTAAAAATTGTTTCCCAATTTACTAAATTTCTTTTGATTTTGTTACAGTCATTTGTTCTGTGCAAAAGCTTTTTAATTTAATGTAATCAAAATTATCTAGTTTGTTTTTAGTGATGTTTTCCATCTCTTCCTTGGTCATAAACTGCTTCCCTGACCATAGATCTGACAGGTAAACTATTCCTTGAACTCCAAGTTTGTTTATAATATTGTCTTTTATATCTAAATCCTTTACCCATTTTGATCTTTTCTTGGTATAATCCAAGTTTCTTCCACACTAACTTTCAATTTTCCCAACAGTTTTTTATCAAGAAGAAAGTTCTGATCCCAGAAGCTGGACTCATTGAGTTTATCAAACAGCAGATTACTATAATCATTTCTTATTATCTCTTTTGCACCTGGTTTATTCCATTGATCCATCACTCTATTTCTTAGCCAGTACCAGACAGTTTGATGACTGATGCTTTATAATATAATTTTAGATCTGGTAAGGCTAAGCCACCTTCTTTTGTACTTTTTTTTTGGTTAAATCCATGGATATTCCTGACTTTTTGTTTCTCCATATGAATTTAGTTACAATTTTTTCTACCTCATTAAAGTAACTTTTAGAAGTTTGAATTGTAAGATACTAAATAAGTAGTTTAATTTAGGTAGAATTGTCATTTTTATTATATTGACTCGGCCCTATCCATGAGCAATTATTTGCCCAGTTATTTGAATCTGATTTAATTTGTGTGACAAGTGTTTTACAGTTGTTTTCATAAAGTGTTTGAGTCTGCCCTGGCAGATAGACTCCCAAGTATTTTATATTGTCTGAAGTTACTTTAAATAGGATTTCTCTTTCTAAGTTTTGCTGCTGTATCTTGTTAGTAATATATTGATTTTTTTAGGATTCTATATGTATATCATCATGCCATCTGCAAAGAGTGAGAGTTTTGTTTCTTCCTTCCAAATTTTAATTCCTTCAATTTCTTTTTCTTCTCTTATTGCATAATCTAATATTTCTAATACAATATTAAATAGTAATGGAGATAATGGGCAACCTTGTTTCACCCCTGACCTTATTGGGAATTCCTCTAGCTTATCCCCATATCATATAATGCTTGTTGATACTTTCAGATAGATAATGCTCATCATTTTAAGGAACAATCCATTATTCTTATGTTCTCTAATGTTTTTTGATAGGAATGGGTGCTGTATTTTGTCAAAGGCTTTTCCAGCATCTATTGAATAATCATTATTTCTGTTAATTTTGTTGTCGCTATAGTTATACTAACAGTTTTCCTAATATTGAACCAACCCTGTATTCCTGGGAAAAACCTGCTTAGTCATAGTGTATTATCCTAGTGATAACTTGCTGTAATCACTTTGCTACTATTTTCTTTAAGATTTTTGCATCTATTTTCCTTAGTGAAATTGGTCTATAATTTTCTTTCTCTATTTAGACTCTTCCTGGTTTAGGTATGAGCATCATATTGGTGTCACAGGAGTTAGGCAGAGTTCCACTTTCTTCTATTTTTTCCAGAGTTTGTATAGAGTTGGAATCAATCTTTTCTTAAATGTTTGATAGAATTCACTTGTGAATCCATCTGGCCCTGGAAATGGTGTCGTTTAATAAGATGTAGTTTTCCTTCATTATCCCTTTTAATGAGATTGATTTTTTCTTTTAATTTATCTGAGATCTAGTTTGCTACCCCTGAGGTAGCTAAGGCATAATATATTATGCTTCAACCTTTTACTTTTACCCTGTGTGCCACTCTGTGCTTCAAATACAATTTTTATAAACAACATATTGTAGGATTCTGGTCTTTAATCCATTCTGCTATCTGCTTCTGTTTTATGGGACTGTTCATCCTATTCACATTTACAGTTAAGATTACTAATTCTACATTTTCCTTCTTGCTATCTTTCTCTATAGTTTTCTTTTGGCTTTTCTCTTATTTTAACACCTTTCCCCTTTGACTTTTCTTTTTAAAATTTAACTTTCAGTTTATTTTCACTTATACCTTCACCTTCCCCCTTATCAGTCCTTTTTTTCCTTATTTTCCCTTTTCCCCAATAACCCTGTCCCTGTAGATTATGGTAGATTTTTAAACCCAAATGCGAATATATTTTATTCCCTCTCTTGGCTAAATCTATTGAAGAGAATTTATTCAGCGTTCATATTCTCCCTCCTCTCCCTCTAAAATTATGAATCTTTGTGCTTCTTTCCATAGTGTTATTGATTGATCTAGTACTTTAATTAATTATCATCAATCATAGTTTGATTATTTGATTGCTTGATAAATTCATATTGTTATCAAGGTATTACAGATTATTTGTTTGGCTGTTTGATAAGCGACATTGTCTCAAATTACATCAAATTATAATTAAATTCACTTTTTAACCTTACCCCCTTTTCAAGAACCCTCCAAGTATACACAGTCCTCCTCATGAGCCCAAGTATCAGCAAAATCCATGTCATTTCACTATTTACACCCCTCCCCCAAGCCCATTTTCTCTCACTCTTTACCCCCCCACACACACAGGCAAAGTACTTTACCCCTTGGTAACTGAAGCATGGTCTATTTTCTCTCACACTTTATTGTCCCTATCCCCACCCATGGTATTTAACCCCTTGTTAAGCCAAACCCTGATGCAATTAACTACCAGTATCTTAAAGGACTTAAAGGACACTTTGAAGGTCTTGCTGGAGAGGTTTACAAATGATTTTAAGTTATGAGAGACATTGATGCAGGACACCCCCCCCCAGCTTATGATGCAGTCATTAGACAAAGTACTAAGCTTTTGTCAGCACAGAAGAATTAAAGTGGGTTAAAGGATAATGAGACCCTTATGTTTAAAGTTAACATCACTGCTTTTCATCAGGGTTTTTTTTTTGTTTTCTTTTTTCCATCAGGACTTTTTGTCTCAAATGTAGTGGTGTTATCTTGGACCTTTTCAATGGATAGCCAAGACCTAACTATACCCATATCCTTTAAGTTCATTCTCTTCTATTATATTTAACCCTTTAATTATTCTAAGAGAAGTAGAGCTCTAAAGAATTGTAAGTGTTGTATCTTCCCCTTTAGGGTTGTATACAATTTGATGGTCTTGACCAACAATTGTTTTGTTCTTATTTCCCCTTTTCATTTACCTTTTTATACAATTCTTGGGTTATGAATTTTCTGTTCAGTTCTGGATCTTTGTGTCAGGACATTCTGGAAGTCCTCTATATTGTTGAACATCCATCTTTTTTACCTGATGGTCTTCTGATCCCTCAGTGTTGAGGCTGATTGATCCTGTGTGAGTCTGGTTGTGTTTCCTTTGTATTTGAATTGTTTTCTTTTTTGCTGCTTGCAAAATTTTCTCCTTTATTTGAGAGTTCTAAAATTTGGCTATTATAGCCCATGGAGTTTTTTTTTATCTTCTTTCTGGAGGGGTTCTGTGGATTCTTTCAATGATTATATTATATTCTTATTCTAGCCAGTTTGGACAGTTTTCCCTTATAATTTCCTGTCTAATGTTTTCCAACTTCTTTTTTTTTGATCTAGGATTTCTAGTAGTCCAATGATTCATAAATTTTCTCTCCTAGATCTATTTTCCAGGACATTTGTTTTCCCTAAAATGTACTTTATATTTTCTTCAATTTTTTTCAGTCTTTTTATTTAATGGAATCTTGTAATCTCATGGATTCATTGGTTTCTATTAGTTCAATTCTAATTTTTATGGTTTTATTTTCTTCAGTAACCTTTCGTATTTCCTTTATATAGTTGTTGCATTCTCTGGTCAATTTTTTATAACTTTCCTGCATGACTCTCATATCTTTTTTTCCATTATTCTTCTTCCTCTCTTCTTTGGTTTTAAAATTCTGTTCTGTTTTTTTTTTAATTTTTGCAAGGCAATGGCATTAATTGACTTGTCTAGGGTGACACAGTTAAGTAATTATTAAATGTCTGCGACCAGACAGATTTGAGCTCAGGTCCTCTTGACTCTAGGAATGTTGCTCTATTCACTGTGCCACCTAGCTGCCCCTAGGTTTTTATATTCTTTTTTTAAGCTCTTCACTGATTTTTGTTTTTGAGTCTAATTTATAGACTGTTTTGATACTTCCCCTGTGAGTGAGTTTGCACCAGTTCCTTCTTAATACATGGCATTGTTATCATCTTTGTCTGTAAAGCAGTTTTATATGAGTGCTCTTTTAGCTTTTTTGCTCCTCTTTATTGATTTAGCTCTATTCATGGGTTATAGGAAGTATAAATCCAAACTTTTTTTTTTCTGGGCTGGGGTTTGATTCCTGGTTTGTCTTTGGCCAAAATGTTGCCTTTACTATCCAGGCCTTGCCTTTACAGAGGGTTTGTTTCCTCCTTTATGTCCAGGTTCTGACTTAGCAGTGGTTTGCTCCTGATCCAATCCTGTCTTTTGCCCAGTGTTCTCAGGCTTTGGACTTTGTTTGAGGTTGGGATCATCCCTTCTGGGTCACTATCAAGACCTCTGATCGTGTGAAGTTTTCAGAACCTGGATTGCTCTATAGCTAAGAGCCTCCTGTTGGATTTCCTGCTCTCTTATCTTCTGCATTTTACTTCCCCTTTTCCCCCTAAGAGACAGACCTTCACTGAAGATCCTCCACAATGTCTTCCATTGAAAATTTCTTTGAATCTTCTCATTTTCTTTGTGGGATTTGTAGCTTGAATGTCAGAAGAGAGCCTTCGTTTATCTTTGGTAGGGAAAAAGCTCTGGGAGCATGTTGACTTCATGCTGTCATCTTGGCTCTACCCCAGAAGTCTCCTTACTGGGTTTTTGTGAAATAATTTCCATTTAACTAACATTTATTAGTGTTTACTATATGCAAGCCACTGGGTTAAGCAGTGGAGATATAGAGATCATTGCAAAAGCATCCTTGTTCTTAAGGAAGTATAGATTTAGTGGTAGTGAAGTAGTCGGAATAAAATATTTTTATTCAGAAAGATATGTGCAAAATAATTGCAAAGGAGAGAAAAAATGAGTATCTGGAGAAATCTGGAAAGGTCATTGTTAGGAAGCAGCACTAGATCTGTACTTTGAAAGAATCTAGGGGAAATAAGGATGCTTTCTAGACATCCAAAAGCACAGAAGCAGGAGACTCAATATTGTGGGCAGGAAAAACAAGTAAGATATTTTGACTAAAATAGTGAATATATGAGGGTAAAAAATATGAATATAAAAGAAATTGATGAAAATAAAATTACACATGACTTTTTACAAATCAAATTTAGCACTTTACATTATATCCTAGAGGTAATAGGAAGCTACTATAAATTACAGAGTAGGGAAGCGATGTTGTCAAAAATATGTTTTAGGGGAATAGCCAAGAAGACAGAGAGAAGTCAGAAATATTCTTAAGCTCTTGGGTTTTTCCAAGAAACAACATTAATCAAGTCTCTAAACAGATTAAAGAGCAACATTTTCCAGCAACATCTGACTCTGGTGGAGAGGATGTGTGCTTAGAGTGGGGTGGGGGGGGTAGCCAGAGGTTCCCAATGCCAGAAGAAATCTGGAGTGGAAGCCCATAGAGCCCTGGCCCAGCAGGCTAGCAGAGAAGACTCCAACACAGGTACGTCAGGCTCCCTGTTCAGTCGGCATGACTGGGATGGATGTCTTACCCCTGATAGGAAGCTATTCCCTATTGAGTTGGCATGACTGAAATGGATGTCTTACCCCAGACAGGAAGCTACAAGAATATCCAACCTGGAAGGCCTTAACCCAGAGAGAAAACTGTTGGTATTTGATGGCCACAGACTAGTGAGAAGACTATGGGCCTTCTCAATGTGGACTGCCAATCCCATTGAGCAAGTCTCTAGGATTTTCAGCACAAAAAATTTCTGAATTTCTCACCCAACACAAGAAGCTTGGAACAGTATGCAAAATGAGTAATAGAAAAGACAAAATTATAGAAAGTTAACCTGAGATATGGATGGTCAAAAAACACCATCTCCAAAAAGAAGGGAACTTCCAGCCAAGATGGTGGAGAGAAGACAGACACTGTGATAGTGTTCTCTCTCCCCCTCAGAAATAACATGACAGAAACCTCTTAACAGAAATTTCATCAACAAAACCCAGAAGGAGAAGCTAGGAGAAGAACACATGCCAAGAAGATCTGCCTCAGGGGACCATGGGTGAACCAGGAAACCAGAGCAGAGGATGAGCACAGGGACAGCAGCTGGTGGAGGCCAAAGAGTTTGCCTCAGCTGTGGAAATTTTGGTGAGCAGCAGGTGCAAGATCCAGCTTTAGCTACAGAACTTTGGTCAGGGAGAGAAGAGCTACAGGATGGTGAGTCCCAGGAAAGAGTCTCAGAGCATGCCTGGAGCAAAACCAGATGGACCAGGGACCTGAGCTCCATACTTTAGGCAGAACCCTTTGCCCAAAACAAACAATAAACAACCCCACCACCACCCCCCTCAGGGCTGCAGAGTCCACTCAACAGAAAGATTAACTCCCTCCCCCAGAGCCCAGCCCAGTTTTCAAGGTCAACTAGACCCTGCTGCTGAGGACCTCACTCCAGAGAAAGCAACCAGCACCCCACACTGGCTGGCCCTTGGAATTACTAAGCCAAGTGAACAAAGCCTCTAGGATCTTCAAAAGCAAACCTCTAAGAGCCAGCTCACCCCCTCCTCCAACACAAGATGAAAAAGGCCAGAGAAAAGGGGGTGCCCATAGAGAAATACTTGAAAGAGACAGATTCTAACACAGAGAGATCTAGCACTGCTGAGGAGAATATGAATTGGTCTTCAGCCCAGAAAGACTTCCTTGAAGAAATCAGGAAGAAGTCTAAAAATCATTGGAAAAATTAAGGAAAAAAACTCAAGAGAAAATTAACATCATGTAACAAGAAAACAAATCCTTGGAAAATACAGTTGGACAGATACAAAATGAGAATAACTCTCTCAAATCTTCAATTGGGCAAATGCCAAAAGGGAATGATTCTCTCAAATCCTCAATTGGGAAAATGCAAAAAAGGAAATGATTCTCTCAAAACTACATTTGGGCAAATAGAAAAGTCCTTCAAAAATAGAATGGATCAAATGGAAAAGGAGCTGCAAAAGATAAATGAAGAAAAATCTTCTCTCAAAAAAAGAATGGAATTGGCAGAAACTAATGACATCATGAGACAACAAAGTTTTATGTTAAACAGAACCAAAAGATTGAAAAAATAGAAAAAAATGTGAAATACCTCTTCAGCAAAAGCACTGAGCTCAAGAATGAATCAAGAAAGCAGAATCTGAAAATTATTGGCCTTCCTGAGAACATTGAAGAGAAAAAAGCCCGGACATAATATTACAGGATTTAGTGATGGAAAATTGCCCTGATATCATGGAAGCAGAGGGCAAAATAATTATTGAAAGAATACATTGATCCCCCCTGAAAAGTGATCCTAAAATGGAAAACACCAAGGAATGTTGTGGTCAAATTCTAGGACTATCAGATAAAAGAAAAAATCCTGCAAGCAGTCAAGAAAAAAAATCCCAAAAAGACATCTAAAAGACTACTAGAAATAATTAGCAACTTTAGCAAAGTTCCAGGATAAAAAATAAACCCTCATAAATCCTCAACATTTCTATATATGACTAGCAAGATACAGCAGAAAGCGATAGAAAGAGAAATCCCATTCAAAGTAACCTCAGACAAAATAAAATAACTGGTAGTCTACCTGCAAAGGCAGACTTAAAAGCTTTTTGAAAATAATTACAAAAGTCTTCTCACACAAATAAAATCAGATTTAAATACTTGGGTATGCATCAGTTTTTCATGGATAGGTCAAACTACTATAATAAAAATGACAATTCTACCAAAACTAAATTACTTGTTTAGTATTCTACCAATAAAAATTCCAAAAAAAATACTTTAATAAGCTAGAAAAAGTTGTAAGTAAATTTATATGGAGAAATAAAAAGTCAAGAAATTCTAGGGATTCAATGAAAAAAGGGTAAAAGAAGGAGGCTTACCCTTACCCTTTCTAAAATTATATTATAAAGCATGGGTCCTCAAAACTGTCTGGTATTGGCTAAGAAACAGAGTCATGGATCAATGGAATAGACTAGGTGCAATATCAGGAAATGATTATAGTAATCTGCTGTTTGATAAACCCAGAGAATCCAGGTATTTGGGCAAAAACTCTTCTTCAATAAAAACTGTTTGGGAAATTGGGAAACAATTTTTGCAACTATTTTTTCTGACAAAAGACTCATTTCTAAAATATACAGAGAACAGATTCAAATTTTTGAAAAAACTAACAAATTGTCAAAGGATATGCAAAGGATATGCAGACAAATTTCAGCTATTGAAATCAAATCAATCCATAGTCATATGAAAAATTGCTCCAAATCATTACTTATTGGATAAATGAAAATTAAGGCATCTCTGAGATATCACCTCACACCTCTCAGACTAGTCAATATGACCAGAAAGAACAGTGATCAATGTTGAAAGGATTGTGGGAAATCTGGGACTCTAATATATTGTTGGTGGAGTTGTGAACTCATTCAGCCTTTCTTGAGAGCAATTTGGGATTATGCCAAAAAGGCAAAAAAAAATGTGTATACCCTTTGACCCAGAAATACCACTACTGGGTCCATACCCTGATGAGATGATAAAAAAAAGGGTAAAAACATCATTTGTACAAAAATATTTATAGCAACCCTATTTGTTGTGGTTAAAAAATTGGAAATTAAATGAATATCCTTCTATTGGGGAACAAACTTTGGTATATGTGTGTCATGGAACACTACTGTAATGTTAGAAAACAGGAGGGAAGGGAATCCAGGGAAGCTTGGAAAGTTTTCCATGAACTGATGCTGTGTGAAATGAGCAGAACCAGAAAAACATTGTACACCCTAACAGCAACATGGGGGTGACTATTAATCATGATGGACTGGCTCATCCCTTCAGTGCAACAACCAGGGACAATTTTGAGTGAGCTGCAAAACAGAACACCATCTATATCCAGAGAAATAATTATAGACCTTGAAAAAAGACCAAAGACTATTACCATCAAACTAAAAAAAAGGGGGTTATATTATTATGTAATTTTACTATTCCATACTTTATTTTTCTTCCTTAAGATTATTTCTCTGTCATCATATTCCATAGATCAATGGAACCAATGTAAACACTAGCAGAATGCCTTCTGTGGGTGGTGGAGGCAGGGAAGCAAGAATGGGGGAAAATTGTAAAGCTCAAAATAAATAAAATATCTTTAAAAAAAAGAAAAGATAAGAGTGGCAGAAAAAGGCACTACATGTGAAACTGCACAGGAGAAGATGAATGTATCTGCAGTCCAAAAAATCTTCTTGGAAGAGCTCAAAAAGCATTATTAAAAATTAAGTTGAAAACTTGCAAAAAGAAATATAAGAGAAATTCAACATCTCACAAAAGGAAATGTAAAAAATGAAGAAAATAAATTATTTAAAAATGAAATTGGGCAACTACAAAATAAAATTAATTCCTTCAAAAATACAATTGAGCTATATTTGGAAAATTTAATAACTCCTTAAAAAATAAAATTGAATATATAGAAATGGATATGCAGAAGGTAATTCCAAAAAAAAAAACTAATTCCTTAAAGAAAAGATTTGGTCAAGTACAGGGTAATGACTCTTCCGAGACATCAAAATTAAAAAAAAAATAAAAACATGGAAGAAAATGCAAAATATCTTATTGGAAAAGCAACTGACCTGAAAAACAGATGTGGGAGAGATATTTTAAGAATTATTGAATTACTTTAAATCCACAATGAACAAAAGAACCTGGAGAATATCTTTCAAGAAATCATGGAAAACTGCTTTGATATCCTAAAATGAGAGGGTTATATTGTCATTGAAAAATCTTCCTGACAGTATTCCCAAAAAAAGAAAATTCCAGAATTATCAGATTAAGGTGAAAATTCTTCAAGCAGTCAGGGGAAAAAGTTCAAATACCTAGGAGCTACAGTCAGGGTCATGCCAGACTTGTCAGCATTAGCATGAAAGGACTGAAGGACCTGAAATATGGTATTTTTGAGGGCAAAGGTGTTTGGAAAACTATCCAGCAAATTTGAGCAGATTCTCTCAGGGGGAAATAATGGATGTTTAATGAAATAGCTGGCTTTCAAATTTTCCTAATGAAAAAAACAGTTGAGCAGAAAATTTGCTCTTTAAACAGGAAACTACAAAGATACATAAAAAAGGTAAACACAGGAAAAGAAAAAACATATGTCATTCAATAACATAAAACTAGTTACATCCCTATATGGGAGGATAACACGCATAGTTCTTGACAGATATATATATGTATATATATATATATATATATATATATATATATATATATATATATTTTATTTATTTATTAGAGGGAGTACACAAAGACTGAAGATATGCTCACAAATTGATTTTGATGGGATGATGTTAAAAAAATTAAACATTAAAAAAGTAATTGTACTAGAATGGGAAGAAGGGGAAGATAGAATAAGGTCAATTATATGAAGATATATAAAGGACCTTAATACAATAGTGGGATAAAAGGGAGTGGTGAGAATTTCCTGACTCTTACTTTCATCAGATTTGACTCAAAAAGGGCACGGTTGGATTTAGAAGTTTTAAGATTTAGAAATTTTACCTTTCATGTATTAGAAGGAAAAGGAAGAAAGACAAGGAAGGCCTGATACAGAGAAGGGGAGACATTTGGGAAGAGCAAAAAAGAAAAGGGAAATGAAAAGCGAAGGTGGTATAGAAGGGGGAAAGATTGAGGGAGGTGATATTCAGAAGTAAGTCCCTTTGTAGGAGGGATAGGGTGAAAGGAAAAAGTAAAAACAAAGGGGAGATAGAATGCATAGAAATAAAGAGATACTAAGGTGAATGTGAATGTGAATGAAAAGAACTCTCCCATAGAATGGAAGTAAATAAGATAGAAAATTAAAAACAAAAATCTTACAGTATTTTGCATAGAATAAACATGTTTGAAGCAGAGAGATGCACACAGAATAGAGGTGAAAGCCTGGAACAGAATATATTATGCTTCAGCTGAAGCAAAAGCACAGAGGCAATAATCTTGATTCAGACAAAGCAAAATCAAAAATATATATCAATAAAAGGGAAAAGGAAGGAAAATATATCTTCCTAAAAGAGCCAATAAACAATGAAGTAATGTCAGTACTAGGTGTTTTAGCAGCCACATTCTTAGAGAAGTTATGTGAAGTACAGGAAGACATAAACAGCAAAATTCCACTGGTGGGGGACCTCAATCTCCCTTTCTCAAAATTAGATAAATCTAACCACAAAAATAAACCAGAAGGAAGTTAAGGAGGTCAATAGAATTTTTAAAAAGTTAGATATGAGAAACCTCTGGAGAAAACTACATGGGGATAAAAAGGATTATTCCTTTTTCTCAATGGTACATGATACCTATACAAAAATTGACCATATGTAGTATTAGAGCATAAAATCTCACAATCAAATTTAAAAAAGCAGAAATATGAAATGAATCATCTTGAGATCTTTATGCAATAAAGATCATTTGTAGAAAGAGACAAAAATCAATTGGAAATGTTAAAGAATTAGTCAATTAATCCACAAATCATCAAAATAATAAATAAGTTTTTGTAAGACAATGGCAACAATGAAACTACATAAAAAAGCTTATTGGAGGAAATTTTATATCTCTAAATGTCTTTATAAATACAATAGAAAAAGAGGAAATCAATAAATTGGGGAAGCAAATTTAAGAAAAGCAAATTGAAAATCCTCATCTAAATACCAAATTAGAAATTATGAAAATAAAAGTTTAATAAAATCAAGAGTAGAAATTAATTGGACTAATAAATAAAACAAAAAGTTGGGAAAAAACAATGAAATTGAAAAAACTTTGGTTAATTTGATTTAAAAAAAAGAAAGAAGAAAACCAAATTATCAGTATCAAAAATGGAGAAGGTAAAATCACCACCAATGAGTAGGGAATTAAATGAATAATTCAGAGCTATTTGTCCTCACTGCACACCAATAAATTTGATAATTTAAATGAAAAGGATGAACATTTATGGAATTATAAATTGCCCAGGTTAACAGAATTAATTAACTAAATAACTATATTTGAGAAAAAGAACTGAACATCAATGAGCTCAATAAGAAAAAGATCACTAGGGCCAGATGAATTCACAAGTGAATTCTACAAGATATTTAAAGAGCAATTAAAACTAATTCAGTATCAACTATTTGAAAAATTAAGTTAAGAAAGAATTCTGCAAAGCAATTACAAGTTCTTTCTCAGATAACCCAGTATGATTAGATAGGATTTATAATTGAAATGCAGGGTTAATTCAATGTTAGAAAAACAATCAGCATATTTGAGCATATCAATATATAAAACCAAAAGAAAACATATGATTATTTCAATAGATTCTGGAAAAGCATCACACATTCAATATTGTATTAGCAATGATAGCTTTGACAATAAGAAAAGAAAAATTTAAGGAATAAGAATAGGTAATGAAAAAAATAAAAATCACTGTGTAGATGGTATACTTAGAGAATTCTAGAAAATGAACTAAAAACTATTTGAAACAATCAGCAACTTTAACAAAGTTGCAAGATATAAAATAAATAAACATAAATCATAAATATTTCCATATACTACAAGCAAAGCACAATAGCAAGAGATATAAAGAGAAATTCCACTTTAGTAACTGCAGACAACATAAAAGGTTTAGGAGTCTACTTGCCAAGACAAGTTCAGAAACTATAAGAAACTAATTACAACACACTTTTCATACAAATAAAATCAGTTCTAAATAATCCGACAACTGTCAATTGCTCATAGGTAGATTTAGCTAACATAAAAAAATAACAATTCTACCTAAATTAAGTTATTATTCAGTGCCATATCAATCAAGCTAACAAAAATTATTTTATTGAGGTGAGAAAAAATAGTGACAAAATTCATGTGGAGGAACAAAAGATCAAGAATATCAAGGGAATTAATAAATAAAAATGCAAAAGAAGGTGACTTAGCAATACCATATTTAAAATAATAAAGCAGTAGTCATCAAAACATTTTTTGTAACTGCTAAGAAATAAAATGTGGTTCTGTAGAATAGATTAGGTACAAAATAAATAGTAATATCGTTATCTACTGATTGATAAATTCGAAGACTCGATTTTCTGGAATAATCAACTTTTAAACAAAAACTGCTGGGAAAACTAGAAAATAGTATGGCAGAAACTAGGCATAGACCAACATCACACACCCTTAACGAACATAAAATTATATAGGATTTAGATAAAAAAAGGTGATAACATAAGCCATTTAGGAGAACAAGGAATAATTTGTCAAATCTGTGGAAAGGGGAGCAATTTATCAGTGAAGCAGAGATAGAGAATATTTTGAAATGCAAAATGCATAATTTTATTACATTACATTAAAAAGCTTTTGCACAAATAAAATTAATGCAACTTAAATTAAAACAGTTGAAGTTTGCTGAGTAGCAATTTTTACAATTAGTGTTTCTGATAAAGGATTCATTTCTAAAATGCATAGAGAGAATTAGATCAAATTTATAAGAATACAATATATGAAAAGACAGTTCTCGGATGAAGAAATTAAAGCTATCTATAGTCATATGAAAAAATGCTCTAAATCATTAGTTTAGAGAAATACAAATTAAAACAATTCTGAGCTACCACCTCACACTTATCAGATTGGCCAATATGACAAAAAAGAAAAACGATCAATGCTGGAAGGGATGTGGTTAAACTGGGATATTGAGGCATTGTAAGTGAACTTGTGCACTAAGCCAAGTTTTCTCAAAACAGTTTGGAACTGGATCAAAAGGGTAATAAATTTCCTT
The DNA here is from genome assembly GCF_037893015.1 of Macrotis lagotis. Classification (NCBI taxonomy): domain Eukaryota; kingdom Metazoa; phylum Chordata; class Mammalia; order Peramelemorphia; family Peramelidae; genus Macrotis; species Macrotis lagotis. The sequence goes on along the minus strand of NC_133658.1, from coordinate 711,911,733 downwards.
TGATCTAGCAATACTGGGTCTTATAATAAAGAGATCACAAAAAGGGTAAACAACCCACATGTACAAAAATATTAATAACTTCCTTTTGTCCTAGGAAAAAATTGGAAATTGAGAAGATACACTCAATTGTAGAATTGCTGAACAAATGGTAGTATATGAATGTGATGAAGTACTATTGTTTTTTAAGAAATCATGAATGAGCAGGACTTCAAAAACTCTAGAATGACTTACACGACCTGATGCTGAATGAAGTGAGCAGAAACAGAAGAATATTTTACAAATTTACAGCAATATTATGTGATGATCAACTATGATAAACTTGTTCATTTCAGCAGTACAATAAACCAAGTTAATTCTTCAGAACTTAAGATGGAAAATACCATCCACATCCAGAGAAGTAACTATGGAGCTTGAATGTAAGACTTACTATTTTCAATTTTTTAAATTCATTTTATGTTTTATGGTTTTTCTCCTACTCTTTTGTTCTCTTTTTCTCTGATTTTTTTCACAGCTTGATTAACATAGATATATGTTTAATATAGTTATACATGTATTTATATTTGATTGTTCTCTGTCAGGGGGAGGGAAAGAAAGAGGGAGGAAGAAAACTTTAAAACAAAATTTGGAAAAATGATTGTTGAAGACATGTAGTTGGCATGTAGTTGGAAAAATAAATAAATTTAATTTTAAAAATTCAAAAATAAGGGCATCTAGGTGACAAAGCGGATAGAGCACTGGTCCTAGGAGGACCTGAGTTCAAATCTAGATTCAAATACTTAATAATTACCTAGTTGTATGGCCTTGGGTAATTAACCCCCATTGCCTTGCAAAAAAAAAAAATCCAAAATAAAATAAAATAAAATAAAAGGCAAGTCAAAATATCTTTGAATCTCAATTTCCTCATCTGGAAAACTGAAGCAAAAATAATAATACTACTTTAAAGGGGTTGTTTTGAGGTGAAAAGGAAACAATCCATTTGAATTAAAAAGTAATATTTAAATTGAAAAAAGGAAATATGTTTTTGGAATTTTCAACTTGACTGCAGGATGCTTTGAAGAGAAAAAAGTGTTGACTTTGACAAAGTAATTCAGAAGCCATTCCAATATAATCAAGAATTTCTGAATGTAATATTTAATGTAGAGATCATACAAGAAGAAAGAAGTGGTACATATGAAAGATTGAGATTCAATTCCTAAGAACTAGTAACTGAGAAGGAAAGGTCAGGTAGTCATGGAAAGGGAAGCGTCAAGAATGGTTTTTGGGTTAGGAACCTGTATCAGTGATAAAATGGCACTAATAAATAGTGCATCTATATCCACACAAATAATTCTAATATTAAAATTATATGTAAAAATTATTTTTCTATTGATTGTAATTTTCTTTGTTGCATATTATTAAAGTTATTAACCTTTATTTGAAAGCCTAGTATGATTAACAAGGAGCTTTCAGCAATACATCACAAAGATAATAGACTATGACAAGGTGGAATTCATAACAGGAATTCAGAGCTGGCCCGATATTTGAAAAAGTATCTCGATAATTGGCCCTATCAATTGCAATACAAACAAAAATCATATGATTGTCTCAAGAGATGCAGAAAAAACTTTTAATAAAATAACATCATACATTTCTATTAAAAATAAGGAAGGATAAGAGGGGCGGAGCCAAGATGGTGACAAGAAGGGATAGAGTCTTAGGAGCTCTCTGATAAAATTCATCAGCTAAGGACTCTAACTAAACTTTCCAGAGACAGAACTCACAAAGAGACCCAGTGAGGCAGTTCTCCTACTCAAGGTAACCTGGAAAAGAGCAAAAAGGTTCTGCTCCCCGGGATTGGAGACGCAGCCCGCCAGAGGGGTGGCCTGCCAGAGCCAAAGAACCTCAGCCTCCCAAAGGCAGCACCAGGGCTCTGGGGGTCTCAGCTCACAGCAGCGGGAGAGTCTCCTGAGCTGCACCCTGAGGAGCACTGGGCACAAATTGGGGGAACAGCAGGGGACCTCTGCCAGAGCAAGCACATGGAGCCCAGCCCTCAGGGCACACAGCAAGCAGCATCATCTTTCCCCAGCCCTGATCCAGGAAACAGAAGCAGGTAGAGCTGGTAAGCAGGATCCCCCAGCCCATTGAGCTGAGGGAGGGGAGTGAAGAGAGACTGCCTAGCTCTGTCCTCTTCCCCTGAAACAGGATTCTGGGGCTCTGACCACATTCAGATCATGACTACAGTCTAGGCCCCCCCATAGAACAGCAGCCCCCCCCCCCACATCAGTCCCTTGGAAGAGGGGGGGCGCTTATGGCCATTCACAGACCAGGAGAGAGGACAGAGCCTCACACACTGAGACCCTTGTGGGAGTGTCCCAAAAGCTCAAGAAACACCCCAAACCAGGCCCAGACTGGGAAAATGAGCAAGCAGAGAAACAAAACTCCATTTGGATTGTGAATGGAGCCATAGGACAATAGTTGATCATCCTCTTTCCAACCACAATGCTATTATTCATTTCATTATTGTCTCAAAAGCAAGACCAAAAAATGAGAATTGCATGGAAGATGCAAGTTGATATGAGAACAAGCAATATTAAAATATATATACATATATATATATATATATATATATATGTGTGTGTGTCTGTCTGTATGTATGTGTGTGTGTGTGTGTGTGTGTGTGTGTGTGTATGTCTAGATACTTAACAAACTTTATACCCTTTGTGGATGACTACATAGGACAATCTCTGCCCTCATTGAAGTCACTTTTCACTCATTCACATAGGAATCTACAACTCACTCCCAAAGCAAAATCCAAAAGTTAGGTGGATCAGTTAATTCTACTTGGGGGTGAGGGCCTAACAATCTCTGGAGGTTTAATCTGGAGAACTATTTTGTTTTCTGGATAAGGTAGAAGGGAAAAGGCAAGTTGTATTCATAAAAAAAGTCAAGCAAATGAGTCCTTGAGGAAACTGGGCTTATATTATTTCAACCCCAGTCAGTTGAAATATAGACCATTAAACCTATAAGAAGATTTTCTGGACTTTGCAACAGCATACAGTTTTTCTAAAGGGCTATTTGACCTGCTATGTGTATTACCTACTTTGACAAACTAATAATTTATCTTTATCAATGACATATCAACCATTTTGATACTTATGGATTTCAAACTTTCATTTTAATGGAACATGCATGTTCTGAAGTTGCTATTTTCAGGACATATTTTCTTTTAGATTTTTGCAAGGCAATGGGCTTAAGTGGCTTGCCCAAGGCCACACAACTAGGTAATTATTAAGCATCTGAGGCTGGATTTGAACTCAGGTACTCCTGAGTCCAGGGCCGGTGCTCTATCTACTGTGCCACCTAGCTACCCCTCATGACATATTTGAGTTAGAATTATGCAAAATCTTGTAATGATGAAGTGAAATCTGCATTCTATGAAACAGAAAAGTTCAAGGAAAACAAAAGTGGGTGAAATTTATAGGAAGATACTAAGAATGCCATATAATAGATGCAATGTGAACATTCATATAATAAAAACTTTATAAGGGAAGTTCACTATCTGTATTTAAAGAGTTCATTATTTTTTAAATTTTTGCAATTATTTCCTTCTTTCAATTTTGAGTTCCAAATTATCTCCTCACTTCTCACTCATACATCACCCACCAAGAAGGGAAATAACATCAATTAATTAGGTGAAATCATGTAAAGCTTATTTCCAGATTAGCCATATTGCAAAAAAAAGTAAATGGTGGAAAGAAGGAAGGAGGATAGGAAGGAGAAAGGGAGGGAATGGGGAGGGTGAGAGGAAGGAAAGAAAAGAGGAAGGAGAAAGAAAGGGAGGAAGGAGGAAAGAAATAAAGAAAATTAATTTCATTTTGCAATGAGCATGTCTGTTCTCTTTTTGGACTCAGCATTTTTTCATCATGATTCCTTTGGAATTATATCAGATCATTGTATTGATCAGAGTAGTCAAGTCTTTCACGGTTGATCATCATTATAATACTGTTGTTTCTAGTCCCAATAAACTTCCAATGTTTCTCACTTCAACTTGCATCAGATCATATAGCTCTCATATTGTTGTTTTTGCTTCTGAAATCACCTCCCTCTTTACATCTTATAGCAAAATTTTATACCATCACAATTAAATGCAAAAACCTGTTCAACCAGTCTCCAATTCATGGATATCCCCTCAATCTCTAATTCTTTGACACAACACAAAGTTTTAATAAATATTTCTGAATATTTAAGTACTTTACCTTTTCTTTTATGTTGTTAGAATATAGACCTAGTAGGGCTATTACTGTGTAAAAACATATACAGTTTTAAGCCCTTTAGGTTCACAACTCCACCAACTATTCATTAGTGTACCTATTTTCCCTTATCCCATCTCTCATTGAGTCAATTCTAATAAGAACATTGCCTATCACTCCCCATTATTCCCTTCATTATAAAAGCTCTGGCTTGCATACTTTTTTATGTGAGGTAATTTGCTCCATTCTATCTTTCCTTTCCTCTTTCTCCCAGGGAATTGCACTTTCTTTTCCCTACATTCTTTTTTTCACATCTTCCCAACATAATTCACTCATAAAAGTGCCCTCTGACAATGTAGAAAGTTTCTAATTACAAAGTCCTTAAGAATTAAATGTATCATCTTCCCATATAGGAAAGTAAACAGATTAACCTTATTTGCCTCTCATATCTTTTTCATATTTAAATTTTATGATTCTCTTGAGCCTTGGGTGGGAGTATAAAATTTTCTAGTCAGTTCTGGCCTTTTCCTCAGGAATTCTCAAATATCCTCTATTTTAATTAAACAATATTTTCCCCTAAGGATTATAATCAGTTTTGCTGAATAGATTTTTAGTAGCTGAATTTTTTATTAACATATATACATTTATTATTTGTCTCCTGGCTTGTTGAAACAGCAGGTTAGACAACACTTGCCACAAAATGGCCAGCCATAAAGACTACACCACATTCATTAGAAGGGCACTCCCATTGAAGGCAGCTAATCTTGCCATTTTCTTCAACCATAGAGTATAGTACTTCGGAACAGCAAGTTTAATCTCCTTTCTCTTACTTTTGTTCTTATTGGCGGTAATGCAAGACTTCTTTTTCTTCTTGGCCACCCCAAAGCCTTAGAACAAGAAGTAGGTTAAATTCCTTCTGAATGCTACAGTCAGACAAAGTACATTCATTTTTCAGTCTCTGGCTGGAAAAAAAAAATCAATCTTTTTTTTTGATCAGGTGGGGGGAATACCTTCCTGACCTTGTAACTTGACCTTGACATTATTCTTCCCTGTCAAAGTCTTCACAAAAATCTGCATGCTGGCATTGGATCAACATATTGATGGTGGATCCCTAATGGATAGGTTATACTTGATTGCAATCTTTGCTCCTTTGCATTCTAGTATATGATATTGTAAACTCTCCACTTCTTCAGTGATGTAGCAGCTAAATCTTGTGTTATCCTATCAGTGACTTCAAGATATTTAAATTGTTTCTTTTTGGTTGCTTGAATTGAGGATTTTCTCACTGATCTGGGAGCTCTGCAATTTGACTATGATAATTTTGGAATTTTTCACATTGGAATCTCTTTTAGGAGGTAATTAATAGATTCCTTCAATTTCTATTTTACCCTTAGGATGTAACTCATGAGGTCAGTTTTTTTAATACTTTCTTGAAATATGATATCATCTAGGCTTTTTTTAAAATCACAGTTATCAGATATACTAATGATTCATAAATTTATCTCTCCTGAATCTATTTTCCTGTTCAATTGTCTTTCTAATGAGATATTTCACATGCTCTTCTTATTGTTTTTATTCTTTTGATTTTGATTGATTCTTGATTTCTTAAGTACTCATTAATTTCCACTTGCCCAGTTGTAATCTTTAAGGAATGATTTTTTTTCAGTGAGCTTTTGAACCTTGTTTCTCATTTGGTCACTCTGTTTTTTAAGTTTTTTTCTTCAATGAATTTTTGTGCCTAAGTCAATTGTGTTTTTAATGTGTTATTTGCTTCATTGTTCTTATTTTTGCTTCTTTTACCAAGCTATTAATTTTCTAATTGACATTTCATTTGTCTAAAGACATGTTACAAAAGATTTTCAAGAGTCATCCATATGTCTATGCGTATTTCTAAGTTCCGAAATTTCCTTCCCCCCTCCCTCCCCACCCCTCCTCCCTATTGGTGAATAGTCAGCTTAATACTGTAATACATGTTTGTGTTAAATATGTTTACAAAGGAGTCATTTTTGGTATGAGGAATTCTAATTTAGTGAAAAAAATGCATAAGACATTTTTAGAAAGTGATTGTAGCATTCATACAATTCTGAAGGATTTTTTGTTTTGCTTTGTTTTTCCTCTTCCTCTGGATAGGGAAAACATTGTCCATAGCCAATCTAATAAGGTTATCCTAGCTTTCCAAACTGCTTAGAGCAACTGCATCCATCAGGGTTGATCATTGCACAATGTTGTTGTTAATGTATACATTGTTCTCTTGGTTATGTTCACTTCACTCAGCCTCAGATTCCCTAAGTCTGACCATTTGTGGTTTCTTATAGAACAATAGTATTCTATAATATGAACATACCATAACTTGAACCATAACCATTCCCCAGTTGATGGGCATCCCTTCAATTTCTAATTCTTTGGCATTACATAATGTTAATTCCCTTTTCATAATTTTCTAATAATGCTCTCATTTCTTTTCCCAATGTTATGTCAACAATTTTATCTGTATCTGTAACTCTTCCAGAAATTTTTACTGGCTTTCATTTTTTTTTTTTAGTATTTGTCTTTGAGACTTTGCTTGCAGACTTCCAGGGTGGAGCCAAGATGGCTAATTTTGCTGTGCTCACAAAGCTTAGCACTTTCTCTGATAAGGGCTTCATAAGTTGAGCAGTCCTGAGTCAATGTTGCTCAAAACTTACAATAAATTGTAAATTTTAAATACCCTGGATGGGGTGTGGAGGGAGGCCAGTTTTTATAGTTAATAAAATCAGGGTTGTACATAATCCATACTTTACTTTAAAAAAAATTATTTTATCCTGGCTGGGGAAGGGAATTATGGGAGAAAATATCCTTGGAGAAAGGGGTACAAATAATTCCTGAAATGATTTGGTGTTGAATGATACTTTGGGTCATGAGGATTGTGTGTCCTTGGAGCAAACTTGAAAAGGAGAAAAGGAAAAAAAATCATTATAATTTCATGTAATTCAAGATTTAAAAAGTGTACTTCTAAAGAGACAGAAGAGGGGAAGGTACTTAGTGACTTTGAGGCAATGGTACTTATCAATCAATCAATCAATCAATCTGTCATGGTACTTTGAGAACTCTTTGAGCTCATCAAGGAACCAATTAATCAAGCTGGGATTAATGAAACCTGATTAATAATATTTGAGAGATAAACAACACCAGATGAAGAGGGAAAGAAGGGAAGAGTGTAAACACTGAGTAAATTCCATTCAATAGATTTGGCCCAGGGAGGGAATAAGTTACATTCTCACTTGGGTTTAAAAATGTATCTTACTCTGCAGGGAGGGGGGGAGGCTTGGGGAAGGGAAAGATAAGAGCAGAAGGAACTGAGAAAAGGGAAAGTGAAGGTATAAGTGAAAATAAATTTAAAGATAAATTTTAAAAGAAAAGTTTAAGGGGAAAGGGATTAAACCTTTGCTGAGGAGGAATAAGAGGAAAGGAAAGAGAAAAATATAAATGGGGAAAGATAGCATGGAGGGAAATACAGAATTAGTAATCTTAACTGTGAGTGTAAATGGGATGAACTGTCGCATAAAACAGAAGCAGATAGCAGAATGGATTATAAACCAAAATCCTAAATAAGAAACACATTTGAAGCAGAGAAACATACACAGAAGAAAGATAAAGGGACAAAGCAAAATATATTATGCTTCAGCTAAAGTAAAAAAAAAAATCAGAAGTAGCAATACTGATCTCAGATAAAGTGAAAGCAAAAATAGAGATCATTAAAAGTGCTAAGGAAGTAAACTATATCTTCTTAAAAATCACCATAGGTAAGGAAGTTATATCATTATTAAACGTGTATACACCTAATGGTATAGCATCTAAATTCCCAGAGGAAAAAGCTGAATAAATTACAAGGAGACATAGACGTAAAACTTTAATAATGGGAGAACTCAATCTCCCTCTCTCAGAACTAAATAAATCTATAACTACAAAATAAACAAGAAGGAAGTTAAGGAGGAGAATGAACTCTTAGAAAATTTAGATATGATAGACCTCTGAAGAAAAGTTAATGGGAACAGAAAAGAATATACTATTTTCTCTGCAGTACATGGCATCTAATCCAAAATTTACCATGTAGAATTGATGCTGATGAAGATGTGCAGAAGCAGAAGAATATTACACACCCTAATAGTAACATGGGAGTGATGAACTTAATGGACTTACTCATTCCCTCAGTGTAATAATTAGGGATAATTTTAGGGTATCCACAATGGAGAATACCATCTATATTCAGAGAAAGATCTGTAGAGTATAAACAAAGATTAAGTCTATTAACTTCAAGTTTTTTTAAGTTGTCTTATGTATTCCATAATTTTGCTAACTCTAATATTTTACTTTTTTCCTCAGGGATATGTTTTTCGCTCAACACATTCAGTTTTGGTCAATGCATACATGGAAACAATTTAAAGATTATCAGATTGCCTTCTGTAGAGGGGAGGAGGGAGGGAATAGAGGGTGGGAGAAACACTAAAATTCAAAAAATGATAGATAGAATCTACTATTGTATACAATTGGAAAACAAATTAAATATTTATGTAATTAAAAATTTGACCATGTACTAGGGCATAAAAATCTTATAATCAAATGAAGAAATGCATAAATAATAATAATAAATGTATACTTCTCAGGCCATGATGCAATAAAATTTACATGAAATAAAGGGTCATGGAAAGACAAACCAAAAACTAATTAGAAACTAAATAACTTAATTTTAAATAATGAGTGGCTCATACATCAAAGAAAAGAAATAATAATTATACACAAAAAATGATAATAATGAGACATCAAGGCAACTTTATATCTGAAAATACTCATGAATAAAATCAAGAAAGAGAAGATCAATAAATTGGGTATACAACTAAAAAACTAAGAAAAAGAGCAAATTAAAGATCCCCAATGAGGAGGAAATTAAAGAGATAATTCTAAGCTATTTTGCTAAATTGTATGCCAATAAATTTGATAACCTAAATGAAATGGATGAACATTTAAGAAAATACAAACTGCTCATATTAACAGAAGAGGAAATAACAGAAAAAGAAGAAAACATCAATAAACTCCCTAAGAAAAGTCTTCAAATCCAAATGGATTCACAAATGAATTCTACCAAACATTTAAGGAATAATTAATTACTATTATCATAAACTATTTTAAAAATTAGGAAAAGAAGAAGCTCTGCCAAATTCCTTTTATGGCACCAACTTGGTGCTGATACCTAAACTAGGAAGAACCAAATCAGACTAATCTCCCTAAAGAACATTGATGAAAAAATCTTAAATACAGTGTTGGCAATAAGATTACAGCAATGATTACACCATGATCAAGGAGGATTTATATCAGGTAGACAGGGATGATTCAAGATTAGGAAAACACTCAATATAATCAAACATATCAATAGCAAAACCAACAAAAGCCATATGATTCTCACAAGATGCTGAAAAAAGCCTTCAATAACATACAACATCTTTTCATATTAAAAACACTACAAAGTTTAGGAATAAATGAAATTTCCCTTAAAATAATCTATCTAAAACCATCAACAAATATTATATGAAATGGGGATAAACTCAGAGCATTTCCCTAAGATCAGGGGTGAAACAAGGATGCACATTATCACAATTACTATTCAATAAAATATCAGAAATGCTAGCTGTATTAATAAGAGAAGAAAAAGAAATTGAAGGAATCAGAATTACCAATGAGGAAGCAAAAAAAATCCAAGAAAATCATCTTAAAACTTCTTGAAACAATTAACAAATTTAGCAAAGTAGCAAGATATAAAATAAACCCACATAAATTATCAACATGTCTTTATGTGAACAACAAAGCCCAAGAGAAAGTGATAGAAAGAGAAATTCCATTAACAGCAACTGTAGACAACATTTAAACACTTGGGAATCTACCTCCCAAGACAAACCCAGAGACTATGAACACAATTATAAAGCACTTCTCACCCAAATAAAGTACATTCAAAGTAATTGGGAAAATGTCAATTGCTTATGATTAGGTAGAGATAATAAAATAAATATGGTACTTATTCAGTACCATAGCAGACAAACAAATAATTATTTTTCCAAGCTAGAAAAAATAGTAACAAAATATATAAGGGAACTGATGAAAGAAAAATGTAAAGGAAGGTCACCTACCTATACTAGATCCAAAACTGTACTATAAAATAGCAGTTATCAAAATTTCCTGGTACTGGTTAAGAAATAGAATACTGGATGAGTAGATAATGATAGGTTCAAAAGAAATAGTAGTAAATGGAGGGTGGAGCCAAGATGGCGACAAGAAGGAATCAAGTCTTAGGAGCTCTCTGATAAAATTCATCAGCTAAGGACTCTAACTAAACTTTCAAGAGATAGAACCCACAAAGGGACCCAGTGAGGCAGTTCTCCTACTCAAGGTAACCTGGAAAAGAGCAGAAAGGCTCTGCTCCCTGGGATTGGAGAGGCGGCCTGCCAGAGGGGTGGCCCACCAGAGCCAAAGAACTTCAGCCTCCCAGAGGCAGCCCCAGGGCGCTGGGGGTCTCAGCTCACGGCAGCGGGGGACTCTCCTGAGCTGCACCCCAAGGAGCACCGGGCACAAACTGGGGGAACAGTGGGGGACCTCTGCCAGAGCGAGCACATGGAGTCCAGCCCTCAGGGCACATAGCCAGCAGCATGGTCTTTCCCCAGCCCTGATCCAGGAAACAGAGGCAGGCAGAGCCAATTAGCAGGAGCCCCCAGGGCATGAGCCCATTGAGCTGAGGGAGGGGAGTGAAGAGAGACTGCAGAGCTCTGTCCTCTGCCTCTGGAACAGGACTCTGGGGCTCTGACCACATTCAGATCCTGATCACAGTCTAAGCCCCACTATAGAACAGCAGGGCCCTCCCCACCTCGGCCCTGTGGCAGAGGAGGTGCTTATGGTCATTCACAGACTAGGAGGGAGGACATAGCCTCACACACTGAGACCCTTGTGGGAGTGTCCCAAAAGCTCAGGAAGCACCCCCAAACCAGGCCCAGGCTGGGAAAAAGAGGAAGCAAAAAAAAACAAAAGGAAGACTATTGAGAAATATTTTGCAAATGAGCCCAAGAAGGATCAAAATACTCAGTCTGAAGATGAGGAAGCACAAGCTCCTGCATCTAAAGACTCCAAGAAAAACAGAAATTGGGCCCAGGCTATGACAGAGCTCAAAAAAGACTTTGAAAATCAAATGAGGGAGTTGGAAGGAAAACTGGGAAAAGAAAGGAGAGAGATGCAGGAAAAACATGAAAATTAAGTCAGCATCTTAGTCAAGGAAGTCCAAAAAAATGCTGAAGAAAATAGCATGCTAAAAAACAGCTTAGGTCAAATGGATAAAACAGTTCAAAAAGTTATTGAGGAATAGAATGCTTTAAAAAGCAAAATTGGCCAGTTGGAAAAAGCGATAAGAAAACTCTCTGAGGAGAACAAATCCTTCAGACAAAGAATAGAATTCAGGGAGATTGATGAATTTAACAGAAATCAGGAATCAATACTTCAAAACAAAAAAAATGAAAAATTAGGAGAAAATGTATAATATCTCATTGAAAAAACAACTGATATGGAAAACAGACTTAGAAAAGATAATTTAAAAATTATTCGAATACCTGAAAGTCATGATCAGGAAAAGAGCCTTGACATCATTTTCAAAGAATTACTACAGGAAAATTGCCCTGATATTCTAGAAGCAGAGGGCAAAATAGAAATGGAGAGAATCCACCAATCCCCCAGAGAAAGAGATCTCAAAAAACAACCCCTAGGAATATTATAGCCAAGTTCCAGAACTCCCAATTCAAAGAGAAAATATTGCAAGCAGCCAGAAGGACACAGTTCAAATATCGTGGAACTGCAGTCAGGATCACACAGGACTTAGCAGCAGCTACATTGGAAGCTTGTAGGGCTTGGAATACAATATACCGGAAGGCAAAAGAGCTTAGAATGCAGCCAAGAACGAACTACCCAGTAAGACTGAATGTCCTCTTCCAGGGTAAAAGATGGACGTTCAATGAACCAGGGGAATTTCAAATGTTCCTTTTGGAATGGCCAGAGCTGAACAGAAGGTTTGATCTTCAGATACAGGACTCAGGTGAAGCATGGGGATTGGAGGAGAGGGAGGAAATATGAGGGACTTAATGAGGATGAACTCCATGTATCCCTGCATAGAAAAATGACACTGATAATACTCATATGAACCTTCTCAGTTAATAGAGCAGGTAGAGAGTGCTTTTATAGTTGAAGTACAGGAGAAAGCTGAATTCGAAGATCAAATATGGTGTAAAAATGGAGTCAATAGAAAAAAAGGGAAATGGAATGTGAGAAAGAAAAAGGAGAGGGGGAATAGTTCAAGATATTTCACATAAGATTTTTTTTATTTTTACAATGAGCTATTGCAATGATATGGAAGTGGGGAGGCAAGGGGGAATGAGGGAACCTTTGCTCTCATCAGAGATGGCTAGGAGAGGAAACAGCATATATACTCAATGGGGTATAGACATCTGGAGTAAGAAGGAGCAGGGAGCAGGGGGAAGGGGTGGGCATGTGAATAAAGGAGGAGAGGATGGACCATGGTGGGAGAGTGGCCAGATATAACACATTTTCTTTCTTATTTCTTGCAAGGGGCTGGGAATGGAAGGCCTGCGCAGGACCACAGGGCCAGGTGGATTCTGGGCCTAAGGGGTGGTATGGGGGCTCAGGGCTTCTTGGCCCCAGGTCCAGGGATCTATCGGCTGTGCCACTCACGACCCTACAGCAGAGTCATAGTGAAAGGAGAGAGAAAATAGAGTATATGGAAGTGGAGAAATAAAAAAGGAGGGAGTTGCAATCAGCAATAGCAACTGTGGGAAAATATGGAAATAACTTTTGTGATGGACTTATAATAAAGAATGAGATCCACCCATGACAGAGTTGTTGGTGTCAGAACAAAGACTCAAGCACATTTTTTGTTATGATTATTTGGGGGAGGGTGCAGGGCAAGTGGGGCTGCATGGCCTGCCTGGGGCCACATAGCAGGGTGATCTTTGGGTGTCTGGGACCGGATTTGGACCTAGGTGCTCCTGGCTCAAGGGCCAATGCTCTGTCTGCCACCCAGCCACCCCTACTATTATTACTATTTTATTTTATTTGGGGTCTTTTTTTTTCTTTCTTTCTTTCTTTTTGTTTTTTTGCATGGCAGTGGGGATCAGGTGGCTTGCATGTCACACAGCTGGGTGATTGTTGGGTTTATGAGGCTGGATATGGACTCGGGTGCTCGTGGCTCCAGGGCTGGTGCTTCGTCCATTGCGCCACCTGGCCATACCTACAATTATTACTATTATTTTTTCTATTTTAATTTTTTTCTCTCCCTTTTACTTTTTTCACCCAAGCAAGTCTATCTATATTCATGGGGGAGGAGGGGTATTTTGTTTACTTGTAAACAAGAATATTTTATTAATATAAAAAAAAAACATTTGTACAAAATGAGAATAAAAAATAAATAAAAAAAGAAATAGTAGTAAATGACTACAGTATTCTACTTTTTGACATTCCCAATAACATTAGTTTCTAGGATAAGAACACAATAGGAGGGGGCAGCTAGGTTGTGTAGTGGATAGAGCACCGGCCCTGGAGTCAGGAGTACCTGGGTTCAAATCCAGTCTCAGACATTTAATAATTACCTAGCTGTGTGGCCTTGGGTAAGCCACTTAACCCCATTTGCCTTGCAAAAACCTAAAAAAAAAAAAGGAACACAATAGGCATGGACCCACATCTCACACTCTCTACCAAAATAAGGTCAGAATGGGTACAGGACCTATACATAAATGGGGAAACCTAAGATAAATTAATAGATTAAGAAATACTCTATCTATCAGATCTATGGAAAGGGGTCAAATGTATGACCAAACAAGAAATAGAGTACATTATAAACCAGAAATGAATGATTTTGACTATATTAAACTAAATTTGCACTAGTAAAATCAATGTTTTCAAAATTAAAAAGAAAGGAGAAAGCTGGGAAACAATATTCGCAACTAGGAGTTCTGATAAAGGTCTCATTTCTAAAATATATAGATAATTGCTTCAAATTTATAAGGTTATAAGCCATTTCTCAATTGATAAATGGTCAAAAGATAAGAACAGACAGTTTTCTAATGAAGAAACTAAAGTTATACATAATCATGAAAAAATGCTTGAAATCATTGCTGGAGAAATGCAAATTAAAATAATTCTGATGTATCACCTCATACATATCAAATTGGCTAAGATGACAAAAAGAGAAAATGGTTAATCTTGGAGAGGTTGTGGGAAGAGTGGGACATTGATGCAATGCTGATGGAGTTGTGAAATAATACAACTTTTCTGGAGAGCAATATGGAACTATGACCGAAGAGCAATAAAACTATTGATTTCCTTTGACCCAGAAATTCCAATTCTAGACCTATATGCAGAAGAAACCATGAAACCTGGGGAAAGTGCCACATATTCCAAAATATGTATAGTGGCAAAGATTTGGAAATTGAGAGGATGCCCATCAGTTAGGGAATGGTTAAACAAGTTATGGTACATGAATACTATGGAATATTATTGTTCTATAAAAAACTATAAATGGTAGTACTCTAGAGAAGCATGGAAGGAATTACAGGATCTCATGCTGACCAAAGGGAGCAGAACCAAGACAACAATGTACACATCAACAACAACATGGTGAGATGATCAACCTTGATGGAAGCAGCTTCTCTCAGACATTCAGAGAACTAGGACAACCCTATTAGTCTAGCTATGGATAATGCTATTCCCCCATCCTGAAGAAGAAAAACAAAATAAAACAAACAAAATATTCTTCAGAATCTAATGAACACCCCCCCCAGAAGGTGGGCAGGGGGGTGAGGTGCCTTTGGGCACCATCTCCCCAGGACAGAGCCCAGCCACCACCTTGTGCATTTCCACCTGAGTCAGGTTGCTAGGGAATGCAGCCCAAAGCAGGGTAGATTTCCTGCCCTCAGGAAGCTTTGAAAAGAAGAATGGAAAAAGGCCTCTACCTTGTGTTTAAAGAAAAAAGAAACTATTAGAGAGTAATTTAGTCACCTAAGTTTTGTAACAGGTCTTGAGAATTTGTCTGTGTGTTGGGAAGGAAAATATAATTGGGATAAATTATATTTCAAGGAATTTGGGAATATTGAATCATATATAATCTACTGATTTCTTTTGGGGAAGAGATTTTGTAGGAATTTTGTAATCTGAATTGTTTTGATGTTAAATAAATATTGATAATTGTTAACAATCTCACAAGGTCTTTTGCTGGTAAAGGAAGACAGTTTGTAATCTTTTGTCTCATCATTTATCATGTTTATGGAAGGGAATATATATGTATATGTATTTATTAGCTATGTGATATTCTTTTGTAACTTCAAAGAAATTCTGTTACAATATCTCTGGTTTTTGTTTGTTATAAGTGTACAAAATAGTTCAGAAAGTTTTATAGATTTATTTCTCTGCTATTCGAAGCCATTGAAAGGTCTATAAGTAATTGAATTAAAGAACATATAGGAATCTTAAAACTCTCCCAACACAAAAAAGGGGGGGGCAGTCTTTGATATGCCTGTCAATAGACTGAATTATGGAATTTCAAGAAAAAGTAATGTGAAAAGATAGGGAATGAAAGTGGATAGGACCCGACTAGGTAATAATCCGAGGGCCAGGATATGTTTGTATTTCTTCAGGTAATGGAAAAATCTGGGTTCCTGAAAGGAATGTCTGCATTATCACTGAAAGAGAGAACCAACATGAGGAGGAAGAGGCGCAAGCCATTGAAATGCAAGAGAAGGAGACATAGGAACAGCCCCTTGGAAGTAATGCACTACTGCTTTGGATACAAAAGATCAACTTTCACAAGGTCAATGTCAGTGATATTGGGGTCTGTATGTAAGGAGCCGATGAGAAGTCTTCAGAGGAGTACACAAAATGTTTGTCACTATCCTGTTACACGGGACATTGGAAAAGAACATGTTTTTCCACCTTTTTTTAGATGGTTATCCTAATGTAAGAACTGGTTATAAGATCATTGATGATTTTGTGATTCAGTTATGGTATAATGACAGTTAAATGTTTCATTATATGGTGATATGGAAATCTATTGCTGCAATGAATAATGTACATAACTTGTAATTGCACAGTGTTGGGGAAAATAGCAAATTACATTGTTAGATTAAATGTTGTTCCTTTTGGTTTGGGTTTTGAATTTAATTTTCTTGGGGAAAGATAGCAAGTAGAACTGATAATGTTTCAAAACTCCTGAACATGCTGCATAAAACAAACTTCCAAGTCCTATAATGACTTTGGAACCTCCCCATGCATAGCATATCAGTGATGGTAATGTTTATGATCATAGTACTTCTCCTACAGCATTGTCTGAAAATAATCCACCCTCTTACAAATGGCTTACAGGAAATTTACCTCAAAAAAACAAAAAAAGGGGATTTGTAAGAGACTTGTTCAGGGTCACAGAGAGGTCATTGTGTGACTGGAAATGGCCTATTGGTCTTCTTGTCCAGGTACACCTTTGGCCTAATTTTCTGTGCCCACTCTCCAGATCTTCTCATCTGTTCCTTATGTTTTGGCACTTTCTGGAGCATTGTGTTAAACAGTGAGCCAGTGATAGCAACATTTGGTAGCAACATTGTGTGAGAAGTACAAGCCTGAAGAAGTAAACTTTAACACCTATTGTTCGCTAGCATGCAGATATTACCAATTTGCTAATTGGAGAACACCACATGAATTGGAAGTAAACCAGAAACTAAGAGGATATTTAAAGTCTTCTGTAAAATAAATGGAGAATTGTCATCTTTGTTTCCCACTTCTTTAACATTTGTGAGACAAGTATTATTTATGAGTAACAGATAAGTTAGCTGGCAGGCATGCAACACAAGTGATGTTATAACCCTTGAGGTCCCTTCCCTTTCTCAGTTCATATCTCAGATTGTGTGTTTCAAGTCTGCCTTCTGGCTCAGGGATATATGAAAAATATATACAATGATTATTGGGGATAACATCAGACTAGGAATAGATGGGTTTGATGGAATTCTAGACATTGGAGGGAATTATTGCAAGTGCAAAGAGATGGGAAATTTAGTGCTTTGTATGAGATGAAAGAGAGAAAGCCAGTTGCATGCCCTTTTGGGTGAGAATGAGGAGGAGGATCTAACAACCACAGAATGCATCTCTATGGATTTTACCTAGATGTGGTGACATTACTATCAGTTGGGAAAGTATTTTTAGTAGTCCCTTATGTTAGCATATTTTATTGTTATTTGGCTTATTTGTCACTGAGCAGACATTCATATCAAATATATACTGAATATGGATCCAGAAAGGCCTTGAGCTGCAGCATGTAATGTAGAATGTGAAAAACAGTCTCTGCTAACTCTAATATGACCACTTGGAGGCACGGTGCAATAATCTATGGCCCTGGAAGTTACATGTCCAAATAATAAAAGATAGATTACTTGATTATATTAGTTACCAATTATTTAATGTTACTTGGCAGTCAGATTGTATTTTAAAGTTTGCTAAGCTCTTTACATCCATTTTCTTTATATTCATTATGAGCTACTAATTGATTCAGTAGATAGAATCAGGATGACCTGAGTTCAAATATGCCCTCAGATATTTATATATATGGGACTATTTGCCTCAATTTCCTTATGTGTTACAAGGAGTATCTGTCTCTCAGAATTGTTATGAGGATGAAGTAATCCAATATTTATAAAGCACTGTGCAAATCTTTTTAATTAATTTATTTATTTCAGACAATGGGGTTAAGTGACTTGCCCAAGGTCACAGAGCTAGTTACCAACTCCAGGGCCAGTGCTCTTTCCACTGCACCACCTAGCTGCCCCCCCTTTTCAAATCTTAAAGTGTTATATAAACAACTATTATTATTATTATCCTCCCATCTAAATCTCAAAACAACCTTCTAAGATAAGATACCACAACTATCATTATTCTTATTTAACAAATGAGGAAACAGCTGTTGAGAGAATAAGTGATTTGCCTTACTTGGTTATGGTCATTATTATTTCAGAGGCAGAACAGGTCTTCCTTATTCTATATAAAGCACTATAGCACTTTGCCCCTTCCATTTTCTGCATCTTGGCTCCTAGAGTTTATGTAGGGACTTTATTATTTCTTTATTTTAAAAGATGACTTAATAAAACTCTCCTAACCCAAAAAGGTTATTGATATCCATCAAAATATGTGTCTTGCTGCATAAGAATGTTTGACAAATAGCTAGCGTATATAGAAAAATTTAAAGGAGGCAGCAAAGGAACAAGTGAGAAAAGATCTATGAGAGCCAAATACCTGATGATTTATGAATACATATAAAAACAAATGCAGGTATGCAAATGTGACTAATATACCAACAAACTTACCTCATATGATGGTGATTTATAAGCAGCACAATAGCAACTGACACTAAGCAGGGAACTCCCTTGTTAGTCTTTTCTACTGAAAGAGGGGTATACTCTGAATCATAAGTGGATAGAATGCTTTGAAATAGATAATAGATAGATAAATAGATAGATGGATAGATAGATAGATAGATAGATAGATAGATAGATAGATAGATAGATAGATAGATAGATGGATGGGAAGGAAAGAAGGAAGGAAAGAAGGAAGGAAGGAAGGAAGGAAGGAAGGAAGGAAGGAAGGAAGGAAGGAAGGAAGGAAGGAAGGAAGGAAGAATGATCATTATCTTAAGTGATTTGCCCAAGGTCACAGAGCTAGGTAATTATTAAGTATCTGAGACCACATTTGAACTCAGGTCCTCCTGACTCTACAAAGGAAGGATGGATAGATGGATGAATGGATGGATAGATAGGGGCAGACAGACAGATGAATGAATGGATAGACCCATGAGAGAGAAAGGGAGATATAGAGACAGAGACAAAGAGACACAAAGGGAGGGAGAGTAAAGACAGAGACAAAGTTTATTTAGCACTTAATATTCACCAGGCACTGGAGTAAATTGTGAAACAATATAGGCAAAAAAAGAATACTCCCCCATTCTCAAGGGTTTTCCTTCTAAAGTAGAAAGAAAGATAACACAAAAAAGGAGGAATCTGTGAACTGACAGATTAAAATTGCATTCCTGAAGAATGTGATTTCAATTTAGAAGGGCCATATGGATTTGGAATCAGAGAATGTGAATTCAGATCCTACTTCTGTCACTCTTTATGTAACTCTGGATGTGTCACTTTGATGCCAAAAAAAGTGTAGTTGACTAAATATTCAGCTAGAAAATGAAAGATTTCAGGTAAAATAATTGACTCTGACTCAGAAGAAATTTTGGAACAAAAAAGTTTAAGTATTACTGTGGTTAACAGAAGCTAAGGGAGAGAAAGAGTCAAAGCATTTGGAGGTCACTGATTCCTCAAATGGTTGTAAGTAGCACCAGTTGCAATTGCAGCAAAGTCAACAACATCAATCACATAAGCCAACATGAGAGTAAGAGCAGTAAGGAAAGTTGTGGGAGCATGAGAGGTTACCTGGGGAATCATGCTTCCTAAGAGTGGGCTAGCTTCACTGGATGAAAAGCTATCAAGGTACAGGCAGTAAGGTCAGCTGTAGAGGTGGAATAGTTTGGGCAATGAAACTCCCCAAAGGTGTCTAGCTTCCCAAAGGAAGGTGAACAACTCAACAGAGGAATGGGTGAGTTTTAAAAAGGGTAAGAAAATGAGGTAATTAGGTTTTTGTTGGTGGGGGAAGTGACTCAGAGAGCAGAGGTGAGGTAACTAGGAATGGAGGGTCAAAGACTGAATCCTTTCTGGCTAGGGCAAGCATCAATTGTTTTATTGATAGGGATTTGTTTTGTGCCTGAGGGCAGGGATTTACTGGGAGTCCTTGCCAGTGAGGGGCAAGGGGAGTTAGTGGGAGTTAGTGATGATATAAACTACAAGATCAGTGCACAGGAAACAGATTAATTATAAAACATATTTCTTTTAACATTTCCTCTACTTTAACATGTAAAGGTAATTGGCTTAGTTGATTTCTTCCATCTCTTGATCTATTATCCTATGAAAATGTTTCTGTCTGGAATTATTAGCATTCTTTTATGTTGATTCCATTTAAAGTATACAGATTTAATGTCACTTAGAATATAATCAGTTGGGTTTTTTTTCAGAAAAAACTAAGAATCAAAGAGAGTTTTTCAAGAGTACATAGCCCCCAGGGCAGTTAGATAGTACAGTGATTTAGAGCATTGACCCTGCAGTCAGAAGGACATGAGTTTGAATTTAGTCTCAAATACTTGACACTTACTAGCTGTGTGTCCCTGAGCAAGTCATTTAACCCTGATTATTTCCTCCTCAGCCTCTCCCCTCCATTACACAGACACCAAAAACTAGTTAAATATAATGACCAATTTTAATTCTAAGGAAGAGATTAGGAAACAGACCTCTTTTTCATTCCTTGGATTGGGAGTTTAGGAATAGAGAAGTGGTATATTGCTCCTCCTAGGTTTCTTTTGCTTAACTTTTTGCTTTTTATTGTTATTGGAAAAGGTTCATTGAGTGGTAGTGAGAGAGGATGAGAAGACAGAAATCTAAAAAAAAAGATTATTATTTATAAACATGGCACATATTTGTATATATGTGTATGTATATACACATATATAATACATCTATGTAATATATGTCTTTATAGATTTATATGTGCATAGATAGATGTATATATATATGCGTGTGTGTGTTTGTGTGTGTGTGTGCCAGTGACATATATATATATATATATATATATGTCATATTAGAAGCTAAGGAAAAGAGTGAAGGCAGTTGAAGGCCATTGATCCTCTAAGAGGATTAGCATTAGCAACATCAACAACATAAACCTCCATAAGAGGATGAGCAGTAAGGAAAGGTATAAGATCATGAGGAGTTGTCTGAGGGATCACGCTCCCCAAGAGGGGACTAGCTTCTTCCACTCAACTGAGTAGAGGTGAGCTTTTAAGGAATAAGTAGGGAGATATAGGGAGACAAAACTGGGAAGCCAGATAGCTCAGAGGGAAAAAGATGAAGTTATGAGGGATATCTTGATGAGGGACAATAGCTAAAAGATTTAATCCTTTAAAGCAATGGCCCTTAAAGCAATCAACAATTACTTTGTTGATAGGTATTTGTCCTTGCCAGGGAGGGGCAAGGTACTTTAATAAAAATTCATTAACTTTAATAATGGGATTGGGGAAGGGGTTTGAATTTCCTTGAATAATGTAAGATACATGGTCAATGAACAGGTAATAATTTATAAACAAATTTTTGGTCCAATATTTCCTCTTTCCTCTTCTTCATTTCTATATCTAGCTAATCTATCTATATCTTTGTTTTTAACAAGATTACATGAACACATGGCAATGTGGCAGAGGCTCATTTGATATATCTATAGGCAAGCTCCACTTGGGGGAGATGTTCAGGTTTGGGAGAGGTAGGTGGACTAAGAAACACAAAAGCCAACCTGAGGAGCCTCTAAAAGGATTTCCCTCCCATGGGTGGAGACCAGAATAAACTGTGAAAAAATTTGTATCAAACTTAATGGTTCTATAAGAGGAATATGAACTGAGAAAGGTGGCTTTTGCTAAAATCTTCTAGTGAATTTTCCTTCTGAAGCTTACTACAAACTTGGAATACTCAACACAACCATAAATGCTGCTTACAAATAATAGTCATTTTGGCATTTTGATTAGAAAACAATACTGCAAAATTCTCTGAATCTAAATCCTAGGGAATTGGAACACATTTTCTTAACACAGTTGTTGTCAAACATCATTCTTTCAAATGTTGTTCAGCAAGTTACAATGACCAAAAAGAAAGAAAAAAGATCAGGACCTAACTGAAAATTTAAGAAATACTGAAGCCAGTCTTCAACTCCGCATTTGCTTATCTATAAAATAATTATCCAAATAATTAGAGAAAAAAGGTATCTTAAATAGCTATGGTTGTGCCTTTTGCTAGATATTTAAGCTCTTTCATTTCTGACATTCACTACTTTCAAGACTTTGGGATAAGACAATCATCCTTTCTTGGGTCTCAGTTTCTCTTCCTGACAAATGAGGAGATTGGATTATATATATTTCTACCTTTTGTCCTATGATTTCTCCAGGTCTCATTTTTTTCTTATAAATGAAAAAGGTTTTCTAAAATAACAGGTCTTCTACCTCTCTAATCTATGATTCAAATGTAATTGAAATCTGATGAATCTATAGAGCACCTAGGATGAAGTGTTACCATGTTGGGAACCTGGGAAACCTGCTTCTGGGAAAATAGTGTTGAAATGTAAGGGAGAGTATGTTGAACATGTAGAGACATTCTATAAGTGATTTCATTCTACAAACTGGATCTGAAAGAGGAAGCTTTCTGACTGACTATGGAGGCACTCCTCTTTAGATTCGTTTTCTTTAGTCTTCATTTGTGATAGCTTGCTCACTGCCGCTGATGAAAAAGTACTGATTCTGGGAGTTTTGAAAGTTTGGGAGAGCAAAGGCAAAGGAATCTAGGAGTCCAAGTCCCATGGTGGGTTTTGCAACCAGGATACCATTTATGATCAATAGAAACTAAGGCTTATATTCATCTAGCAGTCCTGTCACATCTGATCATGAACTTGGTGGGTCTAAAACTATTTAAAAAACAAAGTTAAGATTTGAATTTACTACTCCTGTGACCAAGGTAGTATCAAAGAGAGTATGTTACCCATGTGATATGTTTTTGTGGAAGGACAGGAAGAATGTTTACATAATGCCAGACATGGCTAGGTCTTTGGAGTTAATGTGCTTTTATAAAAACTAATGGATGGCAAGTGCTTAAATGGAAGTGAGGTGCTAGTCACAATCCTTTAACAATGGGAATTGCATACCAGGTGAGGGAGTTTGAGCTCATGGTGATAGAGAAGGGATAATTACAGACTCCTCAGAGTATCTCAAAACCTCAGAATGAGAAGGAGCAACATTAACTCTTGAGAAAAATACACCAGAGGAAAAATGTTGCAGATATAATGCCATCATTTCTCTTCTTTGTCATATAAAGATGACCAACCCTAACCAAAATTATGAAACTGGCAAAACTAAGCATATATCTAATAAGCCCTCCTGATTTCAATTCCTCAACATAATTTACCTACTTGGACAATTTACCTACTTAGATAATTTACCTACTTAGACTCATTCTTTTTAGTGCTTTGGGGTTTGCAAATTTTGTATATACCTTATGCCATTGGAATCTCAAAAGAACCCTGGGAGGCAGATGCTAAAGGTATGAAGATCCTTTATTTGCAACTGAGGAAATGGCTGGTGAGAAGGCCTACATGATTTTGCCAAGGTCACAAAGCTCCTAAGTGTAATAAGTCAGATAGTCTCGACTTAAGATCTAGTATTGCTTCATCTCTCAAATATTACCCAATGCCCCAGGTCTACTACTCTTTCTGACTCTCCATAATTGACATATCCTACTGGTTCAGTGGTTTCCTCTTTAATCAATTATAAAGAATTAGAAGCTAATAATAGTCTGTCTGGAAATTCCTGTATCTATACCTAAATATCAAAGAATAGGTTAATAATATTGGAATTTCAGGTGTTTTACCCATGCAAAGATTTATGATACTGTGCGACTACTCTCAAGTAATACTATGTAGGCAGCTATTTAGTCCATTCATATGTAAAATCCATATGTGTAATAGCAAAGTTTAACACATAGGCACATTGTGTGAGGTAGATAGTACAAGTATTATTTCCTTGCAACTTATAGATAAATTGAATTTCTAGAGAAGTAAAGTCAGAGTTGCAACAGCCTTTGTTTTAGAGAAAAATCTCACCTTCCTTTTTGAAATTAAATATCATTTTTTGATTTTATGCCTGCTGGCAACTTATCAGGAGTCCAAAGTATCACTCATTATTAACCACCATATCTCCATCACACAAGTTTGTGAAATAAAATATACTTGCCTCTGAAGACATACAAAGTCCTCATCATGAAGGATGTGCAGATATGCATCAGCGCCAATGTCTACACTCCAGATTTTTTTGTTGATGAGTGTAATTGTTCTTTGACATTACCCTCATGTCATCCTGTTCAATCTCTCGTGGCAACAATTGAATTCTGACCGGGACTACTCCTGTTTACTCTTTCTCTTCCATCTGCTTAAGTCACTTGGTCTGGTACAGCTTAATTCTTGACCGTGGATTTTCAGAACTCCTATTATAAAATGGTACAATCACCACAGGTCATGAACATCAAATGTCACTAACACTTCCAGCTGTGACTATGGAATAGCTTCCCAACAGAAGTACTGCAATGTGGTAATAATAATATCCCAGCTGTAGCCCAATCATGGAAATCACTGACAGTGTCAATAATGTATAAAACCCCATGAAAACTCAACTGTACTTGCCAAAAGGCATTCATCAATATCACTGCCTTTTATCTACCATTTAAAATGGACTGGTTTTAGTGTTACAGTTTTAAAATAAATGACTAGGGTAAATAGGTCTTGGTTGAATTACTTGCTATCTATTTTGAATGGATTTTCTCTAAATGCTGGGGAGCTGAAGTTTTGACTTAACAACTCTTGTAAGTCTATAACTGCTTCATCTTAAGAGGATGAAATGCTTGCAACACAAGTTAAGTACAAAGAATAGGAAAAGTAATGAAATTGACTAAGGTATTTGGAAGTTATGTTCCTACCAGACATAAGAATATGAATAAAGGATAATAAGAAGCTTCCACCCTTAGAAGCCAGACAGATTTTCCAGAGGAGCTGAAAAAGTAACATGGAAGAAAAAACAAAGTATGAAAGAAGCATTCACGTTAACTGTTTCTAGGAATGATCACATTATCATAAAGGTTCAGTGAATCCAGCACCTCTCCTAGAGTCAGGAAGACCTGAGTTCAAATGTGACCTCTGACACTTGACCCTGACTTTGTGAACTTGGGCAAGTCACTTAATTCTGATTGCCCTGCATACAGGGCCAATAGTTCATTATAAAGAAAATTATTGGGGGTGGCTTGGGGGCGGCTAGGTGGCGTAGTGGATAAAGCACCGGCCTTGGAATCAGGAGTACCTGGGTTCAAATCTGGTTTCAGACACTTAATAATTACCTAGCTGTGTGGCCTTGGGCAAGCCACTTAACCCCATTGCCTTGAAAAATCTAAAAAAAAAAAAAACCAAAACAAAACAAAAAAGAAAATTATTGAGACAATCTACAAAAAAAAGGGTGTCCAAAGGTACTTTTCAAATTGTAAATCCCTTTGAAAATTGTAAACAGTTTTACTGATCCATATCTGGCCACTGGACCCAGATGACTCTAGAGAAGAAAGTGAAACTAGTAACTTAGCACACCACGCCCTCACTCAAATCCATGCCATGGCATCACCTCCCTGATGTCATGATCTTTTTCAAGAATAAAAGACAAACAATAATAACAACAAATGTTTTTTTTAAAAACATTTAGCCCAAACCTTTCATTTTTACAGTAAAATTAAATTCTGACAGAAATGGGTTGCAATTGGAAGCTCCATGATTGCAAATCTAGCCCTCACTGCACCACACTTTGTTTTTCATGCTTCTATCCTGGTAAAGTTTAAAGTTAATGAAAGAAATAGATTAAGGTAAAATGACCAATTTGAATAATACAGGTGGAGAGAAGGACATTTTAAAAATTTTAAAAATGAAAACATATCACCTTAAAGAAAATTGCACATGTTAGATATTCCAGAAGTACTAAGAAAACCTAAAGTAGTTCTCCATCTTATTAGGTGGGTCACTTGTAGTAGTCTCAAGGGAGAACAAAGACAAAATTATTCAATATGGAAAGGGAAGAAAGAGTTTAGAAGTAATTATCTGTATGTCAGAAGAAACAATTATGAGGCCACAGATAATATGTAATACTATTAAAATATATTACTGTTTAACTTTACATTTTCAAAGTGTTTTTACAATCTGAAAAGTACTTTCAGATACCTTTTTTGTGGATTGTCACAACAATTTTCTTTGTATTGAGCTATTGAGAAAAAATGGATTATCCAAATAAGTTTGAAGTCAAGGACTAGATTCTATTTCTTATGATGTCTAGTGCAGCAATTTCTCCTGGTTTCTATTTCACACACAGAGATTCTGCTATTAATTTTTTTTATTTTTTTATTTTCCTTGTGTAGGTCTAGGTTACACCAGATAACCTGATAATTCCTATGTGCTTAATATTTTCCAAGTTTAAAAGTGTAGCAGTGAATGAGCTTGATTGTTGAAAGCAGATGAATTCCAGGAAAAAGAACCAAGAAGCCAAAGAAAATTAAAATGCTGATAGTTTTGAAAAGCAACAAATCAGTCTATGGATAATGAAGAGGAGCAAATGGGGATGATTCAAGTTCTAAGCAGCTCAAAAAAATTTATTTTTTAGTTCTCCTTGTACAGTAGAAAGACATTCAGGTTACTAGTAAATTAATAGACTATTGGTAGAGCTGTTTATATTATATTTATGAGGAAAACAAGTTTTCCAAAATGGAATTAATTCATTCATTTAGCAGTGTATATTAAATAGTGAATATAGTGAATATGTGCGAGGAAATGTGCTGAGTACTAGATAAACAGAAGCTCCTTCTTAGTTCCTGTACAGGAGTCCAGTTTCATTGCTGGAGTCCTGTCCTCTGGTTAGAGTTCTCCTTATTCATACTGATCAACTGCTCTATTGTTATTTATGCTGTGATACCACCTAAGACTCTGCCCTATAGCCCATCTAATGTAAACAAACTTCTTTCACAGACCATCTTCTCTGTCTTGGTTATATTATCTTTCCTTCCCCATCTCAACCTCTTGATGAATCAGTTCAACTCCATCCACTACACTCAAATCCTTTGCCCCCTTGGCTTTATGTGCATCATGCTTTGCGAAGTTCCAACTTTGGATTACTCACACAGTTCATCTCCTTCTCTCATTTATGTGTTACTAATTAGAGTCAAAGAAAATCATAGGGAGGAAGTCCATGCCAAATGGATCTGCCATAAGGCAAATAAATCTCCCTAAATGATTCATTATCTCATTCACCACAGAGGTCATTCCAAATCATTTTTTTTAGGTTTTTGCAAGGCACACAGGGTTAAGTGACTTGCCCAAGGCCACACAGCTAGGTGATTATTAAGTGTCTGAGACTGGATTTGAATCCAGGTTCTCCTGACTCCAGGGCCCCTGCTTTACCCACTATGCCACTTAGCTGCCCCCCTTTCATTCATTTTAAACTTTCCATGGCACACTTTCTAACCTGATTAAGGAGAAGTTGTGCCTATCACCTTTTACTTTATTGAAAAAAATTTAAGTCATCCACCAAAAGCTTCTTTTCTTCTCTCCAACTCATATAATTGAGATATCTTTCCCTATATTTCCTTATATATATAATTAGATATATAGACATCTTTCCGTGTCTCACAGGAAGAGTTGGTCCTTTTTGCCTCTGTACAAGGGATCACAATACATTCTGACTTCTCTAGTTATATAACCTTCTTTAGTGTCCCCACTGAGTCATTAATCTTTTGTCTTTCACTATCTACTGACTTCCTTGATGGTTTCATACTCACTCATGTCTCCCCTGGATTTTTCCCAGTGGGTTTTTTTTTTGTTATTTTAATCATATTTAGTTGGATCTGACTCTTCAAGAGCTCTTTTTGGATTTTCTTGGAAAAGATATAGGAGTGCATTGCCATTTCATTCTTCAGTCCAATTTAAAGATGAAGAAACAGATAGATATATAGGATTAAGTAACTTGCTAGGGGTCTCTAAGTCCAGAAGTGTCTGAGACCAAATTTGAACTCAGGTCTTTCTGACAACAGATCTGGTGTTCTATCCACTTTTTCCACTAACTATTATCCTAGATCTTCTGTACTTGTTTCAGATAAACTCTTTATAATGCCTGTTAGATGCTAAGTTTTTCTAATTACTCTTCTCTCTCTGTTATAAACTCTGTGCAACTTGATTTCACCTTTTTCATTCAACAGAAACTGTTCTCTCCAAAATTCAAAATGAACCCTGAATTACTAAATCTAATGATCTTTTCTTAGTCATTATCCTTCTTGACATGTTTACAGTTAATTAACCTGTTCTCTTCTGCTACATACTGCTTCCTTTCTTGTTTTTTGAGACACTACTCTCTTCTACTTCTCCAACTTATAAAAATGCTTCTTCTCTTTCAACTTTAGTGGATCTTCATCCAAGTATCCATAACTCTGTCTTGGACTCTTATCTTCTTCCTCTGTACTATTTTACATGATGATCTTATCAGCATCTATGGGTTCAATTAAAGTTTTATGCAGATGATCCCCCAATATATACACATATATATGCAAATATGTCTATATACATATGTATATTTAAATTACTATATTTTAAAATGTACAACACACAATATAAATTTACAATTTGCTATATTTTATGATATGTAAAATTACAATATTTTATAATAAACAATATATTTTACAAGTATGCTTTATTAATATACTCAACCATTATATATTAAATTACTATACACTATACTGTAGTTTCTTATATAAATTTTATATCTATATCTATATCTATATCTATATCTATATCTATATCTATATCTATATCTATATCTATATCTATATCTATATCTATCTATATATATGAAATTTCTCTCATGAGTTTTAGGCTTACACTACCAACTTCTCAAATATCTCAAATTGGATTTCCCTTAGATATATTAATCTCATTATGGCAAACCTTTCTTATAAATTTATAGACTTTGCTCCAAAGTCTCTTTCTTCAAAACTTCTTTATTACTATGAAGGTAATGATTATCACCTCAGTTTTTCAGGATTAACATTCATTCCATTCATTCATTACATTGTCAAATCTTGTCATGTCTACTATTACACAATTTCTTCTTTATGTACACATGTTTCTGTTTGGTTTTTAAATAATTCCTTCTCAGTCTTATTATATTTCATTCCCATTTATCTACTCTACTATTACTACTACTACTACCATCCAAGTACCTTCTCTCTGGTATTATTTTCCATTTACCCTGTATATATATTTTGTATGCACATTCTTAATTTTTTTTTCCTTGCTAGCTTCCCCAGAAAAAAAATAAGTTCCTTGAGGACAGTTTTTATTGGTTTTCTTTTGTTATTTTTCTAATCTCTAGCTTTTTGAAAAGTGTCTGGGATAAGGCAATTATTGACCAACTGGAAAGTGAATCATATCAATGCTATTAGTCCTGGAAATGGCAAATTGATTGATTGTTCCATGGTTCCACTCACCATTCAAACTACTTTATCTGTCTGAAATATCCCTTTCTGCCTAGCATTCACCTGTACATTTAGTTTTCCTTTTTTAATATGTAATATTACCCTTCCAAATAACTTTAAATAGCTCCCCAAAATAAATTCTTAAGTGACAAAACTCACAAAAGGATGAGCTGAAACAATTTTGAAGCTCAAGACAACTTAGAAGTTCTATGGGAAAATTTTGTTATACCAAGGACAGATTGAAGCACAGCTCAGCATAGGCAACAATCTGACAAACCAGAATCAGCAACTGAATAAGTAGCAATGACTTCAGGAGCTCTTAGCTCCTGAATGTAAGGGGGTTGGACAACAAGTAAGAAGGAAATTACACTACTTGTATGACATTGTTTTATTGTCCATACTTGGTCACAGACCTGAATCACAATCATGGGATGAGGAAGAGCACTAAGGTGCCAGAGGTAGCAATTATAAAAAAGTGGTGACTCTAGTCATAATTCTAGGGTATAAAAGAGTGCTTATGGTTGCTTATATACTAGAACATAGACTAGGAGATTAAGAAATGCATTCCTTCTTAGGTCATACTACCTTTGAAGAACTGAAAACTTTTAGGGTCCCAAAACTATCCCTGAAAACAACTGCATAATAACCCTGAAGCTTAGGATAGTGCTCCTTTTACCTTAGGAACAGAACCCAACTTCAAAATGAAAGTAAGAGTCAAGAAATAGGCTGGAAAAAATGAGGAAGCAAAAACAAAAATGAACCTGACCAAAGAGAGTTACTATGGTAAAAGGGAAGAGCAAATCACAAATTCAGAAGATAACAGAAATCAAAACTGCTACATTCAAAGTATCAAAGAAAAACATCAGTTGTCTCAGGTCCCAAAAGAATTCCTGGAAGAAATTCAAAAAGGAATTTAAAAATGAAATAAATATTAAGCTAGAAATTGAAAGCTCTACCTATCATTTCCTTAAAAAGACCCCCAAAATGAAGACTCCCAGAATTTTCTAGCTAAATTCCAGATATTCCCAGGTCAAGAAGAAAGTACTGCAAAAAGTGAGAAATAACCAATTCCAATATCATGGAGTAACTATTAGGATAATACAAAATTTAGCAGTTTTTACATTAAAAAAATTGGAGGCTTTGTAATATCATATTCCAGATTTCAAATGAGCTAGGATTACAACCAAGAATGGTCTACCCAGACAAACTGAGTTTAATCGTTTAGGGGGAAAAGAATGGATATTTGATTAATTAAAGGACTTTCAAGTATCCTATTAAAAAAAAACAAAGCTAAATAGAAATTCTGATTTTCTTTTTAAATTTTTTTAATGTTGACTTTCAAATACAGCACTCAAGAGAAGCATAGAAAAGTAAACAGAAAAAAAAAGAAATCATAAGGGAATCAATGAGGTTAAACTGTTTATATTATACCACATGGGAACATGATACTTGTAACTTTTTTGAAATTTATTGTTAGAGCATTTAGAAGGGACATACATAGACAGAGGGCATGGGTATGTGTTGAATATGTTGGAATGATATTCAAAAAACCAATAAAATTAAGAGGTTAGAAAGAGAAAACATTGGGTGAAAGGAAAAGGGAGAATTAGAATAGAGTAAATTATTGGTAAAAAAGCATTGTGGAAATTAAAATAGTGGAGGAAGAGATGAGGGATATTGGGCAGCTAGCCCTTGAAGCAACTCTCTTCAGAACTGGCTTAAATTTAGAGAAGCATACACCTTCAGTTGGGTATAAAAATCTACTTTACCCTACCAGAAATTTAAAGGGGAAGGGGACAGCTGGCAAGACTGATAGAAAGAATAGTACACTGAGGGAGATGATAGTCAGAAGCAAAGTATTTGTGAAGATGAACAGGGAAAGGAAAGAGGGGAAATATCAAGAGAAATATACAGTAATCATAACTGTAAAAATATTATAGCAAATTTTTCTGATGGTTTCTTTTCTCAATATATAGAGAAATGAGAAAAATTAATAAAAATGAGAATGATTCCAAACTAGTACCTGGTCAAAGAACATGAGCAGGCTGTTCAGATGAAATAAAGTTATTCAGAGAGGAGGTGGGAAGGGCTGGTGGAAGGAAATTTTGTCACAAAAATATACATATGCATTTGGATAAAAAAAGTAAATAAATTTTTAAAAGATGTTAAAAAAGAAATAAAGTATTCAGTCATGAAAAATTGCTATAAATAACTACTAATTAGAGAAATAAAATTAAAATAACTCTTAGGTACCACCTCATACCCTATCTTATTGGTTAACATGACATAAAAGGAAAATTACCAATGTTGGAAGAGATGTGGAAAATTAGAAACATTATTGTACTGTTATAGTTCTGAACTAGTTCAGCAATTCTGGAGAACAATTTGGAATTGGGCTGAAAGGACTATCAAACTTTGACCCAGAAATACCACTCTAGGTCTAAATCTGAAAGATATAAAAAGCAAAAAAGAAAAAGGAGCTACATAGAGCTGCTGTAGCAGTTTTTTATGGTAGCAAAGTGTTGGAATTTAAGGAATGTCCATCAATTGGGAACTACCTAAAGAAAATATGGTGCATGATAGTTATGGAATACTATTGTATTATAGAAAATTATGGACAGGATGCTCTCAGAAAAACCTAAAAGACTCACAGGAATAGATGTGAAGTGAAATGACCAGAACCAGAAGAATATTGTATACAGGAACAATAAGAATGTGTGAAAATCAATTTTGAATGTCTTAGTTATTCTTGGCAATACAATGATTCAAAATAATTCCAAAGGAATTATAGTGAGGAATGTTATTCATTTCCATAGTAAGAACCAATGGAGTACAAATGCAGATTGAAGTTACATTTTTTTTAAACCTTTTCCTCTTTGTGGGGGGGGGAATGTAAGAGGGAGTGTTTTGTTTTTTGTTTTTTTCACAACATGAATTATGTGATGCATGACTGTACATGTATAACCTCTATAAAATTATTTGCCTTCTCATTGAGGGGGTAAGGGAAGAAAAAAGGGAGAGAATTGGGAACTCAAAAAATTTTTAAATGAATCTTAAAAGGCATTTTTTTACATGGAATTAGGAACACATATTTTTAAATAATTATGTATGTTTCTTGAATGCATAAACTATTCTTTTTATTTGTATAACAAACACTTAGCATAGTTTCTTGCACATAATGAGTACTTAATTTTTTTTCTTATTTATATAATCATTTATTTCTTGCTCTTAAGGAGTTTACATTATACTGGGGAAGGAAGACAATAGAGCAACACAAAAGTACACAAATTGTATTCATGCGGTGTAGAAGGATGAGAGTGAAAGAAAGATCCATATGTACACAAATAGTAATTGTTCAAAGTACAGAAGGATGAGGACAAAGAAAAAATATGCTAGTAAAAATCTAAGGAGAGAAAGAGATTGGGGAGGTGAGAAAAAATTAATATTTATGCAATATTCAAACTCTCCATGATCAAGTCAAGGGTTTTGAGACTATTGAAACATTAACCATTAGCAAACAAATGAGTATAGTATGTAAAGATGTTGGTGTGAACACTACCAATTTTTTTGCCATTCTAAATCTATGTGGCCTTAAATGTAATAGTAGTTCATACTGTGTGCATCTTTTTCTCTTAAAAAAATATATAAATCCAATGGGAAAAAAGATTAGACTAAAAATCATATGCCATAGCAATCTTTTCATGCTACTTTTCAGTCATGAAATATCATTTTGCATGTTCCAGCTCAGTATGGCACTTCTTGGTGCACTGTGTATCTTTGAAGCTGTCAGGATGGATATACCCTATTCCAATTGGAAAGAGAAATGTGACTTATTCCTCCGTGAATGTGACACTTATCCTTGCATAACAAGAACCAAAGGAAATAAAAATATCTATTACCAAAAGCACAACAATTTATACAGTACATAGGTTTTGCCAAATAGATGTCATAATGGAATGTGAATTATCATCCCTTCTACATGTGGGTCTATATTCTGATACTATGGTCCACCTTTGCTAGTTTATGGATCTACTCTGTTTACAATATTTAAATAGCATTTATATTCCTACTGCAGAGTTAACAATCTTGAACTAAGTAAACTCTTGCCCCTGTCTCACCAATGTGACAGATTCCCTTGATAGCAAAAGTACTTCTGAAATCAGGTAGAAAGACATATTAAGGTATTGGAGATGTCGAACAACTTTTCCTTACAAAGTAAAAGAATTCACGTTACTGAGAAAGTCCAAGCCAAGACTGAATCACTATCTGTCAAAGTTGTTGGAAAAAGAATTCTTTAACTTTTCTTTTATTCATCCTTTTCTCTCTATTTACATAGTCTTCACCTTATTTCAGACCCTTACCTCTTGCTTAAACTATTGCTCTTAACCTTATGTCTTCTCTGACTTTAGATTCTTCCCTCTTTAGTTTGCACTCCACACTGCTGCCAAATTAATTTTTTTCTTAAGTACAAGTTTCACTGTCACTCCTCAGTAGAATGATCTCTTCACTGTTTTTCTAATGCTTCTAGGATAAAATTTAAATCTATTTCTTTGGGGTTTAAATCCCTTTATTATCTGGCTCAAATTTTCCTTTTCAGATTAATTTCACATTGCTCTTCTTTACAAAGTCTCTATTCCTGCCAACCTGTTCTGTATGATACCTTATATATCATATTTATGATTTTGTACAGTCTATTTCCCATGACTAAATGTTTGCTTCCTCTTTCCTGCCTCTGAAAATTGCCTACTCCATTCAAGATCAAGCTCTCCTCCCATAAGAATAATTTCCAGATTCATCTAGTTGTTAGTGCTCTTCTACTTTTCACACTGAAAAAATGACCCTTTACATTTATTTTATTAAATTTTATCATTCATTATATTATATTATATCTATATTCTTGTTTTTTCTCCCCGTTAGAATATAAACTCTATTGAGGACAGATAGTGTAACCCTTCTGTATTTGTGTTTTCAGTAGATGGCATAGTGATATATTAATGATATTATAAAGTCAGCAGAGGCTTGACAAATGCTCATTGAATTGAATTGACTCCAATTAACTCCAGTTAAATGGAAACATAATAAACTCTTAGATTCTTTTCAAATCTAAGACTTGGTGAACATATTAATCTAAAGTATATTTTGAGAAAAATATTTTTTGTCATAGTTATTCTGTCAATTGAAAAGTGTCAGTCGTCAGTCACTATATTATATAATGTCCACAGCATTAAGCAAACATTAATAAACTATTTTTTCAAAAGAGTCATTAAAATAGTGTGTTGGTGATGATATACAATTTGGGGCTTACTTTTAAAGTGGATAGGAATAGTAGAATACTTTCATTTTCAGCCTTAGCTAATGATTAAGAATCTATGTAAATAACAAAATTTCTTTTTTCAACTTTTTTACATTGTAAAATAATACATGTACCAATTCATTAGGAAGAAAAATTCTTTGGTAAGAAGAGCACTAAGCCAGGAAACTTGTTCCTAATTCAGGGCTCTGCCAGTTCTTCATTGTGAGACCAGGGTAAATTACTTAAGCTTGGTTT
Source organism: Macrotis lagotis (assembly GCF_037893015.1). NCBI lineage: Eukaryota > Metazoa > Chordata > Mammalia > Peramelemorphia > Peramelidae > Macrotis > Macrotis lagotis. Next base: position 711,876,670 of record NC_133658.1, on the reverse strand, counting down.
GCTTAAGTTTTCATATCTGTAACATAAGAGAAGTGGACTGGATGATCTCTAGAGTTCCTTCCACTTCTAACAATTTATATTTCTATGTCATTAAATACTGTCCTCTAGACAAACAAGGAAATGGAATTTTATCATGTTGGAGTCTGCTCAGAGACTTGATACTACTTTGTAATTGTTCTTACTTTTATTTTATTTAATTTGGGGAGGGGGGTTTGGCAAGGCAATGGAGGAGGTTTAGTAATCTGCTGAAGATCAAACAGCTAGGGAATTATTAAGTGTCTGAGGCCCGATTTGAACTAAGGTGCTCTTGACTCCAGGGTAGATGCTCTATCCCCTGTGCCATGTATTCAATTTTAAAAGGATTTTTAAACCTCTTTTTTACATAGGATTACAGGGATATAGGACAGGAGTGAGTGGCAGTGTGGACCAAAATCTTTTGGAAGGAAGCTCATTTAGTAAATTTAGTACATAAACCTTCACAAAACAATAAATAAATATTACATATCGTTTTAAGTCACTTTAATAAGTCCCAAGTTCACCACCTTGGAACTTGAGTCGACTAGAATTTTTGACCTGGGCTTCCTAGAATAGTCCTGGCAATCTAAACATCATAATGCAAAGGGTCTTAGGAACTTAGATCAGTACAATATAACCCCTGTTCTTCATTTTGAAACAATAAACAATGATCAACTTGCATCTGTAATTAAAAGCCAGTAGGAAATCTGGTGATTTATTCTGCACATGTGGAACCATAAGTACAAATACAAACTATGGACTAAAACCAATTATTATTTCAATTTTTATAATTACTCATACAAAGGCAGTGGGTTTTTCCCCCCATCCCCTAAGACACAAAGGCTTCAAAATAGGTTGCAAATTGTTTTCTCTGTTTACAGGCATTATTTCCCATAAACACCACACGGTTAAATCCTTTAAATAAAGCAGCACTTTTTGGTACTTAAAATAGATGCTTAAAAGTGGCAACTTTGGCCAAACACCTTAAATAAGTCTCTTTTTATTCCTGCTTTATTTTCTGACCTAAATCTGGCTGCCACTGCTCATGAAAGAAATTACAAAAGCTTCTCAGTCACTGCTACTCGGGTTCCTTTTGCACTACAGCATTTGTCATTGCCAAAACAGCAGAGTTTAATTAAGTGTTGTGAGCAGCCTAGTGAGAAACACACTTTAAATTAAACCTCTGTACACGCAGCTATTGGTTCCTTACCTCCTGAACAATCAGCAGGGTGTTAGGCATAAATTCCGTCTCTCAAGGGAAACGCAGCTCTACGCACCTCTAGCAATTCATAAATGATCCTGCTTTCTCAGAACCATATCTTATTAAAGCACATTTAATTATTTCTTAGTTTTAAACACCAGTAGATGAAGGCGATAATTAATGTGCCTACCACTAAACATTTTATTTACTCTTGATATATTAATGGTATTATCAAGAAAATATGCTAGAGTTTCAGGTTTAACAAAATTACATGGCAAATTATCTTTTGATGCATCAAGCAATCGTTAATAAAATGGAATAAATTATTTTAACACATCAGTAGTAATGGATGGGCACAAGAATGGAAGCATTTTTAATTTCCAAAATGTTTTTGTAATTACATATTTCAGGGGGCATTTAAATCAGTGATGTAAGAGTGAATTTTTAGGGATGAAACAAACGAACAATTTCAAAAGGTGACTTTTGAGCTTCTCGGATCAGAAAGGCAACTGGACTTTGTTGAATAAAATACAAGAGCTATGTGCAAATTATAAAAAAAAGTTTTTGAGAATGAAGGTAGATTAAATTTTGCCCCCCAAATTTGAATTTGTTAGTTCAATTCCATTTATTTTTTGAATTCATGCACTTTGCCTTAAATTAGTAATGATTGGTGCACACACACATATATTAAATTCATTTTCTCATGTGGTGGATGATATTAAGCAGAGTGATGATTTGCTCTCAGCTGAGCATAGCCTGCCACATCACACAAAAAGTCAGAACAGATGACTATAATCTTAAAATATTCTTGAGTTTCAGAACAACATGATGGGACAATTTCTGTTTGGAGAATGTTATTTGCATCACTTTTCCCCACAAGGAGGCAGAAAAGATGGAAATGATTTCTTGGTTACTAGTGTCTTCTGTTTAGAGATTTTCTTCTAGCAACTTTATATGTATCTTGTGTATATTTAATATAAAAGTTGTATCCACAATTAGAACATGACCTATTTGAGGGCAAGGACTTTATTTACCTTTCTTTGTATCCCTAGCACTTGGCTTTTCTGACACATAGAAAGCATTAAATAAATGTTTATTAATGGATTGATTGTCTTATCTCCTAGTTTCTTTCCTAGTCTTCAGCAAAACTAGATGCTTAAATACTTTCCCTCATTCCTCCATTGTCCTGAAGCAATTGTTCCATATATCTTTTAGCTCTCTTAATCTTACTCCTAGAATAAGCATTTTACTTCTACTCCTTTTTTCTATCACTCATTATTCAACCTTTTTTACCATCTAACTTAATTCAAAGAAAATGCTTTCTCAAAAGTTATCAATATTCTCTCAATTAATACATGTCTTGACCAATCTTTGATCTTTGTTTTATCTTCTATATCTGACACTGTTGATCACTATCTTCTGAGAATTTGGGGTTTTGTTGATAGTAATCTATATTGGTTCTTTTTGATTTGTCATCTATATTATGCCCACTAAAGATGTTCTAGAATAATTTGTTCTAAGTCTTCCTCCTCAGTTTTTTCTCTCTCTGTCACTTAAAAACCTCATAAATTAACTTAAGTCAATTTCTTATCTCTTAGCACTTGATTTCAGATCTGTCTATAAAGCCCTAATCTCCTCTGAGCTTCAGTCCTAAATCACCAATATTCCTATTTCAAACTGAGTGTCCTGGAGATTTCTTTCTTTCTTTTTTTTTTTAGATTTTTTTTTCCCAGACAATGGGATTTTCCAGACAATAATTACCTAGCCACAGAGCTAGGTAATTATTAAGTGTCTGAGGCCAGATTTGAACTCAGGTACTCCTGACTCCAAGGCCAGTGCTCTAAACACTGTGCCACCCTGTCCTGGAGATTTCTCAAACTCAATATGTCTAAAATGGAATTTTCTCTAAGGAGCTGCTTTTGAAAACTTCCCTATTTAAGTAAAAGGTCTCACCATTCTGTCTTTCTTCCAGATTCAAAACCACTATGTTATCAATTTTTCATTCTCTCTCATACTGACCTCCAGCTTCCTTTTTAGTCTCTTTTATGAATTCTTCTTATTCTCCCTCTACTTTATGGTGAATCCAAACTAGTCCCTGCATCATTAACGCAAACCATTCCATCTCCCATCTCCCATTTTGAGCCTTTGCAATGGTAACCTCAGTGCTCAGAATATATGCTCTTCTTACTGCTGCTTCAAAGTAAAAGTTTAATAAATGCTTTTTTAAAAATCATTCCTTTATTTAAATATTCCCACTCTTCATTCAAGTTGCCCTCTGATATTCCAATTTTTGGTTAGGAAAGAAAGACATTATCTAAGTTATATTTGCCTTTTTATTAATAGAAGGCATAGATGTCATTAAATTATCAGAGGACACAAATCACCCACAACTAAATAACTTGTTGTATGACAGAGTGAGCAGATAGAGAAGTATTAGCAGACCAGCAAAATGGGGCAAATAAAAAAAATTGAAGTCTTGCACTTGGGTTGAAAAATTCAATTACACAAATGCAAAGTGGGGAAATATTTGTGACTTTTATATAAAACAATCTAGAGGGTTTATAGTAAATTGCAAACAGTCTAAAATGTGACAGTTACCAAAAACTCAGATCTAAAGATTTGCTGAGAGGCATAATGTCCATAAAAAATGAAGGGAGAACTAGTTGGTTAGTTCATATTTGAAGAATATAGTCAATTCTGCTCATCATATTTTGGGGAGAAAATTGCTAAGTTGTAAAGTTTCCAGAGAATAGTGAACAAAATTGTGAAAGACTTGACAATTATCCAAAATAAATAAAAATGTTTGATTTGGAGAAGAGATGTTTAAGGGTAATACGATATCTTTTTTTAAAGTATTTGAAGGATTCTCATGATGAAAATGAATTAGCCATGTTGACCAAAATAAGAACAATAGATGAAACTTGCTGAAAGGTAGATAGAGGTTTGATGAAAGGAAAAACAGCCTAAGGAAGTAGCAGTACTCATTTTATTAGAGGACTTCAAATAAAGACTAGAAGATCTATTTTTGAATTTGTTATAAAGGAAAGTCTCTTTCAAGGATGAATTGAACTGGATAGAACTAGATTTCTGATGTCTCTTCCAATTCAATTTAAGTAATTCTGTGAACAAATCAATAAACTAAAAAAAAAAACTATTTGTTTATATAGAACCTACTATGGGAATAACACTGAATTGAACACTTTTTACAAATATTATTTAGTATTTCAATTGATAAGACACCTATAATTAATCAAAATAATATCTTCCATTCATGACCAAGTCCTGTTTTTGAGAAAAAACTCTTACACGAAGGAAAGGAAATTAATGTATCTCACAGTATATTTATTAGTGTTATGCTAATTTAGTTTTTTCAACATTACTGGTACACTTTTTTGGACTGAGATATGAAATGTTAATACAGGTCTTTTACAACTATTAGCTGACAAAACTATCTTGAAATCCCTGGTAGAGAGCAGTTTTATATATTTATTTATATGTGCATATGAATAAATATACATGTATATATATATACACATATACACAGAAATGCAATCTATATCTTGTGAATGTGTATACATACATTAATAGTAAAAAATAGATATATTAATTCTCATTATTTGGACATTGTTACTTCAAGAATTCTCATGACTTATTAGAAACTTTATTTTCACTTTTTCTTTTGAAGTTGTGCACATTCAGGGCTATGAGCAGAAAGGGGGAAAAATCGATAATGTAGGCAAGTTTATGGAGTAGTTAGTATATATTAGGAGCTTTACTGATCTTGTTTACCCTACTAAAGAACTTCCTGTTCATTCATTGCCCATTTTTTTGTTTGCCTTTTAAACTTCAGTTTTGTGTTGCATTTAGCCCCCAAAGTTTAGTGCAAGCTCATGGAACTCTAAACTCTAAGTATGAATTAGAGAGAAAAAAAGGGTGTTGGATAAAAACTTTGTGCCTGATTGATTGTAATCACTATGGGCTATGATTCTGATGCTTAAAAAAAATGATCACTATAGAATAAGATAACAATTTCACATCATCTTCTCATAGAAGGGAAGGTAAGACTCAGGTTAAAAAATATTCTAGTTTTAAGAATTTTATTTGCTTCATAGTTTTATGGTACTATAGAATTCATGGGTTCTGAAAAGTCAATATTGTCTGAAGTCTTTTTTTTATTGAAATGTTAACATAAAAGATCACAACATTCTAGGTAATTATTAGTGAGAAAAATGTTTTGCATGTTACCAATTTCATTTTGTGAACTATATTTTACAGGTTATTTCATGGTTACTGTTTTAGGTTACTGCTTTATTATCTGAATTAATGTTTTCTTATAAATATTGTATGCAGCAATTTTTAGCAATCTCTAGTGAAAGATTAGTTTCTGATGACTTAGGGAACCAAACACCATAGTTTGGGTTAAATGAAAAAAAAAAGCAGTTTCACAAGGTCACCGATGAAAAGAATGCTTAAAAAAACCAGAATTGGTCAAATAGAAAAGGAGATACAAAAACTTTCTGAAGAAAATAATTCCTTAAGATGTAAAATGGAGCTAAGGGAAGCTGATGATGACTGTGAGAAACCAAGAAATATTGTAACAAAACCAAAAGAATGCAAAACTAGAAGGAAAAATATGAAATATCTCTTGGAAGAAAACAATTGACCTAGAAAACAGATCCAGGAGATATAATTAAAAATTATTGACCAAAAAAAGAACCTAGACATCATTTTTCAAGAATTTTTCAAATTCTCCAGGAAAACTGCCCTGTTATCCTGGAAGCAGAGAGCAAAATAAAAATTGAGAGAATGTAACTACTCACCTCTTGAAAGAGATCCCAAAGTGAAAACCACCAGGAATATAATAGTCAAATTTCAGAACTTTAAAGTCAAGGAGAAAAATATTGCAAGCAGCCAAAAAAGAAAAAAAAATTCAAATATCTTGGAGTCTCAGTCAAAATTTGGCAGCTTCTACATTAAAGGATGACAGGGCTTGGAATATGATATTTGAGAATTCAAAGGAGCTTGTATTACAGCCAAGAATCAACTACCAACAAATCTGAACATTCTCTTTCAGGGAAAAGATGGAAATTCAATGAAGTAGGGGACTTTCAAACTCTCCTGATAAAAGGACCAGAGCTGAACAGAAAGTTTGATCCTCAAATACAATATCAAGTGAAACATAAGAAGGTAAACAAGAAAAGCAAATCATAAGAGAGAAAATGATGTTGAACTGCTTATATTCCTGTCTGGGAAAATGATACTAATAACTTATATGAACTGTCTCATTTTTTAGGTCAGCTAGATGGAGCACATATAAACAGGGCACAGGTAGGAGTTGAATTTGATGAGAAAATATATTAAAAAGATGGAGTAAATGGGCATAAAGGAATATACTGGATGAAAGGGAAAGGAGAGGTTGAATAAGATAAATTATTTCACATAAAAGAGGCAAGAAAAATCTTCTGCACTGAAGAGGAAGAGGAAGAAGGTGAAGGAGACTGAATGAGCTTTACTCTCATTGGAACTAACTCAGAGAGGGAATCAAACACAGTCAATTGAGTATAAAAATCTTTCTTACCCTAGAGGAAAGGAGGAGAGGAAAGATGGGAGAAAGGGGATGGGGGGGAACATGTGAGGAGGGAGGGGTGAATGTGATAAAAGGGAGGGAAGATTGTGGGAGAGGTTAATCAGATGCAAAACATTTTTGATGAGGGACAGGGTGAAAGGGGAGAAAGAGAGAATAGACTAAATAGGGGTGGGGGCAATAGGATGGAGGGAAATATAGTTAGCAATAGCAACTCTGGGGAAAATGTTGAAATAAGTTTCTCTGATAAAGACCTTATTTCTCAAACATAGAGAACTGAGTCAAATTTATTAAAAAAAAACAAGTCATTACTCAATTGATAAATGATCAAGAGTTCTGAACAGTTTTCAAATGAGTTTATCAGTGCAATATATTTAAATCATTTTTAAAAATGTCCTAACTCACTATTGATAAGAGAAATTATGGATGAAACAATTCTAAGGTACAAATTTATGCCAATTGGATTGGCTGATAGGACAGAAGGAGAAAATGACAAAGATTGAAAGGAATGTAAGGAAACTGAAACATTCATATTCTGTTGGAGGAGTTGTGAAATGATTCAATGATTCTGTAGAGCAATATGGAATTATTCTCAAAAGGCTACAAAACAATGCCTACTATTTAATCTAGCAATGCCACTACTAGATCTATATTTTAGAAAAGATGAAATAAGGGAAGAAAAGAATCTATTTGAAAAGGAAATTTTATAGTAGCTGTTTTCTGGTGGCAAAGAGATAGAGATTAAGGGAATGTCCAGTGGATGGGAATGGCTGAACAAATTGTGGTGTGTGGTTGAATTTAAATGCTGTTCTGATATGGGAAATGATGATCAACATACTCTCAGGGAAAAGTTTATATGAACAGATGCAGTGGGAAATGCACCTTATACAAAGTAACAGTAATATTGCAGGATGATCAACTGTGACTGACCTACCTGTACTCAGCAGTGCTGTGACCCAAGAGAACCCTCAGACTTATGATAAAGAATACTCTCCATCCCAAAGATAAAGGTGATGGTTGAATACAGATTGAAGTATGCTTCAGTTTTTTTACTTTATTTTTCTTGAGTTTCCTTTCTTTTTTTTTTGAAAGGGGAATTATGTTTACTTTTTCATGACTACATATTTCTAACATTATACCTAGTAACTTGCTTTCTCAATGAGGAGAAGTGGGGTGGGAGGAAGGGTGAGAATTTGCAACTAAAGGTTTTGGAAGTGAAAGTTAAAACTTGTTTTTGCATGTAGCCAAGAAAAAAATTAAAATTAAAATAATTAAAACTATTTACAAAAATGTGAAAGTCATTTAAATAGTGATATGATACACATCTATCACAGATTTTACCAAATAGGTTTTAAAATGCTTATTGTAAAAAAAGGATAAGAGCTTACTTGCTTAGATATTTCAAATACAACTTTATCATGATTTAAATTAAAAAGGAATGGGAAGGACAGCACCAAACAAGATTTACCTCTGAATATTGTGATGGGATTGCACCAATATTATAATTGAAATGCAAGGAGACTTGAAGGTTCAAAATAAAAATTATATTTTTAAACTGCCACATTTAGTCCAAAGCATATTCATCTCCTTCAGCAACCCAAAGATTAAGCACATGTTCCACTCACCTACATAATAAAGTGGCAAACACTCTACACCACTGACATCATGTGACTGTTGCCTTTAAAACTAGACCTCTGATGCTGGGCTCTAGTTTCATTCCCTTTCAGGTCATCATTTTCATTAGGAAGCACAATTGTCTGAGCAATCTGTACATCTTTATCATACTGTGCTGCTAGTTCTGGGTCCATGACTACCTCTGGAAGTGCAAGACAAGTCATGGCAACATACTACAAATTAGAACATCCTTTAAATTTTCTATGTTAAAGAAAGGATTTAAGTTGCAGTACTTTTTGTCTGTAATATCATAATACTGGAGATTCTTCTTCCTCTGTAAGACAATTGATTTCACCCTGACTTTTCTGTCCTTAATATTCACTTTGTTGCCACAAAGGGAGATAGGAAATCATGGGACTCAAAAGTTGTCAAAAAGATGAATGTTGAAATTTATCTTTACATGCAATTAAAAAATAAAATATTAAACAAAAATATTGTATTGTCTAAATACCATATTCCTTCATTTCTATAAAATGAGAATAAAAATCATCTACCTACATTCTTATAAGCTATAATGAAAAAACAGTTAATCACCATTAAAAACCCTCAGTGTCATGCTTTGCTAATTAGCTTAATAGAGATTATACATATTCTATATTATGAAAATATATGAACATATTATACATATGAAAATATCTGAACAAAGTACTAGTTTTAGCAACAGTAGTAACCTTAAATTTTTTAATTTCAATTTCTTGCTAAAGTGTGAACACTTATTTAGCAGGTTTTCTAGACTGTTGGTAAACTACAGATTCAGCTACATCTATTTTACAAGTTCAAAGTTCACTTTTATCTTTCCATTATGATGCAAATATTAATATGAAAATGACTACATGGGGGCAGAGTCAAGATGGTGGCATGAAGGCAGCATTCCCCTACAACTCTGACCCCCCAAACCCCCAAAAGACGAACAAATGAGGGCTCTAGCCAAAATTTAGAGGGGCAGAACCCACAGAAAGACTGAGTGATACATTTTCCCAGTCCAAGATAACTTAGAACCTCCAGAGGAAAGGTGTGCTTCACCAGGACCTGGGGTGGGAAAAAAAGCCACTGTGCAGCCCAGCCCAGCTCAGCAAAGCCCAGTCTAGCCCAGAGATCACCAGCAACAGCTTGAAGGGAGAGGAGAGAACTCTGCTGCACCTGGGCGAGTGTGGAGTGAGGAGCACCGACCACAGAACCTGCAGCAAGAATCGGGAGAAAGCATCCTGCACCCTCAGAGAAGGTAAGGGAAGTTGGCAGAGCTCTCTCTCTGCTCTCCCTGGGGTAGGACTTTGCTGTTTGCCTACACTCAGACTCAGGGTGCAGTTTAGGCTTCCTTACTAAAATAGCTGCATCCTGCTTTATAGCCTCAGGGCAGAGGGCAGTGTTGTGGTCATCTACATATCAAAGCACTTGCTAGAGAGCTTAAGACCTTGAAAGAATAAAGGTTCCAGTGGAGTATCCCCCCCCCCCAAAAAAAAACAACCCCAAAGCCTTGGAAGTGCTATAAATTAGCCTTGGGCTGAGGAAATGAGTAAACAACAGAAAAACAAGGATCTGACCATAGAGAATTACTTCAGTCCTATGGAAGATCAAAACATATACTCTGATGATAACAAAATCCAAGCTTCTGTATCCAAAACCTCCAAAAGAAATAGAAAATGGGCTCAGACTGTGGATGAGCTCAGAAAAGACTTTGAAAAGCAATTCAGGGAGGTGGAGGAAAAATTGGGAGGAGAAATGAGAGCAATGTGGAAAAATCATGAAAACCAAATCAAAAGCTTGGTGAAAGAAATACAAAAAAATACTGAAGAAGAATTCCTTAAAAAGCAGAAGTGGCCAGCTGGAAAAGGAGATAAAAAAGCTCTCTGAAGAAAGTAACTCCTTCAAATGCAAAATGAAACTAAAGGAAGCTGATGACTTTGAAAGAAATCAGGAAGAAATAAAACTCTTCCAAAAAAGCCAAAAGTTAGAAGAAAATGTGAAATATCTCCTTGGAAAAACAACTGACCTTGAAAACGGATCCAAAAGAAATAATTTGAAAATTATTGGACTATCTGAAAGCCATGACCAGGAAAAGAGCCTAAACTTCATTTTTCAAGAAATAATACAGCAAAATTGCCCTGAAATCCTAGAAGCTGAGGGTAAAATAGAAATTGAAAGAATTCACTGGTCACCCCCTGAAAGGGATCCCAAAAGAAAAACTTGCAGGAATATTATAGCCAAGTTCCAAAACTCCCAAATCAAAGAGAAAATTCTAAAAGCTGCCAGAAACAGACAATTCAACTACTGAGGCTCCATAGTCAGGATTACACAGGATCTGGCAGCATCTACATTAAGGGTTCCTAGGGATTGGAATATGATATTCCAGAAGGCAAAGGATTTTGGTTTACAATGAGAATCAATTACCTAGAAAAACTGAACATCCTCTTTGAGGGGAAAAGTTGGATTTTCAATGAAACAGGGGACTTTCAAACTTTCCTAATGAGAGGACCAGAGCTGAACAGAAAGTTTGATCTCCAAGTACAGGACTCTGGTGAACCATAAAGGGAGTGGAAGAGAGGGACTAACTATGAGGAACTTGATGATGTTGAACTGTTTGTATTCCTGCACAGGAAGAAGATATTGATAGCTCATATGAACTTTCTCATTTATAAGAGCGGTTAGAAGGAGCACATATAGATAGTACATAGGAAGGAGTGGAATAAAATGACATGATGTGGTAAAGGGATGGAGTCAATGGGCAATGGGGGAAAGTACTGGAAGGAAGGAAAAGGAGATGAAGAAGAAGCTAAGAGATTTCAAATAAGAGTAAAAAAACCTTTTTCAATGGAAAGGAGGGGGGGAAGGCAAGGGGGAATGAGTGTGCCTTCATTCTCATCAGAAATGGCTCAGGGAGGAAATGGCATACACACTTAATAGGGTGAGGAAATCTGTCTTGCCTTGGAGAAGGATGGGAGAAAAGGGACAGGATGAGGGGAAATGGGGGGAGGGAAGGGGGGAATAGGTGACAGAAGAGAGGAAAGATCAAGGGAGAGAGTACTCAGATGCAACATGTTTTTGGACAGGGCCAGGATGAAAGGAGAGAAAAAAATAGAATAAATGAGAGTGGGGAGGAATAGAGTGGAGGTACAACTACTGATAGCAACTGTGGGGAAAATATAGAAGCAACTTCTCTGGTGAACTTAGGATAAAGAAAGGAACTCACTCCAGAGACAGAGCCATTGGAATCTGAACACAGACTGAAGTACAATTTTTTTTCTCTCTGTTGCTATTCTTGAGGTTTCCTATCTTCTTAGGGGGGAGGGGGTTTATGTTTATTCTTATGTTTACACTTATAACATTCAATTTACATCAATGTATGGCATGGAAACAATGTAGAGACTGTCAGACAGTCTTAAGGGGGGTAGGGAAGGGAGGAGGGGGGGAAAATTGTAGAATTCAGAGCCTTGAAAAAAAAAGATGGGTAAAAATTACTATTGTATATAATTGGAAAACAAATAAAATGTTTAAAAAAGAAAAAAGAAAAAAAGAAATCATGAGAAATAAAACTTCAGAGAAGACTGGAAAGATTTACATGAACTAAATGAAGTGAGCAAAACCAGAAGAACATTGTATATATACTAAGAGCAATATTGTGTGATGATCAACTATGTTGGACTTGCTCATCTCAGCAATACAATGATCAAAGACAATTCTAAAGGACTTGTGATGTGGATGGTATCCAGAGAAGGAACCACGGACTCTGAATGCAGATCAAAGCTTGCTATGTTCGATTTTTAAAATTTGTTATATGTGTTATGTTTTTCTCCTCTCATGTTTTTTTTTCCCTTTTTGATGTTTTATTCTTCTTTCACAAAATTATTAATATGGATATATGTTTAACATGGTTATAGCTATATAACTTATGTTTGCTTTCTGTCAGGGGAGAGAAGGAAGGAAGGAAGGAAGAAAAATGCTAAACTCTAAATCTTACAAAAAATTGTTGAAAATGACTACATCTTGAAGGATTTTTTAATTTAAAAAAAAAACTAATCACCCCAAAACTTATCTGATACACATTTAACCATGATTCATCAAGCTAGAATAAATACTTCTTAAAAATAATGGAATTTCCCCCTAAGACTTACTAAGAATTCTTCACTTATTTAATTAATGGATCTTCTTTCTCTATAATTAAAATTGTCACTTTTACTATCCTAACTTGGAAAAAAATCCTCTAAAATCAGTTGTATATATATATATATATATATAAAATACCAAAAGCCCATCATTTAAAAATAAAGTTAAAAATTAAATCAAAACATTTTTGCATTATTAAAGCAATATATTTGACATAATTCATTGATTCAATCAAACTCACTCTACTCCCTCACCTTGTCTTTGTTTTGGATTGTACTCAGAGTTTCATTATGAAAAGAGTGATTATTTCATCCTTAATGTTTAGTAGTAAAGAATTGTCTGAGAAATTTAGAGCTGATTACTTGCTTGGTCTTACAATCAATAGCAATCTTAGTCCATCATTTTTGTTTTTGTTTTTGCTAAATGAAAAATCTTAATTGCAATTCTTTCTACAAATAACCCCTTAAACACATTTTGCAACTGTACCCTTTAAAAGACTTTTTTCTTACATTTATAAATCCAGCGATTAGTCTAGTTCTTAGCACAGAGTATGTGCTTTATAAATGTTTGTTGATTGAACAATTTGTGAAAATGGAATAAGAATTATGTTAATAAATCTTTTAAACATTCAATATTAAGTTAGTGTTCAAATTGAAAATAACTGTTCTATTCTTTATATATGTCATGGACTCACTGAAACAGAATAGGTACTTTAGATAAACTTTCTACAGTGAGAATTTTTTGGACAAATGTGTAACAAATTCTATTTCCTCCAAAACAGGAACCTGGAATTTTATAAAATAACACCCAAGTTGCTACACATGAGAAAAACTTTTAACCTTGGATATTAGAGTAGAATATTTTCAGCTGGTGCCCTAGATTCCCAAAACTCCTTAATACAATGGCCCTGAAATATTTTAAATGAAAAAGTCTATGAATTTTGAAGGTGGATATCCAAAGACTGAATTACATTCTGACTTTGGAGAAAGAATGAAACTAAATGACATGAACAGGAATGTTATCTATAACATTGGTTTCAGCCCTAATAAACTCTAACCCACCAAACCAATCTATGTTAATATCAACACGTTGTTTTTTTTATTCTTTTCCTGAATGCCCGAAAATATTTACTCCAGAAGCACTTATCTAAAAGAATAATTTTCTCTCTTATCACAAATGAAATAAAAAAAGTCTCATTTTTCTCTTACTATGTTTATGCTTTCTCAAATGTTTCTCTTTAAGTATTTGAGATTTTACATGTGGATTTCATTGAGTAGAATTAGTTGAACACATATCTAGTTCATATAATTTCACTGTCAAAATTTCAGATAGAACGCATGGGGACTATTAAAATGAGGAATAGGTATATGAGAGAGGATCTTTCTGCTTCTCTGAATAGGTGGCACAACCTGATATACTATTAAAACTTAAGTTCAGGAATTATTAACCTTATTGTACCATAAACTCCTTTGGGATGCTGGTTAAACCTTTGAGCCCCTTCTCAGAAAAAGTTAATTCATAATTGAATGAAATGCTAAACTTCAATTAGAAGGCTATCTTGCTTTTCTTTGTATCTCCAGCACTTATTACACTTTCTGGTACATAGTAGACTTTTAATAAATGGTTATTGACTGACCCTATGGAATTTATCCAAAACTATTTTCTACATTAAATTGCAAATATTTGCCTATTCGGACTTGCAAGGTTCAAAGGACTTTCTCTTCTGGTCATATTTGAAATTGTAGAATAATTAAAACAATTATTTTTATTTTCTCACTGCTTGAGGAACCAGACTTCCTATTAAGCAGAGTTGAAGTTTAACTATATTATGAAGATATTAATCTATTATAGCTATGAGTTATAATAAAAAGTTTCAATAAAGTTTATAAAAATTTAAAATGTAATATTCAGATTTATGCAGCATAATTTAATTCTTAAGAACTCACAAATATGGTCATTTTCTGTACTTTTTTATTAGAATCATGCAATCACATAAATGGTCAGACTCTAGAGAAGTACAGAATGAGTTACAGGATCTGATGCTGAGCAAGTGGAGGACAACCAAAAGAGCAATGTACACATTAACAACAACATTGCTAGATGATCAACTTTGATGGAAGCAACTCCTCTTAGCAGTTCAGAGAGCTAGGACAATCGCATTTAGACTGGCTATGGAAAATACTATCCCTATCCAGAGGGGAAAAAAGTCAAAACAAACAAAAAAAGTCCAAAAACAAAAACCTTTCAGAATCTGATAAACACTTTATGAAAATTATTTCTTATGTAACTCTTTTCCCTTAATCCTAATTCCTCATAACAAAAATGACTAATCTGTAAACATGTTAATCAAAAATATGTATGTTCAATGTTAAATTGAATGTTCACCACTGAGAGTAGGGGGGTGGGAAGGGAGGGTAGGAGGAAATTTTGCAAGTTAAAAATATACATATGCATTTGGATGGGGGGAAAAAGAACATGCAATCATAAGGGACCTTGAGAGAAACTCTAGTTTATCTATCACCTGCAATATAAATAGTATGGGGTTGATAAAGAATTGTCTAGAGCAACGAGCAGCATTCATTTGATCACTCAATTGTCACAGAGGTGTAACTGGCATTGCAGGGACAAGTGCTCACAATTATAATTTTTTCTTTTAAATCATGAACTCAGATAATGAAACAAATAATTTGTAAATTACATCAAAAAAAAAGAACAGAAATTTAAAACATAGCTGTAAAATTCAATGTAGTGGCTTGGATATACTGGAAAAATGGAAATAAATTAAACATACATCAATAAGACCACTCCATTCATTCACAAT
Organism: Macrotis lagotis; assembly: GCF_037893015.1. Lineage (NCBI taxonomy): Eukaryota > Metazoa > Chordata > Mammalia > Peramelemorphia > Peramelidae > Macrotis > Macrotis lagotis. Next base: position 711,861,274 of record NC_133658.1, on the reverse strand, counting down.
CATTTGTTTAAAAAAAAAAGAAAAACTAATAGTAGCTAGAATTTGCATTAGGTTCTGCAAATACAAAGTCAAAAACTTCATAGTTCTTAACCTCATATAGCTTACATTCTATCAAAGTGTACATATAAAAGTGTATATAGGTTGTCCCAAAAAGCCTTTGTAATATTTAGTTAATTTTCCCCCAATATTGAACATTCTTCAATATAACTTCATAAATTAACATTCCCTCTTTCACACTTCCAATTCATTACAGGAGGGCTGCTTGTAGGATATAGTTTCTTGTCTGCAAGTTTGATCTACCCTTTGATTTGTATCAAGCAAGTTCCTCCTTATGGTTGGCTCCTCTTTAGGCTCAACTCTTATTGTTCCACCAGATGCTGCTATAGGGTGTAGTTGCCATAGTAGAACTCTCTGATAATTCTTCTAACCTAAACTTCACAATTTTATTTTATTTTACTTTTATTTAAGGCAATGGGGTTAAGTGACTTACCCAAGGTCACACAGCTAGTTAAATAGTAAGTGTCTGAGGCTATATTTGAACTCAGGTCCTCTTGATTCAAGGACTGATGCTCTATCCACTGCACCACCTAACTGCCCCCAAACTTCACAATTTTAAAGAACGTTTTCTGTTTTACTTTGCTATTCATTCACTTGAGATAAAGGAAGAAATAAATGGTACAAGGATAGAAGAATCATAGGTATTTTGAGTACCATGAGTCATGGCTATATAGTGGTCAGGTAGGTAGATAAGGCAGACACTGTTGCTAATAAATGATACCTTTCACTTCCCTCCCATTGCATGTCCACAGATCCTCCTTATTTAAAAGTCATAGAGTGAAAATTTTTTCTACTCAAGCCTTTCATACACATATTCATTTCCAGCTAAACATACAATTAAGGGTCACATGGGAAGCAACAGTAAATAGAGGGTACCTGCACATGCTCAAAAGTGAGGAAGAGAAACCCGTTGTTTCATCACATCTTAGAATCACAATGGATAATTATGCTCAAATGGGTGGGGGGGAGGAGCAAGGATGTACAGTACTGGTATAGATGTAATACTATTTTTTTTTTGTAATGAGCATTGCTCAGATGCTACTAGAATTCTGCGTTTAGTTCTGAACTCCACAATTAAGAAGAGATTCATACAAGAACAATAAAGATAATTAAAGAATTATGAAAATTAAGTATGTGAAAAAGGTTAGCAGAATTGAAACTAGAAGAGAAAACATATCATGACTTATTTAGACAAAAATCAAATAGGAACTTGTTTTAAAATAAAATATGCCAGTCAGGTATCTGTCTTTTAAATATTAAATGCAATTATTATTGTTATTGCTCATAAAGAAAAACAATTAAAGGTACCTTTACATTGGAAGAATTACTTGAAAACAAGATATAAAATCTTGCTGTGAATTGTTAGAGAGAATATAAAGTAGCCTTTAAGAATATATACATATGCACTAATTACTTATGAAATAATTTATAAAAATATATCTTATTGAATCAAATATTGTATCAATATTTGTTTCTTTTTTTTCTTCTACTAATGTTTTTCTCCAGGGACTCTTCATTATGTGGGGGTGAATTTGGTTTTCAGAGGTTACGAAAGGAGAGCATAAAAACTGAAAGACTCTATAAAGCCCTAAGGGTTTCAAAAATAGAACCAGCTGAACTGTACCAGTTAATCTAGATAGTTTATAATATGCTAATTACCAAAAGGTTGGCCATCAGTTAAAGAGGTCTAGTTTTTGTTTTTGTTATCATAATTCATGAGGTACCTATTATCCAAGGGATGTGATTAGAGAGTGAATAGGAGGAATAGAGGAATGGAGTATTCCTGAGAAGAGAATGGTCATACTATTATATTCTTTCACCTTTAATGAAGGATACTTCTTTGCTAGCAGAAGCAGAGAACTTTGACTTTAGCAAGACTGAATGAATGACCATAATATGTATCAATAAAATATCAATAAAATTTTTTTAAAAGAATGAATTAAGGAAAAATTCATTAGATTAAACAGAAAATATATTTAACAGAGAAAACATCTCTAAAAGCCTGAAACAATCAATAAGCATATGTATTCATATTTTTCTGTTTACTGCTTTATTTCTGCATATTCCCTGGGTGCCAAAGAACTGAAGGTCTTAACCAAGAATCTGCTTTAGTCCTTAGGATTCCACTGAGAGCAAGACAAGGGTTCACTTTTCAGAAAGAGGAGGTTGAGATTTGAACACCAACTAGAACAAAAGCTCAGAAATTAACAGTAATTTTGAAATAATCTGGTAGGTAACAATTTTCTACATATAACTTGTGACTTGTTTTAATTTTAAATGTTCAGTTCAGGTTCTTTAAAACATGTCCTTTCTAACATAGATATGTGATACTAGGCAACAATTAAGGACTTCAATAATTTCCTCCAGATTTTTTCCCTACATTTATTCAATATTGTATATCATAAAATATTTTATATTTCAAAATTTGCTTTATGTTAAAAATACACAATAAATTCTGCCTTATATCAATAAACTAAAGTCTAGGAGAAAAGATGCATGCTGAGATTCCAATCTTGGTAAACTCTGGGATGTCAGCAAAGTTAATTAATGATAGACAAATATTTGTGAAATAGAATCTGTAAACTCAAAACCAAAGAAAATAAAAGAAACAAAAACTAAAATTGGTACACAGTTAAATTTCTGTAACTATGTTATGGCCTGGAAGATGTGCAGGTTGTAATTTATTTTCTCCTTCAGTCTCAATACTAAGAACAACGTACTTACAGATAATATTTTTTTTTTAAGTTTGCCAACTTGTTTGTTTGTGAAAAGTGGGTTGACATGTACAAGTAATTCATTTCAAATGCTGAGTGCTAGAATGTGGACTGGATTTTATCAGACTGGAATTTATAGAAGATCAAGACCTTGTCAGTATTCTCCATTCAAATGAATTGTATTACCATGTAAACCCAGGCATAGGATTTCTTCTCATTGAGAGAGCCTATCATCCTTAGTTAATATGGTTAATCTGTAAAGGGAGCAGTGGGTGGAGAAGGAGAAACTAGATGGTTTCTTAACTGCACATGTCCAATATATCTTTCTTAAAAGACAGAAACATATTATATTTCAGTCTAAGTTTAACCCTACTGCTCAGAAATGCAACAGAGCTTGAATGCATGGATTATCTACTGTAAATAAAAATCACTGTCAAATTGTATACATTTAGCACAGAATGGCATGTGAAAAGTATAAAGGCTAACTTTGAATGATCAACATCTTATTCTTAAATGTGAATTTAGATGTAGCATTTGCATTTATTCAGTTAACATGAGTCCATTTTAGGAAACTAAAAAAATAAGCCAACTTATTCTTTAATGTCAGGGTTGTCAAACTTGCATGGATATTATCTAGTTATATTACATTATATATTATATATATTATAGTTATATAGCCATATAATAAATAAATATAACATATAGTTATAATGTTATCGTTTCCCTGCTAAGTATTCTTCACCTTGACCACCACCAATAAGTTTGCCAATAAAGAATTCAGAAAGATTTCAGGATTATCTGAATTATATGATGAGAAAAAGGAGGGTATAAAAGTTTATATGCAGAATGGTGTAATGATAGGAAAATTTGTTTCTATCTTACCCCTGAGTCCATTAGTTCCATGGCTAAAAACAAGTAATTTTATCTCTCTGGGACTCTGTTTCCTTATCTGTAATATAAGAGTAATATCAGTAGTTCTCATTTCACAGGGTTGCAGTAAGACTCATGACATAATTTACATAGAACTTCTTTACAAATGTTAAAACACTATATTAATGTCAGAATTGTTGATTTAATCTCTGATGTGGGATATTTAATCTTTTTACTGTCTTGGTACTCCCTTAAAATCTGTAGTTGTTTTTTCAGAAAAAAATGATTTTAAATTACTAAATAAATACATAAGATTACAAATGAAATTAATTACACTGAAATACAGTTACCAAAATAATAAAAAAAATTCAAAGTTCACAGATTTCCAAAATTGATTCATGGATCTTTCAAAACTGATTCATGGATTATCTGAGGACCATGTCTTAAGTAATTACTTTAAGTGATCCTCCACTAATGTACAACATGTAGGTTTTATTAACTGATAATAAAACTTAATCCAAAAAATCAGCAAAAACAAAATAAAATAAAAAACAAAGAGTAATTTTGCATTGCTTAAACAAAAGAGTTTGATCAGCAAAACTGGTTAGTATTCAGCTGTTGCCAAACGCTTACAGTGAAAATATTGAGATTTATTTCTTTAGTCACTGGTTTATTATAATTTTGTCAGCATCTTTCAAGTTTCCTGCATCTTTTATCATGTCTCAGTTTCTGTGGTTAAAATGTCAACTTCAACATATAGATTTTTGGAGCTGAACTTCAAGGTTCTCAGATTAAAATACTGTTTTCAGAGAACTATTCCCATTTGTTCAATATTTATCAATAAAACTCTCAAAAAAGTTTTCAGCAACTCATATAAGGAGAAGATAAAAGATTCTACCAATTCATTTTTTCAGTATTATCCCAACTAATTAATATCTATTGTGCATCTATTATATTAAACTGTATACTGGATGCTGAGAACACAAAGAAAAAAACATTTTATTCCCTCAAGATGTGTTTATTATTGTGGAGGAATATAACTAAAATATATAAACATGTACATGATAATAAAAGAAAGGGGAAGACAACAGCATCTGTGGGAAGAGAAACATTAATTGAGCTTTAAAAACTGCTGGAGGTTAAAAGGGAGAGAAGTGAGAAGAGAAAACTACCTAGACACAGGAGATAACTTGTGCAAAGTTATAGTGGTTATAGATTGAAAACTAATTTTGAGGAAAAAAGGAAATATTTCAATTTATTTAGAGTATGAAATGAAGTAATGTGTTATAAATAAAAAAGTAGAGTAGAAAGAGATAAGGATGAGTGTTTACTTAAGTTTCAAGTCAGCTATGCAGGTTTTTGCTTTCATATACTCCATATCTAAGGATTCAGCAGAGGCATTTCTTGTGATATATAAGAAGGAAACTAGTAAATCACCTCTTCAATCACTAATTTGTTGAACCATTGATTCAACTCTTAAGTCTATGAAATTGGCATAGTTTAAAAAAAAATCAAGCTGCCATAAATGCAAGGCTTAAAATTTTGGGTTTGATTTCTTTATTCTTGAAAATATTAATAAGAATATTTGTTTTTCAATTAGAAATGCCAACCACCCATACAGAGCACCAGAAAAGACTTAAATTTGCTTAACACCACCTGTGAACAGCCTACACCCTGAAGAAACTGAAAATTTTTTGAGGAATTCCTTTGAGGGTGTTCATAATGGAGTAAAACAATCTGCTATAATTATTTTTGAGTTGATCTATCATACTGGCCTTAATAATGCTATATCAGTTTTTTGCAAAAGTGACTCCGGTGGGTCCAAAATCTTATAGTAAAACTCCTCATTAAATATTATATAATGAATAACTGTAAAAAACTACTCATATTCCTCATAATTAAACTAAGATAAAAAATTTTCTTATTTGTTAATGGTAAATTTTAATAAATAAATAATTTTTTGAATAACCCAAAGAACAGTTTATACCTGTAGACAAATGACAAAGGACTGTTCATCTGGAAAGCATAAGAGATCATATCTGCGTTGTTAGGAGATGAACTAAATGCACTCTTAGATTCCACAATTCTCTGATTTTCTGAAATGACTGAATGGATTTTCCTAATTTCCTGGTCTATGACCAACATTATAAAAATATATTCCTAATTAACAGAACTTTTAAAAGGAGCTCTAAATACATATTTGTACAAGCTTGTCTCAATTAGTCGGGACCTATGATTAGTACAAGTTATGTAAACTCCATTTTCTGTTTATACAGGTCACTTCAAAAGCACAATGGAGTCATTTTATTACTCTTATTTACTTTTTTATTTGTAGTTAAGGAAATCATCATTATTTTCAAATACTGAAATTATCTTCTATGGAAGCCTGAGAGAAATAATGCCAAGTGTAAGTCACAGGCCTTTGAGATTGAAAAAAAAATTCCAAGTTAAGGCAGATGTTATATCTGTAAATCCTCCCATTGTGCTTTGGTATCAAAGTAGTCGCAATTCTGTACACATTAGTGACATGCCATATGGACTGTAATAACTGAGCCCAAGAACAGGAGTTAGGGATTAAACAACAGCAAAAAAAAAAAAGCTTCAAGTCAAAATCTGGGCAACTTTGTTGGTTTGCCTTTCCTTTGGACTCCAAGAACATCATCTTACTGTATACATAGTCCCAATGATTGTGCTTCTCCTTGAGTGGAAAATAGTGGTGTGAATTCATCCAAATTTCCCTCCTTTCCTTCTCTCTTCCTATTTATTCTCTCCTTGCACTAATTGTTGCCTATCCTGTAAGGTCTGCATTGTTACAGTGACTATATAGGTAAATGGAAGTCACTTGAATCAAATGTAACACAAGTCTTAAAAAAAGACACTAATGCTTTGTCCTTTTTAGTGCTCCTTGGTTTTACATTTTCTTTCAACTGGCAAAAGGGATTTGGCAGCCCAAGCAAAGGACAAGGCCCCTGAAACTCAGAGATGGTCAATGCATTTATCAGAGCAAATAAATGTGGGTGGATTGCAAAGTAGAACTTCATTTGCACATTGCAAAGAGACACATTGAGTGTAAGAGCAAATCCTGGGTAGATTTGGGGTTAAAAGAACACACATACACACATACACACACACACACACACACCTACATACATACATACATACAAAGCCATTTATGAGGACTTTAAACAAACTTGAAGCAGCATTTCCCTTTTCGTTGCCTGACATTTTTCTTTATGTTTCGTCAGTTATATCTGAGTGATCAGACAGCCAGTGCACGTGGTACACCCACTAGGATTATTATCTAGACCAAAGGCCCAAAGCTCATTGTAGCAGGCATGTAATTCTTTACAATGTATGCCACGTTAACTGTGTTGGGTTATCTATTCAACAGCTGACTGAGCTGGGCTCTCAAGCTCTTCTCAACAACCATGTAAGAAGCGATGACAATTGTGCTCCTTCGTAACAGCTGTGTGGAACTCTGACACACACTTCACAGCAACCAGTCATCTATATAAACCAATTTCAAGAGCAAAATTGCATGGTGCCTCCACTCTGTTATAAACACAATGATATCCACTCAAAGCTGATAAATGTACTGCATTTCTCCAGAGCTTAAAAAAAAAAGTTCTTTGCATCTGAGGATTCTCTTCTGCAAATTAGACCCCTTGGCATTAATTTGGAATTTCCCAAAGAATCAAAAAATTTCTATATGGCAAATCTGTAAAACAACAGCAATTTGATTATTAAAAATTTGGTACTTTACACTTAAAACCCTCCCTCCTTTTCTTTCTATTTTTGCTTTTACCAGACTTTCATAACTGTGATCTGAAGCAGAAAGCAGAGGAAGAAGTAATTAAGGTTTAAAATACTTACCAAATGCCTTAGCAATTTGCCAATTAATTACAGTATCTTTTCATAGGATTATACACAATATAATCCTTATTATTGAATAAAACATCTAAGCAACCTGAAAGTCCTTGCAAAAAATGACTTAAATGTTAACTGCTTTCAGTTTGTGGTAGACTAAAGACTGGGAAATAATGAAGCATATTTTCCTTTAGCTGATAATGCATACTTCTTTACAATGAAATAATAGAAATACTATTATTTATATGTAGTTGGGTAATCAGTCAAACAGTTTTATGAAGGAGGTCAGAGGAAAGTAGTCCCAAATTGTTAAAAAAAAAAATTTTCTTTCAAGGTAGGGAACCCATTGGTACAAATGGAATGTCAAAAAGAAAATTAGCAGGCTAAAGTTCACAAACTTTTTTTAACATTGTGTCCTGTATTTAATATTAAACAGACGGAAAAAGATAAATGACAATATAGGGAATTTCATTTATTTAACCTTTTATTTCCTTAGGAACTAAAAAACAATGTTACAGAACTAAATGAACTAAATGTAAGAGAACTAAACAGAATTAAATGAACAAAATGCCCTTTCTGTTAATTACTAGTTAAATGAATGCATTTGTGCATTACTACATGGAGTCTAACTGTTCAGAAGAGAATCCACTCTAAAGGAGATTTATAGATGGGCCTCAAGGGTCCCCATTAATGCTAAGTAACTCCTATCCCCGCCAATGTATCTAGACAAAAGCAATTGCTGCTTTCTTGTAATAAACAACATGAAAACTAGTATTTATGTCAGCCATCCACAAGTGTTAGAATAATCATAGAGATAATCATTCAAAGGAGATTGGGCAAGACTGCAGTTCTGAGGTCTGGTTAGTTGGTAGTGGAGTAAAAAACAAAAAGTAGACTTCAGGAGCAAAGATATGTTTTTTTTTTTCCTTTTTTTTTCCAAAAAAGAAATAGTGCTAGATCTATTTATATGTCCCCACCCCTTAAAAATCTCTGGTTTTTCTTAAGAATAAAGTCATAGTTTAGAAGGAATGCCACATTGTCAGTGCATACTTGGCAGTTTAGCTCCTTCCCAACAAATACTGGTTAATTATTAGCCCATCACAAATAGTGGAAGAGCCCTTTATCTAGAAGAAAGAAAATATCAACCTAGTCTCACCCCAAACAATCTATACTATTATTCTCTAAGAAGTGATTTGAAGAGTTAGTTTTGCCCTACATGTCTACAGTTTCTCTCTTCATATGCATATTTTCTAAAAGATATCTCAAGTTATACATATATATATATATATATATATATATATATATATATATATATGTAGTATTAGGTTTTACTTAGCATTCTTTCTGACAATATGGCATCACTAGTTTCATGATCCTTTATTCAGAAGAGCATCACCCTCCTCAGACTGAAGATAACTATTAAACATTCTGAAAGACTACTGTCTAGTTGTCTCTACAACCTAAGTAGAAATATTTTTTTCCTGTAAAATGACTGATTATATCTATTGCCTTAACTAGACTTCTGAATGCTGTTCTTTCCCTTTGGAGGCAAGTATGCCTCAGACAAGGAAAGTATATTACTAAAAGAAACAATTTCTTCTGTGATGTTCTGTGCATTAATTAAAAAGCAGGATACACTAGATTTATCTTATTTGTGATGCAGAATATTGAAAGAAAATTAAATAGTTCATTAGTTTGGACCTGTGATTTCATTAGTAGAAACTAGAATTGTTGGTGTTATTCAGTCATTTTTTTAGTCATGTCCAACTCTTTTTTCCCCATTTTGAGTTCTCTTGGCAAAGAGTGGTTTGCCACTTCATTCTCCAGCTCATTTTAAGAAGGTTGCATAACAATGGCATATATATGTGTATATATATATATATATATATATATATATATAGAGAGAGAGAGAGAGAGAGAGAGAGAGAGAGAGAGAGAGAGAGGGAGAGGGAGAGAGGGAGAGGGAGAGAGAGAGAGAGAGAGAGAGAGAGAGAGAGAGAGAGAGAGAGGATAGCCCTTTTTAGTTTACCACTTTTGTCTGAATTATCTCATATCATCATAACAACCCTTTGAGACAGATAGAACAGATCCTTTTGAGCTAACCTTGCCAATAAGAAGGAGGTCAGGAAAGATGAATCTTACTCAAGGTTACTCAGATTCTAAATTGATGATGTTTATCCTTCTTTCCCAAAGATCACGACATCAGGAAAGTGATGCCATGGCAAACATGATTTGAGTGAGGGAGTACTGAGCTAAGTTATCAGTATCACTTCTCTAGAACCATCTGAGTCCAGTGGCCAGGTATGAATCAGGATGACTGGAGATAACCCTGGAAATGAAGCAATCAGGATTAAGTGACTTGCCCAAGGTTACACAGCTAATAAGTATCAAGTGTCTATGACTGGTTTCAAACTCCCATACTCCTGACTCCAAAGTCAAGGTATATCCACTGCACTACCTTGGAGTCAAGATGTGAGTTTGAATCCATTCTTAGATATTTGCCACTTATTAGATCCAAGTCTTCTGATTTTTCACTCTACCATTATATTTCCTTGAAAAGTCCCTCGATAGATGTAGAAGGTCTATCATCTATTTTGGGCCTGCTAATTAAGGGATTGTAATCCAACGTCTCAGAATGAACTCTCCAAAAGTAAATTCAATAAACCCTAACTATTGACTTTTTATCTTCTTATTTCCTTTTAAAAGCTATTAGGGATGCAAACATATAAGCAAACCAAAAATATTACTGATAAAAGACATTAAAAGTAATGCCAGTTATATTTGAAGGATGCTTTGAAGGTACTAGGAAACCTTTTCTCTCAATTTTTTGAAATAATCATTTTCCAGGGTAACCAGATTGTTCAAAACATATACATGGAAAGAGAAGTTGGAAAGTCAAAAGCAAATGGTTATTTTTAAAGCAGTTTGAAGGGATAGTTCTAGAAATACATGGGGTTTTTTTTAGGATTTTGCAAGGCAATGGGGTTAAGTGGCTTGCCCAAGGCCACACAACTAGGTAATTATTAAGTGTCTGAGACCAAATTTGAATCCAGGTACTCCTGACTCTAAGGCCGGTGTTTCATCCACTATGCCACCTAGCCGCCCCCCAGAAATACATTTTCGCATGAGATAACTCACTTGAAAATAGCCCATTTTCAGTCATATAAGTTAATAGATCCAAATATATTTAAAAAAACTCATATTTCAGATTTTGTTGGGGAGGACATATGAATATAAACTAAATTATAAATTTGTTTGGGGAAAGTATATATTTTTGAATGTTGCATTTCATATAAAATATAATAAAGTATTAAAATGGAAAGTTATTGATAAATTTCTAATCAACTTAAATGAATAATTAAGTGCTATTTTACTATAATAAAGTTAGAAGGGAAAAATTAAGTGGGATCTTGAAGGGTTTCTAGAGCAGCAGTTCAGGAGGGAGAAAAAACTTGAGGAATGAGCATATGAAGGGGTAATTTAGGCATATAGCCTGTTGTAGCTTAAAGTTCTTCAGAATGGCAGACCACATAATGATAATATGAAAAAAACCTACCCAATAATAAAATTTCATTCACAGAAGAAATTGGGTAGACAATTTTGTTTCAGTACTTAGAAAGTTGAAATTAATAAGATTCAAATTCTACCTAAGACACTAACTATGATACCACAGACTAATTACTTAATCTTTCACAGACTTAGTTTCCTAGACTTTAAAATAGAGATTAAATATAGCATGTATTTCAAAAGATGTCTAACGGGGTGTCCTCCCAAGATGAAAAACCATACAGGTGCTACAGAAATATAATTCTTCGCCAATGCAATGAGTATCAGGATCAACAAGTCTTAAATAGAGAGACATCATCTAAAATATCATGGAGAATAGGAGGATGTATACAGTCGATTCTAAATAGAAGGGGGAAGGTGAGGTTTCCCAAATGCTTGGAATTAATAGAGCATCCTCCAATATACAGCTTAACAAGGCAATCAATTATAGAAGGAGGACACTGGTATTAAGAGGTAGTCAGAAAATACTTCATTTAGGAGCCAGTTTCATAGAATCATACAATCATTGAATCATTGACCTAGAGCTGAATTGAACATAAAAGATTAGATAATTCACATCTACTTTTTTATAAATGAATAAACTGATACCCATAAATATTAAGTGACTTGCCCAATATGACACAATAAATTACAGAACCAAGATTTCTACTGAAGTTCTGTGGTTCAAATCCCATCACTCTTTCCAGAAAGATTTTAGTATATTGGAGGATGCTCTATGAAGAAGTTGTATAAAATCATAAACTAAAATTGTCTAATATGGAAAAAAATGACTGTAGATATGGGTGGAAAAATTACCTATTCCAATATATCCTGGCTCCTTTAATTTGTTAAAAATCTAAAATAGAATCAGATTATGGCCTGTTTATATCTCTAGTTTAAAAATATGGAAAAACAAAGTATTATGAATGTTCTTTTTATTCTTAATATATTTGACACCATAATTGGATTCAACTTCCTTTTCCCTAAAAATTTCCATTATGTAAAAGCTATTTATATGGAAAAATATGCAATCCTACTATTGAGTGGCTACAAAAAATAGATTGAATTCTTTCATATTATTTGAAATGCTAAGAAAATCTTTAAGTATCCCAGACCAAGAGATATCAGGTAAAGACAGAATGTGCTGAACTTGAAGAAAATAAGATTATTTTCAAGTACCATTTCAGATACTTCCTAGCTATGTAACCATTGTCTTCCTTCACCCACTCCTACCCCACAAAAGTCAAACATTTTTCCCTTGAGGCTGATTGTATCTATAGTATATTACAAGAGGCAGCAAAACATAGTGAGCAATACTTGAGATTGGCATGCTCTAGTTTAAAAACATGCTTCTGACTTATTTATACTTGATGTGTGACCATGTGCAAGACTTTTAACTTCTCAACATCCCAAGCAACTTTGTAAGAGTAAAAATTTTGGACAGGAGGCTGATCTTCATTTGAGAAAGAAATTTTTGCTGATAGAAAAACCAGAAATTCTTTATACCATTGAAATCCTAAAATTGGACCAAAAAATCCCCCCAAACCAAGAATCTCTCATGCAGTACTATTATAAAACTCAAAAAATAATTAATATAAAGTTCTTTGAAAAACTTGAGGTACTGTTTAAAATAGTAACTCTATATTTTATTTTTTAGGGAAGCCTTTAAGCTACTTTCTCACTACTATAAATAGTTCTGAAGACTAATTGGTGGTTATATACTCCTTAGCCTCAGGCACAGATACTTTAATTTTTCCAGCATACCCATTGTTTGACCATGATGATAAAGATAGTATCACAATTTTAAGAGAAAGGAGAAAATGGTTCATAAATTCTTGATATACTATAGTTCATAGATACTGGGGTTTTAGCAATATTAGAAGAGGGATGCTGGATTCATGGTTGGCTCTTTGACCTTGATGCAGATCTTACAGGTATCTTCCCTGTGGCTAAAGATATAACTATTGATCACATGGAGGTTCTTGAAGAAGCTGACTGATCATCTTCAATTAATTAAAAATTCATTGAAAAATTGTGTTATCTATAGAATGGAAAGATGAAGTGCCAACCATCAAAGAACTTATAATCTTCCATGGACTATATAATATAATAATGAATAAAATTTTAAGTAGAGTGTGATAGACACAAAGGAGAGTCCTTGGACCAAAGAAGAAAATAAGAAAAGCATCATTTTCAGTTGGGGAAAAGGTGGTTAAGGGAACGTTTTATAGATGGCAAGAGTCTGAACTGGGTCTTTAAGAAAATAATGAAAGAAGGATATCAATAGAAAAATACTTAGGCATGGGAAGTGGTCTGCATGAATAGACAAAGGTAGGAGAATACAGGATGAAATTGAGAAACAGCAGACAGTTGGCAGGAATAGTACTATGGCTGAACTGGATCACAAGAGTTTAGTTTTCTCTCTCTCTTTGTCAATACTCTCCAGTTTGTTCTCTAGACTTCCTCTGCTGTGACCCAGAAAATACTTCATCCTGAAACCTCATCCTAACCCTGAAAGTCACATAGTGGAAGTAACCTCTGTCTCTGCATCCTCTCCCTCTGATTGAGTAAATTTTACCTGAACCGCCATTTGAGAAAGGATCACAGGTTAGTCAAACCTTATTTTTCTCTAGGCTTCATTTTGAGTCTTCTCTATCTTGACTACCCCAGACTACTTCTGCTCTGTCCACCTCCAGCACCTTTCAACTTTCTTTTGGTTGTTCTCTTGCCCCATTAGAATGCAAACTTTGAGGGAAGGAATTATCTTTCTTTCTACCTGAATTTGCATTTCCAGAATTTAGCACAGTTCTGTAACATACTAAATGCTTAATAAATGCTTGATGACTTACTGTCGGGTTTCCTTATATCAAAAACAGAAAGAGAGAAGATGTACAAGAGTCCATTTGAGACAGAATGAACCTCTAGATGGACTGAAAACATATTCCATCAGGGAGATATTCCCTTGATCCTACTGCTAATGTTATATATCATCTTTATAATAAATTGAGGATGAATGGCAATGTAGTGGTCCCCATAAAGAAAAAAGGTAGGGAAAATAAAATTCCAAAATGCAAAATTATATTCAATAGTTGAAAAATACTTCCCAACAATGTGCAAAAGATAAATGGACCACCTTAGGGGAAATGTTGTAATTCTCCTCAATAAAAGTCATCAAGTAAACATTACATGAATAGTTGTTATTGACCTTGTAGAACAAATTCTTAGTCAGATATGGGTGCAACTATATGAGTTTTGGATTCCCTTACAGCTCTGAGATCCCAGTACCTGGACTCAAATAATCAATGGCCAAACCCAATGGGCAATGGGTTTAAAGCAAATAGTACTTCAGCTTCTATGGTTCTGAAGGCATAATACTAATTCTAATTTTTTCAGGGAAATTCCAAGGGTCTTTCTAACTCTGGGAACCCTTGAAATCTGTTTTTTCTGAGTAATATTATGAGATATATTTTAATGATTTGTTAGGAGGGAAGCAATTGGTCATTTGCTTTTGTTGAGTCAATAACATGTCCAGATAACCCAGGTTCTACTAGCATATATATTTGGAACCTGTTATGGTCAAGGAGAGGTTTTGAGTAGGATGGAACCAAAGAGAGGTAGCTTACAGTGTACCTCTCTCAGTGACATTTATTTTTTCCTTGAAATGTCTACTGATGCATATTAGTATAAACAAGGTCATCTTTAGGCATACCTAAAGTTGCTATTCACTCCATACTAAGATACTAAGAGGACTTGGCACTTATGACTGTACCAATGACTTGACACCTTTCTGCAATGTAGTAAATGCTAGTGATTTCTGGGGTCTACCAGATACAGCTGACTGCATAAAGGGCAATTTCTTCATCAGGAGGATGACCAGTAGAACAATGCAGTACAATGTAAAAGTGGATATGTCTATTTGACCACCCTACAGATGCCTTTATGTTCTGAATCTTTTGTGGTTCTTTGCTCACTATTTTCCTTTAGTATTTATTTTCTCCACAAGCTAGGATAACTTGTCCCAGACTTTATTCATATTACATATAATAATCTTAGCTAGGTCACAGAGTGGATAGACCACTGGAACAGGAAGATTTGTATTCTATCTAATTTCCAATTTTTACTGTGTGAACGTGGGTAAGACTCTTAACCTTTAATTGTCTCAGTTTCCTCAACTATGAAGTGGCAATCATAGTATCATCCACTTCACTCAAGTTATTATGAAAGTCAAAGGTTAGCCCTGTGTGTGGTACATAATAGATAGTTAAATAAAAAGATCTTCCCCTTCCCTATTAAATATTTTTTGGCAGCAGACATTAGGAAAAAACTTAGGCCTAAGTAATTTTTTTCCCCAGGCCACTGCGATGAAGAGTGTGATGAGCCTGATCACAAGAAAAGGGAACCCAATACCTTTCATTAGAGACAATGTTCCTCCAGTACAGAATCTGTTCCAACTGTGATAGATAGAAGGTTGTAGAAGAGGTGTCCCTTAAGGAAAGGAGTAGATACAGTGTCCCTGTCCTTTCTATCTAGTAATGGTTTTTTAATATTAAATGAATATGCTGACCTACCTATAAGACAAAGCAGATACTTCCCTGGCTTTCTTGAATGTCTTTGTCCCTCCATCTCTACATGTGGTAATTCTTCCATCCTTTAAACACCAGCTCAAATCTTCCATCTCTGATCTTTCCAGCAAGATTGATCTTTTCCCCTCAGACATCATAAAGCACCATGTTTGCACCTTTCTTATATATTTATCTTTTATGTAACAGTCAGGATAATCTTTTTTTTATATATACAAATATTACTTCCCTCTAACTTCCTAAGTAAAGGTTAAATATGACTTTGTCTGGCATTCAAAGCCCTCCACAATCCTTTCACATGCTGACCTTCTATGACAATTAGTATGAGATAAATTTGGAATAGTAGGGTAGGGTCAATGAATGTTAAGTCCTAGAACTTCTGGCAAGAGAAAGGGGACCTTTTGATTTATTTGGCTAAGACTGTCAAAATCCTTCCTTAGAAAGAAAGTGGAATAGAAGATATTGTTTGCCAAGAAGTCCTCCTAAGTTCAAGAATTTTGCAAAGAACTAACCAAGTACAAAACACAACATAGAAATACATAAACATTGCCTTTAGATACAACACTCTGCTTTAGAAACTTAGAGAATCTTCTAATGCATTGAATTTAGAAGTTTCTCTAACAACTTCATGTCAATTACAGTATTGTCTGAAATGCAAATACTTAATAGAAAGAGCTTTTATTTACTTTAAATTTTAAAATAAATTTATTGATACCTTTCCAGTTTTTTATTATCTAAATATTTCCCACTACTCTTATTCTTACCTTCCCAAATAGTCATCCCATATAGCAAACAATATTTGTTTAAAAATGGGGGAAATGAAGTAAAATTATCAATATACAAAAGAAGTCTGAAAGCATGCTCAATGCCCCATAACCATGTGCCTTCTATCTCTTCAAGGGGGTAGAATAGGAATGTTTTCTCATATTTCATCTCTGAAGTCAAATTTTTTTCTTTGTAATTTTGCAAAAGTTATTTCTTATTATTTGGTGATGGCTCTTTCAATTAATATCTTTGTAATTGTTTTGCATATGTATTTCTTGCCTTCACTATGCATTGGATTGGGTAAATCTTTCTACACTTCTCAGTATTCATCCTATTTGCCATTCTTCTAGCATAGTAATAATAGTTCATTATATTCATCTACCACAATTTTTTTGGGCATTCTCCAAATGTCTCCCTTAATTACTTTCAAGAGAGAAAAGTTAAAATAGTAATTAAAAAAATGAGCAACAAAAAGAAAATATTTTGAACATCATAAAACCATAGATAATTGGCTACAAAAATCCAAATAATTTCAACTGTACCCCTTTCCTTTAGTATTAATGAAAAAGACTTGGTAACTGGTTGGCTAAATTGAAGGAGAAAGAGGAGAGAGTCAAGGAACATTCTAAACTTAGGAAACTGGGTTACTGGAAAGATATTCCTACAAAATAAATAAAAGAAATAAAAAGAAGAATGGGTTTTGAAGAAACACAGTGAGTTCTATTTTGAGTATGAAAAATTTCAAATGAATAAAATATATTCAGTTTCAAATAGCAAATATACAGCAAATGATGTAGACATGTAGCTTAGGAATGAGTCCAGAGCTAGAAATAATATCCAGGAGGTTTTTTTGTGTTGAAATTATACTTTGACCCTAATGAAATTGCCATTAGGAGGTTGTGAGAGAGAAGATAGCTTGATGATTCATGAATGTATACTCAGTTAAGGGACAGAGAAATCATTTTAAGAGGAATTAGTAGATTTGACCTCTTATTCTGGCTTTAATACTGTAATAACTATGTTATATGACTTTAAGAAAATTCCCTCATTTCTCTGAATCTTAGTTTTCTCATCTGTAAAAAGAAGCATTTGGACTCCCCTCTAAGATTCCTCCCAGCTATATGTCTATAATTGTACTGGTGAACATTAATTCATCAAAAAAAATTTTAGGGGATTTTTTCAATTAATTAAATACTGTTGCTTCCTCCCACTATTAAAAAAAACATATTTAATATACATAGGCAAGCAAAAAGCATATGCAAACTAATATTGTGCATATCACCCTCTCTATCAGGAGATAAGTAACATGATTCATCTTGGTCATTTGAAATTATAATTGTTATTTTGTTAGCAGATTATTGTCTTTCAAATTTGTTTATCTTCTTTGTTGCTGCCTGCTTTACATTAAAAGTTGACATTGTAATTTTAGAGAGTTTTACTGGGCTACCTTAAGAAGAATCAGTGATATTTTAAAATAGTGGAGGGAGGAAATCTAGGTAGGACTCAATAGAAATAAACACTTGCATCCTTAAGGAAAGAAATATAATTTTAAACAGAATATACTTCTGAGTGTAAATGGAACCATGGCATATTTTCCCTTCCTTATTGAATAGCATATTCTTTCACACCACAACTATTATCAAGCATCAAAATAATAGAGACTATAATGCGATGTTTTTATAGGAGTATAACTGATCACATTTTACCCATCAATATTCTTAATAGTATTTTCCCTTTCCTTTTCTAGGGTTCTTATTATCTTTAGATCTGGAACAGTCATGGTCATCAAGATAGCTTATTTTTTTAAATAAATAGAAAACCTCCTGAGAATAGAAGTTTGGCAGAAAAACATTCTAAGAACTGCACATTTGGAGTTAATGTCTTTGACACTCTCCCAGGTGCCTTGACATTACCATTCATATTTTAAAGTACCAGCCAGAATAAATACAGGCTCTGTGACAGGGGAAGCTGATAAAGAACCAGACATGGAACAATGATGAAGCACAATGAGACAGACGGACAAATGGATGACCATAGCCCTAAATTGTCTTTCATTTTTTAAAAAAATTTAGATTGCTCTCTGGACCTAATTTTAATCCTTCCCAGCTAATTTATATCATTTCTGCTTGCCAGCCTGTATCTGCCAAATAGACCTTTGCAATCAAATGTCTGGTGTACAAAGTAGAAAGGTTTGGTCTGATCCTGGCAGACTTTTGTTCTATTTCATCTCTAGAACCAGAATACCTAATTAAAGTCTTTAAAACCTTTACTAAGACAAGATAGGTCAGGTACATGAAAGAAGGAAGAAAAGTCAAAGTCAGTCAATTATTATAGCCAAATTGGCCTTGGATGGCACAAAACCTCATCAGCTTGCTGTCTCTGCCATTGTCACTCTTTCTCTCAAGTTTCTTGGCACCAGGTACCACCAGTTCAGTCCCTGTTCTACTTTAGACTCAACACATTACCTTTGTAAAGTCCTGGGGTTCATTCACACAGTGAATTTGCTGTGCCCATCATAGTCTTCATAGTCTGTAACATGTTTAGTTAATGAACACAAGCTCTTAGGGGGGAAAAAAGGAAAGGAAAGGAAAGGGAAAATAAATATAGAAAGTGCCTGTAATAAATGATGAAATTGTCCTCAAGGCACATTTTGCATATGAATATAAAGTTATGATTAATAGGTTATCTAGCACATTTAAAAAGGCACAAGCAAACATAGTCCAGTATTATTATATTTGCCAGCCACTTTGGCTTTAAATAGAGCTGTTGCAGTCTGTGCGGGAGTCTGGCAAATTCTGGCCAAGGAACCCATCATACTTTATGGAGCTGTGGCTTTTCACTCAGTAGGTGTTTTCCTCTTTGAGGCTTAAATGCTCCCATTAAGCTTGTGATTAAGAATGATCTTTTGCAAATCTAAAGAAAAGTATGCCCCTATCCTGACAAGGAAGTGGAGTCCCTTCATGTATGAGGCTTAAGAAAGTTATTGAAATAAGACAACAAAGACTTTGATTTGTATTTTTTGGGATCAGAATTCTTATCTAAGTATTCATCAATTAAACAAGGAGAAATAAGTAATTTCTACATAAAACAACTATTTTTTTATTTTCCTTAGATTTATGATAAAATTTAGGTGAATAACACATAATAATGAAAATAGTGATCCCATGCATATGAAGAACTGACACATTTTTCTATGACTAAAAAAACTGATAATGTATTAACTGGCAATTAGGATCATGGAATTTAGAATTGAATGACTAAAGATATTTTAATCCACTCTAATAAACTGAGGACCCCAATGTTATCTTGCACAAGATCACATATATTATCTTTAATGAATCCCTTTTCTGATTATTCTAGGATCAAATACAAAGTCCTCTGGTTACTTTTTAACTCCTGGCCCCAAACTACCTTTCCCTCTTTATTACAGATTATTCTCCTTCATTCTCACTACAATCCAATCAACTTATTTGTTAACTCTTCCTCATACAATTTATTTCATTTTCTGTGTTTGTATCTTCACTTTAGCTGTTCCCCAAACATTATCTCTAACTCTCAGTATACCTAGCTTCCTTCAAGGTTAAATTTGAGATCTACTGCCTTCTATTTGAGACTTTTCCAGCTCTTCCCAGTTGCTAATCCGCAAATACCCTGTTTATTTTTTATATCTGCATATACCTATATATTAACATGTATCTTCCCAGATGGAATGAAAGTCTACTGAGGGCATTCTCTTATCCTTTTGTATTTGTATCCCCAGAGTGCCATCACTTACTAAATGCTTATTGATTAATAATAGAATAAAATTGAATTCTATTCTAATCAGGTCCTCTGATTTCAAATCCAGTAGTCTTTTTTTACATCAGTCATTATTATATTAAAGAAATATGCATTTATGCCATTTAGTGGTATATTTATAAATGAAATAGGATATGGTAGATCTGGTCAATTTCTAAATATTTATTTGTGAAGGTGCTTAAATGTAACATACTGTGCCAGAGTCAATGTAAACACATTAAATAGTTTTGTTCAACTACCCTCATAATTATTTTTTCTGAACTAACAGTCATGAGTTCATTCAAAATATTTCTTTTAAATATATCACTATGACGATTGTCTTAATTTGATAGTCTCAGAGGATTAAATGCAAATATTCAAGGCATAGGATGTATACCTGTGAGCATGCTTATAGAAACAGTGTGGTCCAGTGGGGAGAGCACTAAATCTCCAATCAGGAAGAGCTGAGCTTGATAATATATGTAAAGATGTTATAACATTTAAGTACTATATAAATATCAGTTGGGCAACTAAGTGGCACAGTGGACAAAACATTGGGCTTGGAATGAGGAAGACAGCTTCATGAATTCAAGTCTAATCTCAGGTAATTATTATCTATGTGACACAGCACAAGTCATTCAACACTGTTTGCCTCAGGTTCCTCAACCTGTAAAATGAGCTGGAGAAGAAAATGTGAAATCACTCCAATGTCATTGCCAAGAAATGATCCCAAAATGGGATCATGAAGAGATGGAAATGATTGAAACAACTGAACATATGTTTATTGTTATTAGAGAATCCTTTATGCTCCATTTTCCCCATTAAACTGCAGCCATTCCTGTCACTTTGAGGAGGGAGGATAGTAGAAGATGTTCAGAGGGGTGCAATACATTATGTTGAATGTAGTAGTAGCTCTTTAAAAAAAACTGAGTAAGATGAGTGAACAAAAACATTGGGTGATTATAATTAGGGCATGATGGAAATGTGATTACACACCAAGAGGACAGTTTGGAGTCAAATAACCTCAATTCTGACTTGTTACTGTGTGAAATTGAAAATTTGATTTCTCTATTAGTTGCTGGCTCTTCATCTTCAAAATTAAAGGTTTGATCTAGATGACCTCTAGGATCTTCTCTGACTCTAAATTTATAATCCTTATAATATTTAATGATCTACCAAATATATCTTTTCTTAACTCATACATTTGCTATTAAAATTCTGGATCATTCTTATTTTAAATATGTGGCATGAACATGTGTTTTGAACATGAAGAATGGGTCATGCTATTCCACCTCAGGCTTAGGTTATGTATACAGTGTTTACCAGAGATGCCAAATTCAGTCACCCACATCCCATATCACCACTACCAGCCAATGGAGCTTTCAAGAGTTCCCCAAAACAGATCAAGCTGTAACTGGGAAATGTTTTCACAAAATAATAAAGATACAGTACAATATTGATGATGTTAATTTATTGTTTTCCAAGTTATTATGCAGATAGATAGTGAGGGAGAGAGCTCTGGACTTAAAGTGATGACCTAAGTTCAAATTCTCCCCATACTTAAGCTATGTGATCATGGGCAAGTCACTCAATCCATTTTAGCCTCAGTTTCCTTATCTTCCAGATGGAGCTGATTTAGTAGCCGTTCAAGTTTGTTCATTCAAGTTTGTTAAAAGGATCAAATAAGATAACATGTATAAACTGCTTTTCACATTTTTAAGTGATATTTCAATGCTACTTAATATTTCATAAGAACTTGAGGCCTATGAAAATTGCTAGTTAGTGACAGTAGACTTTGTCATCTTTTCACCCTATAACATGTCTATACAATGCCAGCCCCTTTTCTTTTCTTGGTTTCTTCCAGGCTTCCATTTTAGGGAGATGCAAAGGTCAGTCATGCTCCATCAACCTCCCTGTCCCTACTCTTTTCAATTCCTTTTTAGTTGTTTTCTTCCATTAGAATGTTAACTCTTTCAAGGAAAAAGTTGACTTCCCCCCCCCCCCTTGTATTTGTAACTACAACTCTTGACACAGTGCCTATGATATAGCAAGCACTTAATAATTGCTTGTTTGTTTCATCTGTTGACAAAGTCAGGATTCAACCCCAGCTTCTCTGATGCCAAATCCAACAAATTTGCAACAGCATACCTTTCCCCTTACTATAAATGTCTTTATCATGGTAGTTTTTTAAACTTTAGAGGAAATACGTAGAAAATCCAGAGGATATACATAATACTAGGGGTACATTACCCTCAAATAGATCTTACTATAGCAGCATCTTTGTTGGACTTTTGGATTTTACTCTAGAGTTTACCCTATGCTATTCATATTGATTTTTTTTCTTTTATTCTCAGAAACCTGCCAATGATTTCACCCCTAAATCTGTGACCATGATTAATGATGACTTTCCACTCAATGATCCTCCTTACCTAATGACTAGATCTAGAGTCTTATTCCAACTTTGCTTTTGCTTTCTTGTCTTTTGTCAGCAATTGAGAAAGAAGCTAGAAAAAAATCCCTTAAATGCTTCACTAGAGGAAGACTGAAACATGACTCCCCAATAGAAGAGGTCATGACCAATCGGCTTTAGCACCCAGAAATGTGTTGCCTTTCCCCCAAAGAAAATTACAGAGCGAGCTACCAAAGGGGTCTCTGCATGACAAAAATTAGAACCATAATGGAAGTGAACATTTCACATTTTAATTTGGTCAGGTTGGCTCTATACTGTGAAGCACATTGTGTAAGTGCTTAATATTTCCCCCTCATTTGAATGTAAATAAGCTCATCAGGAGAACTTGGAGAACTTTTTTTTAATTTTAATTTTTTTTTAAAGAAAGCTTGTTTGGCAGGCAGGTTTTCCCAAGATCACCCAGCTTTAATTTTAAATTTCAAAAGCCTCGCATTTAATCCCTTGAGCTGGCCTGGTACCTTGCACCATCTGTTCTATGGTTTTGTTATAACAGTGAGCACCTGCAGAGTTTTGAAACATTTCAAGCTGACTGTGGACAAAAATCAAAATAATTATAATTTTCGTAAACTAAAGACTTCCATTCAGACACTTCAATCCCATCTAACATGGACTTTGGGGGGAAAACAGTCTTGGCCAAAACAAGTATTTCTTATGGATAAGAGCATTTTGGTCCCCTTCATTCTCCAATTTTTTTTAAAAAGTACTAAATCAATCCATCAGACCCAAGTATAATCATGGGAAATTCTGACACTTCAACCACACCAGAAGCCCCTCAGATAACTCTATTCAGTTCCTAAGTCAGGGTTTTTTGTTCACTTTTAAGGAGAGTTGTCAATTTGACTTAGTCCATTTGCAAATAATGGACATGGATGAGAGGCAGTTTGATTTAGTGACTAAAGGGACAGCTTCTTTGTAAGAAATACCTCGGATCAAGCCTCATCTTCAACATATACTTTCTTGATAACAACCATGGTCAAATCTGTGTCTTTACCACTAAAATTATAAGAGATTTACATCAATTATGGATCTTTTCAACAGTGATGAATCACAGATCTGAACCCAAACAACAATAACAGTAGAAAAAACTTCATTGTCCTGCCTTGTTTATAGGTAGGCATCAACTCTTCCAACTAATTTGTCATTTTGCTTTTTTTAATTTTTCTTTTCATAAATTACAAAATATTAATGCAACAACTCTGCAAGATTTTGTAAAAGCAAAATTTTAAAACTGTGAGCTTCCTCCCTATTAGTTATATAACAGAAGAATCCACATCAGTTCTCAGGACTGCTTGTAAACTTAATAAACTTATTTCAGTCAAAATGGGTAGCTAGAATTAATATAGATTCCTCAACAGCTTAAGTTTACTATTTTGGCTAGACATTGAAAAAATCATCTTCTTTTGGTAATTATTTTTCCATTTTATAGATCACCTTATTCATGCCATATTTGTGATATGACCAGTAATTCTTATCTGAAGTAATATTCTAAAGGTTGACTTAGGATCTGCTAAGTTCAATTGCTCTGCATGTAATAAAAATGTCTGTGTCATGTATATGATTCAGTGCATGTTCAGTGGCCTCACTAGATAGGAGGCCTCATAGGCTTATGCTCCTTGTTCACCTCAGAGTTTAGAGGTCTGAATTGAAATTTAAGAGTTAAGTTTCTATAAAGACAAAAAAAAATCTCTTTATTTTAAGATCCATTCATGTTCTAGATGTTTGAAATGAATGAACTTGCCCTATGTATGAATTTTTTATTTCCCTCATGTCAAGTATTGAGTCTTATATGGGCAATATTTTACCAATCATAGGAATGGATGGATCTGATACAGCTTATTTTTTTAACTTGTTTCTGCTAATTGGTCTACAAGATTCCACCATGCCTGGACATAGCTCATATATCTAATAACCAATGAGCCAGTTCTTTCCAATATGTTGGGTATTTTCAAAGTACAACTCATGAAACTCGCCAATCTTCTTAACAACAACAAAAAAAAGTTAGGTAGAACTATCTGAATTTCAATGGGCTGCATAAAAGTAGGATCTTTTATTTCAGTGAGCCAGCTTTGGCTCCAGCAAGGAACACAATCAGCTATAGTGAAGGCAGAGTCATTTATTCCAAAACCTGATTCTCTTGGACACAGATCAATTCCTGAATCTCTCCTTGATCCAGAACACTGATAAATAGAACTCCTGAAACCAATCTCAAAGTTTGTCTCTATAATCTCATAATGCTGAACCTTTTTTAAGACTTCAGAAACATTTTTTATTAAATATTTTATTTATTTTGAATTTTACAATTTCAGAAATTCTTAAAACAATCTTCTAAATGGACAACAGGTACTGAAGTATCAAAGTAAATTTCTCATATCAATTCTATGAGATAATTCATCTGTGTTTGTATGTAGGGTGACACAGGGAGTTATTATTTCCATTTTGCAGATGAAAAGAAGCTAAAGTGATTTATTCAGGGTCAAAAACTTAACCTAGTATCAACTATTCTTTCTACCATACCATGTTATCTGGTAGCATCTTCTTGTCAGTTGTTCAGACTGAAGCTAAGATAGAGTGAATTTGAACATTCCATTCTGAAAGTTAATCTACTGAGCTGTATTATACATAGTTAAACAAATAGAATTTTCCTGGAGGGAAATACTTCTCACCTTGTTAAACTTTATTTCTGTTAGACATGTTATAAAAGAAGCAAGGGTCATGCAAAATAATATGTTTAGGAAATAAAGAATTAAGAGAAAACTATATATGTATGGATTACAACTATAAATAATAAAAAGAAAACTCAAAATATGCAAAAATTGATGTGTGAAGTAGACATGTATAGAAAAAATATCAGATATTATTTTGTTGCAGTCAACTTACACACTTTTCTCAAATTGTGAATGTTATGTCTATGATTCCAAGTATATTTTTTGTTTTTTCTTGTGTATGTAAAAGTTTTTGTTGGTTAGAGCTTGTCAAAACTGTAAATGAAAATGTTTATATTAAAGCAAAAAGGATGAATAGAATGAACTGAAAAATAAAAACACATCAGAAATAAAAGCTAAATGTTAGGTAAAATTTTAATACAAGGCAAGGTGCTAAGGATAGCATAGTGCTGAACCACACTAGTTAATATAAATTTGGTTAATCTATTCACTCCCAAATTCCTTCTCATAGCTTCTTAACCTAGACCAGACTCCTGCTTAATCATTTGATAGACATTAGGATATGGAAAAAAACATAATTAAATCAACCTTAACACTTATAGCAGAAATAAAGCCAGCCCTGAGGCCAGCATGAAAGAGGACATAGGAAATTAAAACAGCAAAATAACAGATCCTGGAATAGTGCATATCATAATCACAGCTCTCTCTTCACTTGTATAAAGGTCCACAGTCTTAAATCAAAGACTTATCTCTGGCACCTGTGTTTTTTAGCAATGGAACTACAGTCTCAGGGGGAAAAATACCCTCTAATTTGCAAGTACTACTAACATATTGTCTCTTGAAACTCATCAAATAGAATATATTGCAAGGTCTGTTCCCCACATGTAGCTAAAGGGTGTTGTTTTATAACTTAAAGGTAGGCAGAATAGACATCTCTAGCTTCTTCTTCTCAACACATATATACCAAGAAATAGAATCAAGGAACTCTCCATTGAGAATGAGATAACATAACAACCAAGGGAGAATGAACTAGATTTCTCCCAAGGAGAAATTTCTCAAATGGGGATATAGATACGAGTGAGACTTGCCAGCTCCTCTCCTATGCTGGTATCATCTTCTCTCTTGAACCTGAAGGTCAGAAGTACCACAAGTCAAAAGAGGCTAAAGCATATTTGAAGAATAGTAGATCATACTATAAATATTTCAATTCAGAAAATCTCTGGAATGATCTGAGTTTCGTTCAGATTAAGGTAGAAGGTGAACTCTATCCAAAGGAATATTGGATCACCCCAACCAGGCTTAAAGAGTTGATTATTCAATTTTAGTGTGACTATTCATACCTTGCAAAAATTACAAGTCAGGGATTGATTTTACTGTTCTTTTAATAAAATGGTGCAGAAAGAATGGTAATGGAATGAAATAAACTTAAAGATATATTGCATGTACATTTTTATTCAAGAGAATTTGTTGTAAAATATTTACATATTTAGATAACAGCACACCCTTGGCTAAATCATGACTTCAAGCTAGATTGTATATATGAATAGTGATAGGAATAAGGATTGAATTTGTTTCACTGGCATAGAGAACTCTCACATGGAGAGACTCCCACTCTGAACCTTCTCTGCAACTTTATGTATACTCTGAATAAAAGGGAAAAAGTAAAAATTATTGAACTCATCTTAGGTTTGTAGAAAACTTTTCATTTCTAAGGTGATGTGGTGAAAATGGGTTACTAAAAAGCCTTAGGAAACTCTTCAGATTGCTCTCTGACTTCAGTTTCTCTATTTCTAAATAAGGGGGTAGAATTAGTGATTTCTAAAGTTCCAATAAATAAAACATTTAATTTTGTAGTACAAAACATTTACTTATTGACTGGGGTCACACAGGCAGAATTTAAAAGATAGAAAATTAGAACTCATGTCTTCCTGGTTTTAAGGCTAGCTACATATATGTATATATAAGTGTGTCTATATTTATATGTACATGTCACTCAAGGAAGATCATCTTCCTGAGTTCCCATCTAACCAGGGACACAATATCTCTGTGACTTTGGACAATTCAAAATCTCTCTGCCCCACTTTCTAATGTGTAACAAAGAGATGATATTAGAACTTATTTCCCAGATTTATTGTAAGGATAAAATGAGATATTTATATAGCTTATTGTAAATCTTAAAGAATCATATAAATACTATTCAGGTTTGTTCTCTTGATTTTTCTGAAAATGATACTCCTCTTGGCAATTTTAATCACCTGTCAAACTTCTTGAACAAGTTACTTTGCCATATAGTTTCTCTTTAGCACAGTATAATCTGACTCCTGTCTCCTTCACTCTACTGAAACTTCTCTCAGAGATCACCAATATCAATCTTGCCTAGTACAAAAGTTTTCTGACTTTTCTGAGATATTTGGCATTGTTCCATATGCCCTCCTCCAAGTAACCTTGCACCTTTGCCTTCTATAAGATTCAGCTTAATATGGAATACTCTTTTTGTTACTCTCAGCTATAGGTTACAGTAGTTGGTCCTGGCTTTCATCTTTAGACTTTCTCTTTAGGATAGTTCATCCATTCTCACTCCTTTAAACTATCACTTTAGTATTCCCCAAACTTGGGCAGTCAAGAACAGAACATTTCTTTATAATAATTTAAGAGTGAATTTGATACTATACAAGACATTTTAACATTGTTTCCAGGGACTTTATCTTCCTAATATCTATTAACATGCCTTTCTCAATAGAAAGATTCTTCTATTTCTGATTTCTCATCAACAATTGTTCTAAGGCAAAGAATCATAAAATTAAACTTTGGGCAAGGTGGGGACTTTAGAAATCACTAATTCTACTCATTTGGAAATGGAGAAACTGAAGGCAGAGAGCAATCTGAAGAGTTTCCTAAGGCTTTTTAGTAACCCATTTTCAATCACATCATCGTAAGAATGGAAGTTTTCTACAAACCTAAGAAAAGAATTTAATAATTTTTACTTTTTCCCCTTTTATTCAGAGTATAGATAAAGCCAATGTTGTTGTTTTACTTAAATATTTACTTCATATTTGATTAGATTATTTTTATTATTTTTTCAGTTAATATTAAAGCATAACATTTAAAAATTGGTTTTAGTTAAAATGTGTCTTCCAGACCGAAATAAAACTCTTAGATCATTTTTTAATCTTTCTGACAATAAATTTTGAGAAACCTATGAAACTTAGATTATAATTGTACTGTTTTGAGGTATACCTATATAAGTCTCCCTCAGCAGATTGTCAGCTACTTCAAGGTCCCAATAATGAGTGTTAACCACATATGTAACTTAATAAATTTTTAATGATTGCTAAATGAGGCAGCCAGGTGATGCAGTGGTTAGAGCACTGGGCCTGGAGTCAGGAGTACCTGAGTTCAAATATGGCCTCAGACACTTAAAAATTGCCTAACTGTGACCTTTGGCAAGTCACTTAACTCCATTGCCTTGCAAAAACTAAAAACTAAAAAAAAAAAAGATTGCTAAACATACTAGTTAAAGATCCAAGAGTACATGAACAAATTAATCATTTTGACAGGTGAAGAGACTAAATATGGAGGACATCAATCACATTTTCAGATTCTGTCCCAAAAAGTAAAATTTCAAAAGAGAATTTTTTCTAAATTGTTATCTAGAACTTAAAAAGAACAGGAAAGGGAAACTGAGTCAAATTTAAAGAATTGCATTCAGAAAAATAATTTATGGAGTAGAGCAGAAATTTATCTTCCTAATTCCTTAAGTATTTCAGTTACCTCTATTTCTTTTATCTGAAGCTAAAAACACAACTAATTCTAAATATCCCTTACTTTATTTGCTCTATCTTCTTTGCCTTACATTGATTCTTCACTAGCGTTTTGCTCCCTCAATACTCATCCTTTACATTTCTCCCCCCCCCATATCTTTGTTAAATTTGGAAAGGATTTTTCTATCCAAAATACTTTTTTAAGACACAACAAATACACAAAAATAAACATAAATTTTGAATAATTTAGATCTCTCTGCAATTTGTGTTTCCAGATCCTAAAACTTAGCTAGCATGCAACCTTTATTCTGAAATGTTTATAAAACTGCTTTTTAGATTTATTTCCATTTTATTAATTCGAAATTGAATTCATATTATGTGTAAAAATAGAATCTATATTTTGGTGAATAGATCTTGCCAACAACAAAGAGTTTTAATTATATTTTAAATTTATCTGCAAAATTTTTCATGTACTTCTTTGTGTGTTATTTATACTCTGTGCTTAAGAGGAAGTATTGTTATGATAAGGAACAAACTTTTGGTTGTTTTTAAAGCACTTCAAATATGAACCATTATAGCAAGAAAACAAAAGTACTACTATTTTTAAGATGGAACTGAGTCATAAATGGCCTGAGTATTTTTTTAACTCTCTAATTTCTACAGTCTTACAAGTCTTATTTAATCTAGTCTTAAAAGAGTCAGAGCCACTTAGCTTGGTTTCAGAACTCCATATTATAGTCTTAATTCCTCAGCATGTCAATTAACCCATAACAGAAAACAACACCACTTTTTTCATCCTCTTATCTTACAAATGAGGATACATTAAATACTCTAATGTGGAAAAGGCACCTACACACACAGATAGCAACTGCTCTCATATTGACAGGGGAGCATCAATGTATATTAACCACAATATATTTATTTTCAAAAAATGGAGACAGTCCCTTTGAGACAAGTACTACATACTTATGAAGAAATGGAAAAATGAGACAATTATCTAAAAAGCAAAGACAAAAATTATTCCTGAAATTTGATTTTATTATTCAGTTGTTTCTTATTGGTCCTGTGATTTTATGTGATTGGTAAATATTATTCACCAAATGCCTACTTACTTCTAAACTGAACTCTATAGTGTTAGAGATTTGTCTAGAGACACAGAAAGTTTCAAAGGCTTTCTCATCATTAATTATTATTCAGCCCTTTCAGTAATTCACAACTCTTACTGACTCCATTGGAGATTTTCTTGTTAAAGGTACTGAAGTGGTTTGCCATTTGGTTTTCTCCAGTTCATTTTACAGATGAGGAAATTGAGGCAAACAGGGTTAAGAGACTATGGATCATACAGCTAGTAAGTATCTGATGCCAGATTTGAAATCAAGTCTTCTGTCTCTAAGACTGGTGTTCATTCTGTTGTACTACCTAGCTTCTCAATTATAGTTGCGCAATTAATATATTTCTAAAGGAGGACTTATTCTCATGTTTTACTGTCTTCTTTTGCTTGGTTGATACACATGTATTTCTTTGAAATACTTTTTTGGGGGTATAAAGATACTCGGTTCTCTACTTCATTCTTAAAAAAAACCAACTCTTTACATTCCAACTGTAGCCAAATGTAAATGAAAAATCCCCAAGCAAATGGAAGAAGGATTGGTTGCCACTTCGCAGCACAATGGGAAAGAAGTGTGTGATGTACTGTAGTTCTTAGTACTCTTGTTAATACAAAAAAAAAATCACCTAAATCCCATTCACTCACAATCAGGAAAAGGTGAGCAGAAATCACAAATGTAATCCAAACTGTATCTTTCACCAGTGTATTCAGGGTTATGTGGCAATACATATCTTAGTATTAAGGCTTCCACCTTGGCTCTGTCAGGGGAAGTTACAGACTTAATCATCCATATGTCATCCTAGGTCCACAGACTTCCAATGTTCTTTCGTTAAATACCATCAGTCTACAATGAGAAATATCACACAATTAAAAGAAGAAGGATGTTCAACACATGTTTAGGAATTTAAATTAAGCACTATGGTAATAGAAAGGACAATTTATATGTTATATATATGCATATGCATGTACATATATACATACACATTTATGCATGTGTTTATTTTGCATTGGTGCTTTTCAGTTAATTTGTCCTTAATTTCATCTTCAACAGGTCACACCTAAAGTGTTTTGTCCTTACTGACTGGTATCTTTTCAGTGAATTTCAAAAAATAAACAAAATGTAAATGCATATTATTGTCTGATAAAATATGTGAAAAATTCTTTGAAATAGATGCTAGAAAACTGAATTTTAATCCTGAATACTTTGATTTTTTTCAACGTGGTACATGAACCTTTAAATTAATATTTTAATTAATAGCTTAGAGGCATTCAATTGATATATCATGCAATTTCCAATGATCACAAAGGAAAAATAGCAAAATTATTCATTTTAGTAAATATTAATGAGATCCCATTCATAGAAAAATGATAAATGGTCATTTTAAATCAGGTCCATTCAAATTGAATTATATTTTCAAGATTTAGCAACAAACTCTAAACAAATAACAAACTTTGATTTTTAAAATTTCAAACTTGAGTACATATAAATCAATCTAAGAGATATGTATGTAATATTATTAATTATATAACATAATACCAGGATTAATTAATCAGTTTTCTCTTCCCTTACTGCCTCTTACCAGTTTTCATTGCACTTTTGAGAGGAAAAGATAGTGTTTTTAACTACTAATGTATTCTCCATTTGAAAGTAAATTGCAAATTTTAATATCAGGCTTTAGCTAAATGCTTTTCAGCACTTCATTAAAAAATAGGAATAGATTCCAAATGAAAATCCACCTGCTTCAGCTCAATGTGTCTGACTTTCACATTAGAATGCCTATTGATGACTTACTTAGCAACAAATCCAAATTTCAGTATAGAGATGCTACAAGTGCTTTCACTTTGTCGGAATTTTCCTTCAGGAATTATTGTAAAGGAAACGTTCAGGGACTTTTTTTTTTTAATGATTGCTTTGTTGTCCTTGGATTACAAATCCTACACTTGGTTATAATTCTACCCAAATCCACAGTACTTAATTTATCTAACCTTCTGATAGTGAATGAACAAAGGTAAAAATAACAGGCTAGTTATAAACTAGTACTATGGTGATGACATTGTGAATTATTTAAAAAGGGCATATTCAATGTGACCATAGAGCCATCAATCATAATAGACATTGATGAGAAAAAGAGGTTTCAGTCACTTCCTATCTGCAAGGAGAACAATTCTATCTCACAGGTAGCTATGAAGTGCCGGGTGACCTGATGTCACTTGCATTGTTGCTCTACCCTTTGAACGGAGCGAGTAGATTCTCTCAATATTAGAATCGAATGAGTAAATAAATTCTCAGTTCACTGCCACACTCCTTCAGAGTGCACACTTCAATTTGTCTAACAATAGAAAGGACAGAAAAGCAGAAATCTCTTAAAGCACGGATGAATTTTTTATGGAATGTTCAAATCAAGCTGCAAAGGATGGGGCTTTAAATGGTAGCAGACACTTCTTTTAGAGGGAGCCCCAAGAGACAAAATCTTTTGGAAATGTGTTGTGTTGAATTCAGCCCTTTCCATGTCCACATCCTTAGCTTTTCTTCCTCTGAAGCCTGCTTTTACCAAATTGTTCCACAGATGGGTTCTCATTGATCTTTGTGAAGCTGCATGAAAACATTGCTTTTATTTTTACTATACAGAGTACTGTAGTTTCTTAACTGTTGTGTATTTAAGAAAAGTCTTGAAAGCATTCTTTTAAAATCCTGCTTCCGGCATATCTCACAAAATGAAAATAAAGATTCTAAGAAGAAAGTAAGCAATTTGTTTCAAATATTATTTTTCAGTTTAGTTAAAAGTATTTTTCCTGTTTTTCTTTCATTTGAGTAATTCATTCAAATGTTATTTTTAAAAGATGTCCAAATATTATTGTTCCCATTTTGGAAGTTATCACATTATGGAATGTCCTAGCTTATTCTAAGTAGTTAGCATCAGTCTTTTCATTCATAATCAACAATTGCGAAGTTCATATTTTTTCTCTTTGGAGTTATTTATTTATTCTCTTGGTCCTGTTTCTTTACATTTGATGTGAAAAAAATCCTCGTCCAGTAATAGTTGATCATTGAATGTTTCCCCTTCAATGCACAGACAGTTTTTAAGGCCTATACTGTTGGCATAACCAAATGGTTTGTTTCTTCTCTCTTTGTTTCGATCACTCTTTCTGTCTCCATGCCTCTCTGTCTGTGCCCCTATCTCTCATTCTCTCTCTCTCATTCTCTCTCTCTCTCTCTCTCTCTCTCTCTCTCTCTCTCTCTCTGTGTGTGTGTGTGTGTATGTCTGACTCTCTCTCTCCTTCTCTCTCTCTCTCTCTCTCTCTCTCTCTCTCTCTCTCTCTCTCTCTCTCTCTCTCTCTCTTTCTCTCTCTCTCCAGCCCCCATCCCCACCCCACTGAAGTATTTCAGAATGTGTTTGCATTGCATTCTGAACCCATGGCAGGATTTCTAGAAGGAACACACCACTCACTACTCATTTTTATTCACCCCCCCCCCCAGGCAATACATTCTGGAAGTCTATTCATCTCCACATAACCTCCGAAACCACTTTGAAATTGTGTACTACCACTTAATTGTTAATAACAGGTAAATCAAAGGTAAAAGATAACTAATTAATTTTCCAGCTCAGTTTTATTTTACTGTTACTGTTTTGAAAAAATATAACAAAACCCCATTAGTGTTAAGGTAAGCCCATGAAACAACATAATATAATGCAAGAAAGACATTTAATAGTGTAGAGGAATGTTAAATTACTAATTAACTCCAAGTTACTGTATAAGAAAGCCTAGTAATTTACAGGATTATTGCAATATGCAGCCTAGACTGCCATGGAGGGTCAGCTAGGGAGCATTTCTTTCTATTTTTTTCCCCCCTTAGTGTGGTGGTTACTGTAAAAATCTTCTCACATTAAAACGCACTGTCCTACCCACAGTTCATTGCTGCTAATTAGCAGCAGTTGAGATTTTCCTAGCAGTCATTTTTTTCTGTGTTAAGCTGCCAAATGTTACCAACTGCTCAAGCTCCTCCATGCACAAAGTGTCCAGCTGCCCGGCCTGCTCCAGAACGTCGTGTCTTTCAGCTGTTTCCTGTCAACTTTAACACCTGTGCAAAGAAAACACTAATCAAATTATCTGTACTGCCTTTTGTTATCAGAGGGAAGGTTATCAAAAGTGTTCCCGATACTTTGGCCTGTGCTCATCATATGGCACTAGGAAACTGCCTTTTTAATATTTTTAAAATTTTTGCAACTGCCTTTTGCATTTAAGCTCTCAGTTGTGTTAGGAGTTCTCTCAAACTTCAGTCCCTTCACTAGTCCCAGAATCAAGTATTTCCACAATCTGTTTCAACTTTTATTTAAGCAATAAGACTCAAAAAAGCCATCTTTTAGTTTTACCTAAATATATAAGGAGAATGCCATAACTTTGATTAATAATTGATTAAATAAACCAGTGCCACATCAAAGGCAGGAAGAAGAGCTGCTCACTGAAAGGCTAGGTTATCAAATAGCACTTTGTTGTCTTAAACATGGCTTAGATCTACCACATTACATAGCAAGTTGCACATAAATGTAGGAGGTTTTAAATTGCTTTTAAAAATAATAAAATATAATTAGCTTCTTTTTTCTTCTTAATTAAACACTAGTCAGATTGAAATACTCTAAAATGAGAGATAATCATATAGCCTAATCGTTTCCTCTCTGTTTCATTGGCTTTATGACTAATTTATGTTTAACCTTCTTGGGAATCTATGATGGGGAATACACTTTAAAAAAAAATTCAAAGCAACTGTCACTGGTGTCCAATATCAGGGAAAAGGGGCTTAGGTGCTTTAAAATTGTTTTAAAATTGAAAGATGATATATAATATTCTGCAGTACTTGTAAGTGCTAATAAACGAGGTAAGCAAATGATTATTTCTATCTCAGTCCTAAGCTCTGAGCATATAAAGGATCATCATTTTTTTCCCACCTGGTTTCTAGTCATTATGACTGTGTTTTTGCAGCTACTTTATTTTCTTTAAAGTAGGTTCTCCTTTTGGCATTGTAATCAATTTACTCACCTAACCAGAACCAAAGGAGACATTGATCCCATGTCTGTATTTTATATCTGCTCATTTCTTTCTTTCTTTTTAGTTCTTGCTTGAAATGTTATAACATAAGTGAATTCATTCTTCCTTCATTTGTACATGAAAGAGGCAAACCGATTGTAAAATTTACCTATGACATGAGTATAAAATTCATTGTGCTGACAGGAATAAATCCACTCAGACTGTGATCAAAACTGTAGCCCAAGGGTAACACGGAGCAAGTGTCAACCACATTTTGCTGTAGAGTTTCACAAAAATCCCCTCTAGGAATTCCAATCATGAAATTCTAAATCTGTATTTATATAAGGGTTACAAAACTAATATAAAGGGCACATAAAAACATAGAAATTCAATTTTCAGAACCATAATTTTGAGATTTAAGAACACAATATACTTTGAATTTTACTTTTAAAAAAATATAACAGTAAAGGTATCTATCATTAAGCAACTAGGACTCCTCTAGCAGAGATTTATATAGAAAAATCTGGGTATTATAATAATCATATTCATTTCCAGGGATAATCCAAAGATTTATTTTCTGTAAAATTAAAAAAAAATTTTTCTAATTATTTCAAATGATATTGCAGTTAGTACAAGTACTCCACTCCTTTTAGAATTAGAAGAGTTCAAAACAATCATCTGGTACAAAGCTTTCATGTGTGAGATCAAAAAGCTGAGGTCCAGAGGACAGGACTTGCATAGTGTTACACAGATGTTAAATATTGGTCAGGATCTGAATCTAAGTCCTTGGAAACTAAGTCCATTTTGCTTTCCACTGAGCCCCATTACTTATTGTAGGAATTTTAATATTTTAAACCCTCATAACATATAAACCTTTAGAGGTTCAGTAAAAAGAAAACTGCACAAATAGCCAAAATAATCTTAATTTTGTCACTTCCAAGATGCATAATTCTTTGAACATACATGACTGTATGTGTAATTACATAAAAGGAGTGGTTTCCCTTGCCAAAGGAAAAATCTAAAAAAATCATTCTTAGAAAAGCATATGATAAACTCCTTCAAACTTCAGTATTTCCCAAATTTATATCTATTTTATAGAAACAATAGTATTTGGGAACTGCATAAAAAGGAAAAACATATTGGGGAAAATAAGTGCTTCCTAAAACTACCCAAGTAAAGTGAAATCCTTTCTTAAGACCATTTTTGCTTGAGGAATTACAGTAGACCTCTTTAAAAGACTTCCTAGTGTGTTCATCTTATATAACACACCTAAGAAATAAAAAAGGAACATAGAGTATACCAAATATTCACATTTCACCATATTTCACAAAACTGAATTGAATCAATGAATACTTCTTTCATAAGCTTTAAGATATCTATACAGTTTCTATGGAAAAAGAACAAAAGAGCAAACTTAATCTGAGATTTAAAATACATCTGTACAAAAATAACTTAAATATTTATATTGAGGCCACAGAACCTAAGCATGAACATGAAATAGCAGATTCATATATATGAAATAATTTAAAAAATTCTTGACTTCCTGCTATTTATTATTATTCAAAGGGAACAAAGATAATACAGCCAGAAGAAATAGAAAGGGCATTGCTAAAGATTTGTGAAGCCTTGCACTAGACATTGAAGACCTTAAGGGTAAAAGATGTGTCTTTATCATTGTTTTCCCTTGAAAACATTTGTTAAAGCTCAGAGTTTAGGACTGAGAAAGAAATAATCATTTGCTCACCTCATTTATTAGCACTTACAAGTACTGCAGAATATTATATATTTTTTGAAGTTAATAGCTGGCTAAGAATATGATAGATAAGAGCCTTTCTGGACCATGATTTAAACTATAGGAATGACAAGTTCCTGGCCAGGGATGGAGTATAACTAAGAAGAGCATGTAAAAAATGTATTTACCTAGAATCTTGTAAATCTAATAAGATTTAGATAAGAATATAAGCTACATAGAATGTATGCATATTTACTTGTGTATTGTATATATGTACATATATATATTTAAAATGATAATCTTTCTATATTCAAATAAAATATATATATATATTATATGTTATAGGTGAATATTACATCTGAATTTGGGGAAAATATTTATGTGTATTTTATATGTTTATACTTACACACAAGCTTGCATACATACATACATATCCAAAAATTCACAATAGACAAATGCAAGAAAAGAGATATGGTTTCATGAATGTGTGACTTCA
The DNA here is from genome assembly GCF_037893015.1 of Macrotis lagotis. Lineage (NCBI taxonomy): Eukaryota > Metazoa > Chordata > Mammalia > Peramelemorphia > Peramelidae > Macrotis > Macrotis lagotis. The sequence continues at coordinate 711,823,843 of NC_133658.1, read as the reverse complement.
CTCAAAGAAAATGGTCGATAAACAATATGTACTAAAAATCTTAGTGTATGGAAATACTTCTGATCTCACAGACATCAATGAGACTTGAAAGGATGAGATTGATGGCTAGTGTATGACTTTAGAAAGAAGAAAGAAGACAAGCATTAAATGGATGTCATGTATGGGAAGGTGCTCTGGTAAGCCCTTTATAAATATTTTCTCATTTCTTATTTGATCTCTGGATTTTATTTAATATATTGGTTTAAAAAAATAGTACAAGTGAAATGGAAGGATGTTTCAGGGTAGGATACATATTAAGAGGAAATACTCAAGTGAAGAAAAATAAGTGGGAATCATAAGTGAGAAACAAAATAGAGAGAATTAGAAAGTAATACTGCTATAAAAAAAGAGAAAAAAAATCACCATTGTACAAGCTTTAGTTTAATTTTGCCTTTCCAAAAGTAGAAGAAGAATTCTTTCCTTCAAAATAATGATAGGGAAAATAAAGAGAATCCTGCTTAAAAATATTAAAAAGGGGGGCAGAGCCAAGATGGTGGCATGAAGGCAGCATTTCCTGGGACCTCCAACCCCCCAAACCCTCAAAAGACAAAGGATGGCTCTAGTCAAACTTTAGAGGAGCAGAACCCACAGAAAGATTTTCCCAGTCCAAGATAACTTAGAAGTTCTTCCAGGACCGGGGGTTGGAAAAAAAAAGCTACAGCACAGCCCAGCACAGCCTAGCACAGCCCACCTCAGTCCAACCTAGCTCAGAGATCACCAGTAACAGCTTGAAGGGGCAGTGGGAGAACTCTGCTCTACCAGACTGAATGTGGAGTGAGGGAGCACAGGCTGCAGAATCTGCAGCAAGAATCTGGAGAAAGCAACCTGCACCCCCAGAGACGGTAAGAGAAGTGTGCAGAGATTTCTCTGCTGTTTGCCTACACTTAGATATTGCAGTTTGGACTTCCATACTAAATAACCAAATTGGATCCCTCATTATAGCACCAGAGCAGAGGGAAGTACAGGGCCATATACATATCAAAGCACAGGCTAGAGAGCATAAGACCTTGGAGGAATAAAGGTCCCAGTGGGATGTCCCTGGGAAAAATACAAGATCAAAGCCTTGGAAGTGCTGTAAATAAGTCTTAGGCTGAAAAAATGAGTAAACAACAGAAAAAGAAGACTCTGAACATAGAGAATTACTTTAGTCTCATGGAAGATCAAAACACATACTCAGATGATGACAAAATTGAAGCTTCCATATCCAAAACTTTCAAGAGAAATAGACAATGGGTTCACACTATGGATGAGCTCAAAAAATACTTTTTTAAGGAAGGTAGAGGAAAAATTGGGAGGAGAAATGAAAGCCATGCAGAAAAATCATGAAAACCAAATCAAAAGCTTGGTGAAAGGTATACAAAAAAATACTGAAGAAAATAATATGCTGAAAACCAGTTTAGGCCTAATGGAAAAAGCAAAAGAAAGGCAAATGAGGAGAAGAATGCCTTAAAAAGCAGAATTGGCTGGTTGAAAAAGGAGATAAAAAAGTTCTCTGAAGAAAATAACTCCTCCACATGCAAACTGGAACTAAAGGAACCTGATGACATTGCAAGAAATCAGGAAGAAATAAAACTCTTCCAAAAAAGCAAAAATTAGAAGAAAATGTGAAATATCTCATTGGAAAAAACAAGCGACCTCAAAAACAGATCCAGAGGTAATAATTTTAAAATTATTGGGCTATCTGAAAGCCACAATCAGGAGAAGAGCCTAGACTTCATTTTTCAAGAAATAATACAGCAAAATTGCCCTGAGATCCTAGAAGCTGAGGGTAAAATAGAAATTGAAAGAATTCACTGGTCACCCCCTGAAAGAGATCCAAAACAAAATCTTCCAAGAATATTATAGCCAAATTCCAAAACTCCCAAATCAAAGAGAAAATTCTAAAAGACGCCAGAAACAAACAATTCAACTACCAAGGCTCCATAGTCAGGATTACACAGGATCTGGCAGCATCTACATTAAGGGCTCATAGGGATTGGAATATGATATTCCAGAAGGCAAAAGATTTTGGTTTGCAACTGAGAATCAATTACCCAGCAAAACTGAACATATTATTTCAGGGGAAAAGATGGATTTTCAATGAAACAGGGGACTTTCAAACTTTCCTTTTGAGACAACCAGAGCTGAACAGAAAGTTTGATCTCCAAGTACAGGACACTGGTAAACCATGGAAGGAGTGGAAGAGAGAGACTAACCATGAGAAACTTGATGATGTTGAACTGTTTGTATTCCCGTATGGAAAGAAGATATTGATAACTCCTATGAACTTTCTCATTTATAAGAGCTGTTAGAAAGAGCATTTATAGATAGGACATAGGAAGGAGTGGAATATAATGGTATGATGTGGTAATGGGATGGAGTCAATGGGTGATGGGGGAAAGTAATGGGAGGAAGGAAAAGGAGATGAAGAAGCTGAGAGATTTCACAAAGGAATCAAGAAAAAGCTTTTCACTGGAGTGGGTGGGGGGGGTGAGGCAAGGGGGAGTGAGTGAGCCTTCATTCTCATCTGAATTGACTTGGGGAGGAAATGGCAGACACACTTAATAGGGTGAGGAAATCTATATTGCCCTGGAGAAGGATGGGAGGAAATGGATGGGATGAAGGGGAATGGGGGGAGGGATGGGGGAAAAGGTGATAGAAGAGAGGGCAGATCAAGGGAGAGGGAACTCCGATTCAACACACTTTTGGACAGGGCCAGGATGAAAGGAGAGAGAGAGAATAGAATAAATGAGAGTGGGGAGAAATAGAGTAGAGGTACAGCTAGTAATAGCAAGTGTGGGAAAAATATTGAAGCAACTTCTCTGGTGGACTTATGATAAAGAAAGCAACTTACCACAGAGATAGAGCCATTGGAATCTGAACACAGACTGAAGTACAATCTCTCTCTCTCTCTCTCTCTCTCTCTCTCTCTCTCTCTCTCTCTCTCTCCCCCTTGATGTTTCTCATCTTCTTGGTTGGAGGGGCTTATGTTTATTCTTATGTTTACTCTTATAACATTCAATTTACATCAGTGTGTGGCATGGAAAAAATGTAGAGACTGTCAGACAGCCTTCTCTGGGGGGTAGGGAAGGAGGGGGGGAATTGTAGAATTCAGAGCCTTGCAAAAAATGATGGGTACATATCACTATTGTATGTAATTGGAAAACAAATAAAATGTTAACAAGTTAAAAAAATAATTACAAAATTAATGCAAGTAAAAATGCCAGGAAGGTGGTGCTAAAGGGTAACTATCCAGAGCTACAAAAAAAGAAGAAAAGACAAATGTCCCCAACATTCCAGTTGTTACACAAGGTATTTTTATTATTTTAGGTAGTTCAAATATCTTTGAAAAGTTCACCTAAGAAGGGATAAATTTGATCTCTACACCATCATTAACATTTCATGACCTTTGAAATTGTTATGAAGAAGACTGAAAGCAATACCCTAATATTATTGATATATAGATGAACTATTTTTAGATTAAAGATACTCAGAAATAGAATGTATGACAACAGTATGTCTAAGGCAAACCCACTGATTGAGTACATTTAGCAGAAGCTATATCTGAACTCTCCCTAGTCTAGGTTGTTGTGTTTTTTTTTAAATTTTCCCTGGCTTCTTTCAAGATTCAGGTAAAATCCAACAGGATTTAATAGGAGGTCTTTCCTAGTTCCACAAGTGTTTTCCCTTATCAGATTATCTTTCACCTTCAGTGTTTTTAGTATCTATATAAATGCATGTGATTTACATATTTTATCCCTCATTAGAATGTGAGCTTGTGGGGGCCAGGGGCTGTTTATTTTTTTCTGTCAGCACAGAAACAGGTACTTAGTAAATACTTAAAAGTTTACTCATTGGAAAATTGATTTCCCTGTTCCCAACAACACTGGAATCATCTATTTCATTTCTTTCTAACCTGTTTGAGATATAATAAATTATTATTCTCTTAAAAAAGGGAAAAGAAAAATTAACTTTGGACAATTCAATTGTGCATCATATATTCACTAAGATTGAGGAACTGATTTCTAGCATAGTAACATGAGGAAAGTACTAAAACTTATGATACATAAGGAGGAAAAAGCTTAAAATAATCCCATATTTACCCTAGGTTATTAATAAATCAAAGAAAACACAAGATAATATTAAAATTGTACATGGATATTTAGAAAAAAGAGTAATGGGGATATTCTCAAAAAATTAATTTTGAAACACCAAGAAAAACAATTGACTACAAAAAGAAATAAATAGAACTCTGTAAATAGAATAATAGATACACAAAATAAACACACTCATAAAATCAGGTTTGGAAAAGATAGGAAAATAAAGTAAAAAAAATAAAAATTTATATATATATATATATAATATAAGTGTAACATTCAGAATGAACTGACAAGATAAAGAGTGTAAAAGATATTTCCATTTTTGTTGCTATATTGACAGAAAAAGAAGGATCAAAGAAGGGATAGTGTCACAGGGTTGATTTGACATTGATAACTGACAACAGAGGGAAGGCAGACATCCTTAAAATTTACTTATATTAATTCTTTCTTCTTTGTCAAGGAGAATATATTTTTTTGGAAAGATCATAGCAAATATAGCTCTTACAGGGATAAATTAAAAGAACACGTGTTGCCCTTGATGGCTTCAAGTCATCCAGTTATCTAGTCATTTAGCTGTTTAATACATTAAGATGAACATTTGGGGTTACCTTATCAAAGATATTAAAATGGTTAGCCATTTCTTTCTCCAGCTTACAAATGAAGAAATTGAGGCAAAGAGGGTTAAGGGTCATGCAGTGAATCTCTGAGGGTGGATTTGAACTCAGATCTCCATGACTCCAAATCTAGGACTCTATCTAACTAGCCACCTCATTGTCCATCAAAAGAAGAAGCCGAACTGATTGCTGAGTCATTTTCAATATTTCAAAGACAAAAGGAATCACAGGAGATGAAAAGTGGAAATGTTTTTCAAATTTTTTTATAAAAGGAACAGAAATTGAGTCTATAGATTTTAGCCTGGTGAAACTCCTGGGAAAATTTATTTAGGGGGTAACTAGTATACAATTGAAATGGAAAATGATATTTATAAAGAGCTAGTATAATTTCAAAAAGAAGTGGTAATGCCAGATCTATATTAATACTATTTTTGATAAGATTACAAACCTAAAAATTCTGAGAAATGCATTAGTTACACTTTACCTAGATTTCAGAAAAAAATATTTCATAAAATCTTCCATGTAGTTCTTTTAGAAAAGATAAAATGATGTGCGTTAAATCAAAGGATATTTAGGTGGACCTGGAACTAGTTGAATAGCTAGTACCACATGTAGGTACCTTTGCTTCACTCTGTGCTATTTTGTAATATTATTAATGACTTGGATGAAGTAAAGATCATATGTTTAACAAATTTGCAGAGGACATAAAGCTAAAATTATATCTAATCAGTATTCAAAATAATCTTAACAGGATAGAACAGGTCAAAAAATGCAATGAAATTTGAAAGAGTAAAAGTACAATTATTCAGTTAAAGTATATATAAAAATAAAAGATGAAGGGGGAATAGCTTGAACATTTATTTTATCTAAAGACATTGGTGCAGACTTTTTGAATAGACTACAAGATCTATTTCAGGTGATAATGTCCACCTTACCTCCATATTATGCAATGATCAGAACATATGTAAATAAAATAGTATATACTTCAGCCACCACATTTCGCAAAGGGCATTAGTAAGCTAAAGAGGAAAAGGAACAGGAGAGGTACAGGGGAGGAATTAGGAACTGGAAGGCAAGATGATAAGAGATTCCTACCTGACGAATATCTGTCAAAGAAATTTAAAATGTTTTAGTGTGGAAAAGAGAAGACTATGGGGCAACTTAGCAGCTATCTTCCAGCACTCACCATAGGATTCAACTTGTTTCATATGGTCCCATAGACAAAAACTAAGAATAATAGGTGGAACCTAAGAGTAAAATTTAGGTTCAATGTAAGGAAATATCACAGTTTCTGAAAAATAAAAACTGAAAGAAGCCACTGAAAAGTCAATGGGGGAGACATATGTAAATATTCTAAAAGACCCTATAAACAAGATTTGTATAAGAGAAATGTTATCAATAATATTAGAAGTGTTTATGAACAAAAAAAATTCTTGGTTTGGGATGGCATAGAGAGATAGGACAATACTTATCGATAATAGGAAGAAGGTACAGCTGGATTTATCTTGCTTTGTTTCTGTCTTCTCTGCCAAGAGCATGCTATTTGGACTGTAAAGAACAGAGAAAATATGTTTCTTCGAAAGTTAAGAGACCACCTCACTTTACTTGATGACTTAAAATAATCTATTTGAGATTAGTTATTCAATTTTAGTTCCTTTAATCCTTAAAAGTGACACCAAATGAATAATTTTGGTTATTTGAAATTAAAGTTTTCTTGTATAAATAAAGTATATGCAGTTAAGAATAGGAGGAATACAGAAAATTGGGAAGCAACTTTCATGGACCATCTCTAAGATAGAATGTGTTGGAATATTGTTGTGATGTAGGAAATGCTAAGCTGTCTGATTTGGAAAAGTACAGAGAGACTTAAATTATGAAGGAGGATGTTGTTCACCTTAGAGAAACAGATGACAGGTGGAGATAAGCATGGTACCGACTTACACACACACACATGTATGTATATGTATATGAGTCCACATATGTGTTATTATAGATATGTAAACAAATGCATGTATGTGCATATATATGTGAGCTTTGTGTGTGTGTGTGTGTGTGTGTGATTGTGTGTGTATCCATGATAACCTTTTATGGGTTAATGGGGGAAGGGAAAGGAAAAAAATAAGGTAAAAAGTGCAAGGCAGAGAACAAAGGAAAACCAATCAGGAAACAAAAAAAAAAAGCTGAATAACTTTGAATACAATGAGTATCATTTAATATACAGACTTTCTTGTAATGGAAAATTTTTTTCTATAGAATCCTCTCTTATGTTCTGCTGTGTACATGGAGATGTTATTTTTTTTTCTTTTCTTTTCTTGTTTTGTATTTAAATTTAAAATTTTTAAAAATATAAATCATCATATTTCATTGGATATAAAATCTATGAACTTTAAGGAACACTAAGGCAAGAGTCTTAAAACCCTGTGTACATCCTCTATGATAAATTCTAGAAGGACATGAAAAAGAGTGGCACAGATAAATGAACATATTAAGTTGGTGCTGTGTATCAGAGTAACTTCACTCATTATTTCTGTGACAAGATCACAGATCCAAGCATAATACCAAAGGAGAAAAAATGTAGTGCTAGCATCTTCCCCTTGAAATTTTTGTCGAATTTATACTGTATATATTTTGTTTGTACATAGTTCTTTTCAAAAAAAGTAAATAAATACTACTATCATGGGAGTAGAAGTAGCAAAATGAATTATACAATCTCTAGAAGCTACAAAGGAAAAAATAACAGCAAGTGAAAAATGTTTATTAAGTTAAAAATAATAACAATGAAATAACCCTGAAGAGAATTTTTTAAGGTATAAGAAATGAAAAAAAATGAAAGCAGAATTTCAAGAAATGGGAGAAATGATGTTGGCAGAGCTGGCCTGAAATACCATGGATTAAACTTTGCAATGATCCTCTATAGATGAATCAATCTATTTTCTAAGACTAAATTGCAGAATGATAGGATACATCAAAGAGAAGAAGTGAAATAAGGTTAAAGGACAATGTGTGATGTACATTTTCCAAGTCAATGGCAAACTACAAAGGGAATATACTGTAGATTCTAAGAAGATATAAAAAAGGTTCTTAGAGAAGGGAAAAATAGCAAATGTAGAAATTGAAAGAGGGAAAAAGAGGTGGAGAACTCAACCCAGTAGGGAATGATATTTACCCTGAAGACCACTCCGCAGAGGGAAGGGGTATATTCTTTAATGGAAGATGGGGATTTTTAAGAGGCCTAATCTACAGAGAATTGGTGCACAGGGAGACCACCATCTCTGAAAGCATTTGTCTGCATGGATAAGGACCAACATCCTACCTAAGGAAAAGACAATCAAGGTTCTGGAACAACCTGAATCCAGAAGGGTGAGAGGGCATGAACCCAGAGAAGAAATTGCTTGATAAATGGGAATGATTTTTGGTGGGGAGATAGGTTAACTAAATAGGTAAAATTGTTCAGGGGTTTTGAAATGAATTTTTTTTACATTTCACAGCCCTTCTATTGTCACTAATTCTTTCATGAATATATACTTCTAAAAGTGAGACCCAACCAAAACGTGGGTGAGACAAGATCTATAAAAGCAAGAATAGAGAAAGTGGTTAGAAGACAGTCTCATATTATACTTTAGAGGTATCAATTCAATAAGCAGCAAACAAAGATGTTTGTTTTAAAAGGAATCATTAAGTATATAGACAATGGATCAAAGTATAAGTCAATAAAATAAAGTGAAGATAATTAAAGAAGACCACCCAACTAATCCTTCTTAAGAAAAGGTGTCAAAAAAAGAAGGGAAAAAAATTAACAAGCAGTACAAGTTGACAGAGAGCAGGAGAGGTGATTTTGAGACATAACTTTTATGTAGTGGAAAAAATAAAACAAAGAAGGTATCCATAATGTGGAGTTTTCTAATTAATATAATGGAATTTTATATCATAAGAAATAACTAATACTGAAAAAGGCAGATATGAACCATAACAAAGTGAAGTGAACAGAACTAAGAACATAATGTACACAATTATAATGAATTGACAAAAATAACAATAAGTGAATGGATGTCACATAACTATAAGGGCCAAATTTGAACCTAGAGAAGGAATGAAAACATGTATGACTCCTGTCATTATAGAGGTGGAGGACAAAGGGTCTGAAATACAGAATATGCAGATTAGTGATCAATTAATCTGTAAATAGGCACTATTCAATGTCAATTAGTTGTACAAATTGGGTTTTTCCCACACATTTAATTTGTTTATTTATTTTCACATTACAGCAATAGTCTTGTTAAAGTAAACATAATCCCTCTCCCCTTCCACAAAGGTAGAGAAACCCCAAGAAAAATAAAGTAAGAAGAAAAAAAAATGTGTACTTCGGTGTGTTCAGATACCTTCAACTCTGTCTTTGGGATGGATTAAATTCTTTATCATGTCCATTAGAGAAGTTGCTACCACATTTTTTATTCCCACAGTTGCCATTGTTAATTATATTTCTCTCTATCCACTCCCACTTATTCTATTCTTTCTCTCTCCTTTCACTCCTTCCTTCCTCAGAAGTATATTATATCTGACTGGCCTCTCCCATAATCTTCCATCTCTTCTATCTATACCCATTCTCCTCTTCCTCTGTCCCCTTTCTCCCATCTCTTTCTTCTCCTTTTTCCTTTGGAGTAAGATACACATTATTGATGTCATTTCCCTCTGAGACATGTTGAATGAGAATGAAACTTCACTCATTACCCCATGAGAGGGGATGTTGAACTAGCTAGTGAACTAAAAAAGGACAAGAGGTAGGAGAGAGAGAAGTAAAGAATTACATAAGTTAAATAAAATGAAAGAGAGAAAAAAGATATCAATAAGTTAAAATTCAAACAAGGGAAAGTAAATATTGAGGGTGGAGGATGAGAGGTGGGATGGAAAAAGGTTGTGTGAATGAGGTTGCTTTAAAGGAGAGTTATTAAAACACATTGCAAGGGGTGGCTAGGTGGCATAGTGGATACCGGCCCTGGAGTCAGGAGTACCTGGGTTCAAATCCGGTCTCAGACATTTAATAATTACCTAGCTGTGTGGCCTTAGGCAAGCCACTTAACCCCATTTGCCTTGCAAAAACCTAAAAAAAATAACTCATTGCAAAGACAAAGTATTGACTTAAAAGAGTTCAGGAAACAAAATAATATTCTAATTCAGGACAAAAATTTCTTCAGATACAAATGGAGGAAAACATAAACCTAAATCTCAAAAATTTTCAAAAGTGTATGAACTAAGGGCAGCTAGGTAGCTCAGTACATAGAGCACCAGCTCTGGAGTCAGGAGAACCTGAGTTCAAATACAACCTAGCTGTGTGACCTTAGGCAAGTCACTTAACCCGATTGCCTTAAATAAAAATTATTTTAAAAGTGCATGAACTAAACAATCTGAAAAAAAAATGAAATAAAGCACTAGATTAGGTAAGAAAATATATTCCCAAAAATCTGTTGCTTACATGACAGAAACAAATCTCATTAAGGTCAGGATGAAGCAAGGATGAACATTATCACCACTATTATTCAATATAGTTCTAGAAATTTAAGCTGTAGAAAAAATGAAGAAATTATAATAGTTAATGAGGAATCAAAACCATCACTCTTTGAGATGATAAAGAATCAGAAAATCCACTAAAAAGTTACTTGAAATAATTACCTTTTGCAAAGTTGAAGAATTTAAAATAAACCATTAGCATTCTGTTATAAAGCCAACAAAGGCCAGCAGCAAGAGTCAGAAAGGGAAATTTTATTTAAAGTAACTATAGACAATATGAAATACTTAGGAGTCTATCTACCAAGACAAACCCAGGCACTATATTCAACACAATTACAAAACACTTTTCACACAAATAAAGTTAGACTTAAACAACTGGAAAAATGTCAATTCCTTACAGGCAAGCTGAGTCAATATAATTAAAATGAAATTCTATCACATTTAATTGACTTATTCAGTGCCATACCAATGAATAAACAAAAATTTATTTGATAGAGCAGGAAAAATAAGAATAAAATTATCTGAAACAAAAATAGGCCAAGAATATCAAAGGATTTAATGGAAAAATACGAAAGAAGATGAATATTGTTAATACTACCAAACAATCTGGTATTGGTTAAGCTGATGATGATGTTTGTCCTTCATCCTCAAAGAAAACCAGGACATTAGGGAGGTGATGCCACAACAAGCACATTAACTGGATTTGAGTAAGGGGGTACTGTGCTAAGTCACCAGCTACACTTTCTCCACCAGAGTCATTTGGATCCAGGGAGCAGATAGGAATCAGAATAACTGGAGATGAACCTGGATGCCAGGCAGTCAGAGTTAAATGATTTGCCTAAGATTACAAACTGGTCATTGTCATTTGACTGGATTTGATCTCCTACTCTCCTGATTATGATATCAGTGCTCTTCTTCTGTGCCACCTAGCTGCCATTCAATCAGTAGAATAGATTAGGTACATTATACAAAACAGTAAATGACCATAACAACCAAGTATGTGATAAACCCAAAGATCACAGCTTTTAGAATAAGAACTCACTGACAAAAATGCTGACAAAGCCAAAAAATGATAGGGCATACATATGATATAGATCAGTATTGCATTTTATACCAAGGTACATGACTTCAACATAAAGGGTGACACCATAAGGAAATTTTAAAAAGTAAGGGTCTAACTGTTAGATGTATGGAGAAGAGAGGAATTTGTGACTAAACAAAAGTTAGGGAACATTATAAAATGTAAAATAGACAATTTTGATTGTATTAAACAATGGACAGGGCATTGGCCCTGAACTAAGGAGGACCTGAGTTCAGCTCCAACTTCAAATATTTGCCATTAAATAGTTGTATTGACCTTGGACAAATCACTTAAACCGGACTGCCTCCAATCCAGGGCCATCTCTGGTTGTCCTGAATCGTATCTGGTCAGTGGACCCAGATGACTCTGGAGGAGAAAATGAGCTTGGTGACTTCACACAGCAACCACTCATTCAAACCCAATTCATGTGCTTATTGTGGTATCACCTCCGTGATGTCATGCTCTTCTTCAAGAATGAAGGACAAACAACCACAACAGCTTAAATGAAATCTCCTATCCATTTTAGGAAGAGGGGAAAGGAAGGGAGCGAAAAAAATTATGAAATCAGAATCTTGTAAAAATAAATGCTAAAAAATTGTACTGATGTGTAATTGTGAAAAATAAAATACTACAAAAATAATAAACACATTACAGGCAATGAAAAGGATATGACAACAAAATTTCTGGTATGGAGCTGAAACAATCATGCAGGAAAAAAATTATATCACTGAAACTAAATGTTAGCAAAATAAAAAAGGAATTAATAAGTTCTTCTTTTCTACAAGACAGAAACTTACAAATAAACATAAAAATGGGCAAGAAAGGAAAATCTTGAAAATTACAGTTGAAAACAAAAATAATGAAAATGAAGGTGACTTTAATTTTTATTTTTTAGAAAGATTTTATTTATTTGAGTTTTAAAATATTCCCCCTAATCTGGCTTCTCTCCCCCAAGCCCCCCCACACACAGAAGAGTCTGTTAGTCTTTACATTGTTTCCATGGTATACATTGATCTAAGTTGAATGTGAAGAAAGAGAAATCATATCCATAAGGAAAAAAATGATGTATGAGAGAAATCAAAATTACATAATAAGATATATAGTTTTTAAATTAAAGTAGTAGTCCTTGGTCTTTGTTCAAACTCCACGTTTGTTTCTCTGGGTACAGATGGTATTCTCTAACTCAGCCCAAAATTGTCCCTTATTGTTACACTGATGAGATGAGCAAGACCATCAAGGGTGATAATCACCCCCATGTTTCTGTTAGGGTATACAAAGTTTTTCTGGTTCTGCTCATCTCACTCAGTATCAGTTCATGCAAATCCCTCCAGGCTTCCCTCAATTCCCATTCCTCCTGGTTTCTAACAGAACAATAGTATTCCATGGCATACATATACCACAGATTGTTAAGCCTTTCCCCAATTGAAGGGCATTTATTTAATTTACAATTCTTTGCCACCACAAACATGGCTGTTATGAATATTTTTGCACAAGTGATGTTTTTACCCATTTTCATCTCTTCAGGTGCCCCGACCCGCGGGACAGAAAAGTGGGGTGTCGAGGAGGACCCAGCCTGAAAAGGAATGGGTGAGAATAAGGAGAGTGAGACCCAAGGATGGTGGATAAGGTCTAAGTTTATTTGAAAAAGGTGCATGCTTATATTTTGTAGAGAAGGAACAAGGGGATTAGCTTAGGGGTGGAGTTGGTATGCCTTGGCCTGAGAGAAGGGATAGTCTGTGGTCTGTTTGTTCTTGATAACAGAGGGTGAGGCCTCTTTCCTTTATCTTGGCCCTTGGTATGCCTGGAATTTTGTTTGCTCGTTTTATCTTATCTGCCATGGGGCTTCTTGGCTCCTGGTATGTCTGGAATTTTGTTTGCTCTTTTCTTATGGGGCTTCTTGGCTCCTGGTATGTCTGGAATCTTGTTTGCTCTTTTCTTATGGGGCTTCTTGGCCCCTGGCATGTCCCCCTTTTTTGTATTAAATTTATGGGCAGGATCCCTGTCTTAGGCTGTGCAACTTGTTTTTCATGCTTGGTATCCGTGACCAGGAGGGGACCTTAGCGAAGTCCTTGTTATCTCCTGTAGGATCTGATGTTCCCAAGTCATGGAGTCACACTAAATCCTGTCATTGGGTATCACTGCAGCCCTTAGGGGGTGCCTTTCCTTGAGCAGATGCGCACATACCAAGGTGGGCGAGGTATAAGAGCAGCGAACCTCAAGGGTTCCATTTGGAGGTCCTCACAGGACCCTTGGCTTTTCAATTGGTGGTATAAGACCGAAACTGGTTTTCCAAGGGCTGAGTCAATTTGGGATTTGATAAAGTTGGTCAGTCTCCTGAAGGCCCATGGTCCAAAAGAAATTAGAATTAGGAAGCCAATTAATGGGCCTAGAAGGCTTGGGAGCAGAGTAGAGAGCCAGGGGGATGTGGAAAACCAATTTTTATACCATGCCTCACCTTTCTCTCTCTCCCTTTTTCTTTTCTCCAGGCTATCCTTAACCCTTTGCAGACTGTCTTCTACCAGGCCAAGTTTATCCTTAAAAAAACAGCATTCTTCCTTTAGTGCCGCGCAGAGTCCCCCCTGTTGTATAAATAACAAATCAAGACCACGTCTATTTTGTAATGCTACTTCAGCTAAAGAGGCAACAGAATCTTTTAGGTGTTCTAACCCTGCTTGAAGTTCTGAGAGATCCTTATCAATAGCTGAGCTAAGCTGGGTGTACTGTGCATTGGAGGAGACTAAGGAGGCAATACCTGTACCAGAGCCAACAAACCCAAGTCCAATCAGGACCGCAAGTGTAACTGCTGTCAGGGGTTCTCTTTTGTCTCTGATAAGGGTACCCCTTCCATGTTCCCAAAATTGGAGGAATTCCTCCGGGTAGTGGACAGTTAGGTGAGGAAAAAGGGAGACAAGGACACAATAGTCCTTTTTCTCAAGGAATTGTTTGGTGTCCACAAAGGTGGTTAGTCCTGATGAGCAGGCAAGATAGGTATTAGGGGGGGCTACAGCATATCTATAGGAAGTATTAATAAGGGTACTTTGGTTACATACTGTGTCTAGCTGAAGGGGGGGAGCATTTGCGGGCCAAGGAGACAATTTCCCTGACCGGAGATTTTTGCAAGAGTGAGGCCTTGGGATTCCGCAGTGCCCCATCTGAGGTCATCTGTTCTGTTGGAGTGTGTGATGTTCCCGAATTGAGCAATACCTTCATAGAAGGGAGGGGAAGAGGAATAGCAGATCCAGCATTCTTCCAATGAAGAATTCTATATCTGGGTCAAAGCTTGCACAGAGGCATGAATGAGGTGATCCAGTACCCAGTTCCTGTCATCTCACAATCCCATTTTTACAATAGAAGTCCCCCGTTCTACCGCATTATGGGGCTGATGAGCGATGGTATCCCGGGCAAACATAAAAGGAGAGGGTCCCAAGCCTCTCTTTTCTATCTTGAGAGCCACAGCCTGTCATGCGATCATCGGACCCCCATACTGCGTCCCATCCACTGTTCCATTCGGATAATCGACAAAGATCTGGGTACAGGGGAAGCCAGGGTGTCATGGAGTCAACTTTTGAGGTACTCCAGATGCGGAATCCTTGAGTGTCTTCGACTGACCAAGTGTAGTTAAGTAGTTGGTATGAGCAGGACAGCGGAAGGAGCAGGCATAGGACGAGTGCCTTCATGCTGGATCTTTTATCTACAAGAGAGCACAGAGGGAGATTCCTCAGGGGGTTCCCTGGGTGGATTATGTAATTTTACTAGAGGCTCGGGTAGCCATCTAGCATTTTGAGCTAGTGAATCATAAATACAGGCATGTCCTTTACCCCAGATAAGGACTGGGTCAGGTCCTTGCCATTTGTTGGAGATGGGATCTCTCCACATAGCCTGTGCATAATTTTGTTCAGTAGTGGGATGCCAAAGGCGATCTGCTGCAGATTTGGCCTTAGCATCAAGGGAGAGGAAATTGAGGACAAAGAGGGCATGGTTAAGAATAGTTTTAGCATTGTTAATCTTGGGGTAGAGTGTCTCTGACCCTTTCTGTAATTTAGTAATCATGTTTTTGAGCGTTTGGTGGGCTCTTTCTACAATGCCCTGTCCTTGAGGGTTTTTCATAAGCTCCCTTAGAAGTTTTATAGGTAGTTGAAGCAATGGTTTGACAACGATCAAAAAAATCAGCCTTCCAGGTGAGGAACTGTCCTCGTGTAAGTACTGCCTGGATGACCCTGAGCCACTCGGAGGGGAGAAGATTTCCCCCACAGGAGATGGCTTCTAGT
The DNA here is from genome assembly GCF_037893015.1 of Macrotis lagotis. Taxonomy (NCBI): domain Eukaryota; kingdom Metazoa; phylum Chordata; class Mammalia; order Peramelemorphia; family Peramelidae; genus Macrotis; species Macrotis lagotis. The sequence goes on along the minus strand of NC_133658.1, from coordinate 711,808,257 downwards.
GCGGAGAGAGTAAAGGGGGCATTAGGCCCATAGGTCTTAACAGCTGTATGTAAGTCTTTCAAACTTTTGAAGTGGATTTTTCTATAATTTAGTGATTTTTGTTCCCCTAGACTATCTGCCACTTCCCTTTCATCTTCCCTGTTCCTATTCTCCTCTTCCTCTTCTCCTTCGCTATGGGAAGACTCGGGGGGCTCAGTCTCTCCTGCATCGGGGTCACTATCATCTTGGCGGGATCTTGTCATGACAGGGAATGCCATCTGTTTTTTATAATTCATGGCAGCTCCTGCCTTATTGAGTGTGGTCATGTTAGGCCCCAGGGGCAGGAAGGCAGGGGCGGTTAGGTATGGAGGGGGAGCGGAGGCTAGGGGCCAGTCTGGGTTATTATATCTAGCGGCCTCTTCCTCAAGTTCTGCCTCATCACCTGGGTCTGGAGGCTCTGAATCTGGGTCCGTTTCTGGACTGGACCGGAGATTCTTATTTCTTGTAAACACTGGGCAGGTTATGGGCTCCTCTGCTGGTGTTATCTCAGAAGGGAGAGGAGGATAGAGGGATTTGCTTGGGGGGATTTCAATAGCTGCTGAGGGAGATTTAGCTGGAGTTTTGGGGGGTTTCGCTTCCTCTTCTTTCAAAGACTTTATAGAGGCTGTACGCGAAAGAGGGCGAAGGCAGGACTCCGCAACTGAAAGAAGCTGTTGTTTTGTGGGGTCCCTGGTGGCGCTTTCCACTATGTCTCTTATAAGACCCCAGTAAGAAAGGGCTGAAACAGGGACGGCATCGGGTCCTTCTATTTTCAATTTCTGATTAAGATCTCTTCCTACTTTCTGCCATTTGCCTAGGTGGATCTCAGGTCCTGTTACCAGAAACCACGGGTATACTTCATCTATAAAAAAGGAAGAATCTAATAAGATCCTTTTTCTTTACTTTAACTCCCCTGTCTTTAAGTGCCAGTTTGAGGTCCCGTATAAAGACCTGTTCTTTAGACAGCTTGGAACCCATGAGAAAAGAATGAGGCAGACGTCACTTACCTGTTCGTGGGGCTCTCTGGAGCAATCAGAGGGGGTCGCGACGATTCTTCTTTATGGGGTCTGCCTGGCGAGGGTCCGTGCCTCGAGCTGCACCCTGGGCGCCACGTGCCCCGACCCGTGGGACAGAAAAGTGGGGTGTCAAGGAGGACCCAGCCTGAAAAGGAATGGGTGAGAATAAGGAGAGTGAGACCCAAGGATGGTGGATAAGGTCTGAGTTAATTTGAAAAAGGTACATGCTTATATTTTGTAGAGAAGGAACAAGGGGATTAGCTTAGGGGTGGAGTTGGTATGCCTTGGCCTGAGAGAAGGGATAGTCTGTGGTCTGTTTGTTCTTGATAACAGAGGGTGAGGCCTCTTTCCTTTATCTTGGCCCTTGGTATGCCTGGAATTTTGTTTGCTCGTTTTATCTTATCTGCCATGGGGCTTCTTGGCTCCTGGTATGTCTGGAATTTTGTTTGCTCTTTTCTTATGAGGCTTCTTGGCCCCTGGCATTCAGGGTATAGACCCAGTGGTGATATTGCTGAATCAAAGGGTATGCACGTTTTTGTTGCCCTTTGGGCACAAATCCACATTGATCCACAGAATTGTTGGATGAGTTTACAGCTCCACAACAATGTATTAGTGTCCCGGATTTCCCACCTCTCTTCCAACATTGATCATTGTTCTTTCTGGTCATAATAGTCAGTCTGAGAGGTGTGAGCTAGTACCTCAGAGATGCTCTATTTTGCATTTCTCTAATAAGTAATGATTTAGAGAAATTTTTCATATGACTATGGGTCGCTTTAATTTCCTCATCCGTAAATTGCCTTTGCATATTTTTGACCATTTGTCAATTGGGGAATGGATTGCTTTTTCAAAATTTGACTCAGCTCTCTGTATATTTTAGAAATGATTGCTTTGTCAGAAATATTAGTTGTAAAAATTGTTTTGCAATTTACTACATTTGTTTTGATCTTGGTTACAATGGTTTTGTCTGTGCAAAGGCTTTTACATTTAATGTAATCAAAATTATCTAGTTTGTTTTTAAAAATGTAATCAAAATTATCTAGTTTGTTTTTAATGTTGTCCATCTCTTTCTTAGTCATAAACTGCTTCCCTTTCCATATATCTGACAGGTAAACTACTCCTTGATCTTCTAGCTTGCTTATAATATTGTTTTTTTCTAAGTTCTGTATCCACTTTGATCCTATATTGGTATAGGGTGTGAGGTGTTGGTCTAATCTAAATTCCTTCCATACTAACTTTTAATTTTCCAAACAGTTTTTATGAAAGAGTTTTTATCTCAATAGCTGGACTTTTTGGGTTTATCAAACAGTAGATTACTCTAAACATTTCCTGCTATAGTACCTATTCTATTCCACTGATCCACCACTCTATTATTTAGCCAATAGCAGACAGTATTGCTTATGCTTTATAATATAATTTTAGTTCTGGTAAGATTAAGCAACCTTCTTTTGCACTTTTTTACATTGAATCCCTGGAAATTCTTGATTTTTTATTTCTCCAAATGAATTTACTTAAAACTTTTTCTAAATCATTAAAGTACTTTTTTTTTACAATTTTGATTGGTAGGGCACTAAACAAGTAGTTTGGTAGAATTGTCATTTTTATTATATTAGCTTGACTACTCATGAATAGGTGATGTTTTCCCAGTTATTTAAATCTGATTTTATTTGTGTGAGAAGTGTTTTCGAATTGTTTTCAAAAAGTTTTTGAGTATGCCTTGGCAGATGGACTCCCATGTATTTTATATTATCTGAAGTTACTTTGAATGGGATTTCTCTATTTCATTCTTTCTTCTGTATCTTGCTAATCATATATAGAAAAGTTGATGATTTATGAGGGTTTATTTTATATCTTGCAACTTTGCTAAAGTTGTTAATAATTTCTAATAGTCTTTTAGATTATGTTTTTGGATTCTCTAGGTATACCATCATGTCATCTGGAAAGAGTGAAAGTTTTTGTCTCTTTCTTCCCAATTCTAATTCCTTCAATTTCTTTTTTCTTCACTTATTATTGAAGCTAATATTTCTAATATGATTTTGAATAGTAGTGCTTATAATGGGCAACCTTGTTTCATCCCTGTTATTGGGAATGATTCCAGCCTATCCCCATTGAATATAATGCTTGTTTGATGGTTTCAGATAGATACTGCTTATTTTTCTAAGGAACAGTCCATTTATTCCTACATTCTCTAGTGTTTTTTAGTAGGAATGAGTGCTGTATTTTGTCAAAAGGTTTTTTAGCATCTATTAATATAATCATATGCTTTCTGGTAGGTTTACTACTAATATAATTAATTTTACTAACAGATTTCCTAATATTGAACCAACCCTGCATTCCTGGGATAAATCCTACTTGATCATAATGCATTATGCTAGTAATAACTTATTGTAATCATTTTACTAAGAGTTTATTTAAGATTTTTACATCTATATTCTTCAGGGAGATAGGTCTATAATTTTCTTTCTCTGTTTTAACTCTTCCTGGTTTAGGTAGCAGCACCATGTTGGTGTCTTAGAGTTAGGCAGAATACCATTTTCACCTATTTTTCTGAAGAGTTTATATAGAATTGGAACCAATGGCTGCTAAATGTTTGATAGAGTTCACTTGTGAGTCCATTTGGACCTGGAGAATTTTTCTTAGGGAGTTCAATAATGGCTTGTTGAATTTTTTTTTCTGAGATAGGGTTATTTAGGTTTTTAATTTCCTCTTCTTTTAATCTGGGCACCATATATTTTTATAAATATTTGTCCATTTCACTTAGATTGTCAAATTTATTGGCATAGAGTTGGGCAAAATAATTCTGAATTATTACTTTAATTTCCTCCTCATTGGTGGTGAGTTCAACTTTTTCCTTTATGATACTAGGAATTTGGTTTTCTTCTTTTTTTTAATCTAATCGACCAGAGGTTTATTAATTTTATTGGTTTTTAATAAAGCCAAATCTTGGTTTTATATATTAATTCAATAGTTTTTATCTTTTGATTCCATTAATTTCTCCTTTAATTTTTAGAACTTATAATTCGGTATTTAATTGGAGGGTTTTAATTTGTTCTTTCTCTAATTTTTTTAGTTGCCTATTTAGTTTATTGATTTCTCTCATTTATTCATGTAAGCATTTAAAGATATAATATATCCCCTTAAAGCCGCCTTGAGTGTATCCCATAGGATTTGGTATGTTGTTTCATTATTGTCATTATCTATGATGTAATAATTAATATTCTATAATTTGTTGTTTGATCCACTCATTCTTTAAAATGAGGTTATTTAGTTTCCAATTAGTTTTGGGTCTATATCTCCCTGGACTAATATTGCATGTGATTTTTATTGCAATATGATCTGAGAAAGGTCAATTGCCTTTCTGCAATTGATCATTAGGTTTTCCACCCTAGTACATGGTCAATTTTTGTGTAAGGGCCATGTACTGCAGAAAAGCAAGTATATTCCTTCCCCATTCACAAGTCTATCAGGTATAGGTTTTCTAACAATCTATTTACCTCCTTAACTTCTTTTTTGTTTCTTTTATATTTAAATTTATCTAAATCTGAGAGTGGGAGGTTGAGCCCTCCCACTAGTAGAGTTTTGCTGTCAATGTCTTCCTATAGCTTTTTCAACTTCTTCTCTAAGAATGTGGATGCTATATCATTGGGTATATTCACATTTAGTATTGAAATTACTTTATCATCTATGGTACCTTTTAGGAGGATATAGTTTCCTTCCTTATCTCTTTTAATGATATCTATTTTTTCAGCTGCTTTTTCTAAGGTAAGGATTGCTACCCCTACTTTTTTCACTTCAAATTAAGCAAAATATATTTTGCTCTCTGCTTCAAATGAGTTTCTTGTAAGCAGCATGTTGAAGGATTCTGGCTTTTAATCCACTCTGCTACTTGCTTAAGTTTCAAGGGAGAGTTCATCCCATTCACATTCAATGTTATAATTACTAAATCTGTATTGCCCTCCATGCTATCTTCTCTCTGTATTTTTCTTCTTTTTCCCCTTTATCCATATTCCAGTGTTTTGTTTATGAATACCACCCCTTCAGTGTATTTGCCCTCCTATATCAACCCCCATCCCCTTTATTTCCCCTCTCCTTTTTTTACCTTCCTCCTTCCCTTCCTTCTGTTAGTTCCCTTTTTTCTCCCCTTTGCTGTCCCCATACTTTTCCTCTTTCAATACTTGAAAGGTAAGATAAGTTTCTTAACTTAAGAGAGTATGTAAGTTAACTTTAAGCCACGTCTGATGAGAAGATGATTCAGATGTTCATAACCTCCTCCTTTCTTCCCCTCTTTTGCAAAAAGTCTTTTGTACCTCTCAATGTAATGTGATTTACCCCATTCAATATCCTCCATCCTCCTGTCTCATTACTGTCCCCCTTTTTAAGGTGGTATTGTTTTTAAATCATTCTATCTGAGTCACAGAAATGTCATGAGGGTCCATCACTTCTGGCTAAGTATATTCTCTCTGATAGAGTTACAATTATAAGAGTTATTAGAGTCTTTCTCCCAGGTATGGATATAGTCAGTTTCATCTTTTTGGATAGTAGGTTTTTTTTTCTTTTACCCTTTTTTTAATCTTTTCATGTGTCTCTTGAACCTCCTGTTTGATGTCCAAATTTCCTATTTAGCTCTGGTCTTTTCATCAGGAAATGTCGGAAGTCTCCTATTTCATTAAATGTCCATCTTTTCTCCTGAAATAGAAGGTTCAGCTTTACCAGATAGTGGACCTTGGCTGCATTCCAAGCTCCCTTGCTCTTCAGAATACCACTTTCTGAACCCTTTGATCCCTTAATGTTATTGCAGCCAGGGCCCGCATAATCCTTACTGTGGCTCCTTGGTATTTAAATTATTTCTTTCTGGCTGCTGGCAGATTTTTTCTTTTATCTAATAGTCCAGGAATTTGGCCACAACATGTCTTGGTGTTTTCATGTTAGGATCTCTTTCCAAAGGGGATTGATGTATTCTTTCAGTAATTATTTTGCTCTCTAGTCCCATGATATCAGGTCAGTTTTCCATCACTAAATCCTGTAATATTAAATCCAGGCATTCTCTTCAATGTTTTCTGGAAGTCCTATAATTCTCAGGTTGTCCTCTCTCAATTGGTTCCCGAGGTCAGTGGTTTTGCTGATGGGGTATTTTACATTTTCTGCTCTTTTTTCTATCTTTTGGTTTTAACAGAATCTTCTTGTCTCATAAAATCATTAGTTTCTATAGATTCCCTTATTTTTTTGGCAAGGCAAATGGGGTTAAGTGGCTTGCCTAAGGCCACACAGCTAGGTAATCATTAAGTGTCTGAGGCCAGATTTGAACTCAGGCACTCCTGACTCCAGGGATGTTGCTCTATTCACTGCGCCACCTAGTCACCTCCCTTCTTTTTTTTGAGAAGAATTTTCTTCATTTGCCTTTTGCAATGCCTTTTCCAATTGGTCAATTCTTTTTCTGAAGGAGTTTTCCATTTGCCCAAGTGTAGATTTGAGAGAATTATTTTCTTTTTGCATTTGTCCAATTGTATTTTCCAAGGATTTGTTTTCTTGTTGTGTAATGTTAATTTTCTCTTGCAATGTGTTGATTTTCTCCTGAATTTCTTTTCCCATTTTTTCCAATTGATTTTTATACTCCTTCCTGTTTTCTTCAAGGAATTCTTTCTGGGATGGAGACCAATTCATATTCTCCTTAGAAGTGCTAGACTTCTCTGGTTTAGAATCTGGTACTTCTATTTCTCCATGAGTTCCCCTTTTTGCTGGCTTTTCTTCATTTTTCTATGATCTTGTGTTGGGGAGGGACCGGCTCTCAGAGGTTTGCTTTTGAAAACCCTAGAGGTTTTGTTCACTTGGCTTAGTAATTCCAAGGGCAAGTCAGTAGGGGGTGCTAGTTTCTTTCTCTAGAGTGATTGAAGCCCTATCCCAATCCTGAAGGGAGTGAGCATTGGGTGAGGAGGGAGCGAGGAGGGGCAGCAGGATTTTAGTTGACTTTGAACAATGGTCTGGGCCCTGGGGGGAGGAAGCCAGACTCTGTAGTTCAAACCTGAGTCTGAGGGGGTGAGGGGTGGGGCTAGAATTTGTTCCAGGAAGAATGCTTCCCTAAAAGTAAGGAGCTCAGGGTCCTGCAACCAGCTGGACAATTTCCAGGCATGCAGAGGTCCCCTCCCCAAGGGCAAAGACTCTGTGGCTAAAATTGGTTGAGCCTTTGTGTCTGAGGCTAATCCTCTAATGCCTTCCCTGTGCCCATCCTCCAGTCTCTGCTCCTGATGCACCCATGGTTCCCTGAGACAGACCTTGTTGGTTAGTGTTCCTCTCCTAGCTTCTTTTTCTAGGTTTTCTTGATTGAGTTTCTGTTAAGAGGTTTCTTTTATGTTATTTTTGAGAGGATGCCAGGAGACAGTGCCTGTCTTCTCTCCAGCATCTTGGCAGGAACTGCAGATGACTTTAGAAATGATTAAAGTGTTTTCTTAAAAGACTAACAAAATCAATAAATTTTTAGTCAATGAGTCAAAATGAAGATTAAAAAAAAATCTAATCACCAAAATTTAAAATAACAAGGCAAAACCCTAATAAAATCAAAAGAAATGAAATACTATGCATGATCAAATGCCATAAAAGTATACACAAACTGGAGGAATACTTTCACAGAAAAAATAAAACTAATAAACACCAGATAGTCATCCTAAAATATAATTTTACAAGACTAAATAGAATTCTAGAAACCAAAAAAGAACTACAAAAGAATGGCTAAAATGAATGGCAACAGTATATTAGGAAAGGAATATATCTATTTTCTAATGGATGATGAAAATGATGAATTCAGAGATGCAGAGAAAGATTTACATGAATTTATACAAAAAAGAAGTAAATTGGAAATTATGGGTATGGAATGATGAATATATTGTCAGAAATTTTCATTGTAGATTTGTTTGTCTGCATTAGGTTTATTTTTCCACTCTTTTTTTTTAAAAGTCTTTGCTGTTGATCCAAAACTGCATATGGGCAATAGAGTTGCCACCAATCAGCACCAGTAACCACTGCCAGAAACAGGTCTCCTATAATCTCTTTCTGAACAGTTGTCTGACTTCCTTGTCTCTGGACTGAAATTTTTACCATCTCTGGGCTTAGAGTCACCTGAAGTTGTTGCTGTGTACTCCCAATGGATTTCCACATGTGAGTGTGAACTCTAATAAGAGCCTAACGGATTTTCTTACAGTAGAAAATTGTCTCATCTTGATCTTTTTTGGCTCTGTCATTACAAAGGTTGATTTGAGGCATTATTTTAAAGTTGTTTGCAAGGCAATATTGAGAGAATTCAGCTGGATTGCTGCCTCTAATATGCCATCTTGTCTCTCTCTTTAATCTTTGTTTTTAAAGGAGTGTATTTTACAGTATATTTTAAGTAAATACTAACCTAGAAGTAATTCTAATTTAGCCTTTTGTGAGTTTGGGAAAAACTGTAGGTAGAATTATCATATGGGAGTCAGAAAGAAAAGTACTCCTCTCTCCCCCACAAATGAGAGAGAGTGATTAAATAGTATTTATTATTTTCTAGTAAGCTCTTCTTTAGAGAGTACAAGATATATAAAACTTCGATCTAGGACAAGATATTTTTCATTAACTGGAGAACAGAACAGCACAAATATTATTTTTTTCCAATGCGTTGTACAAAGAAGAAGTTATATTTTCATTCCACAGTGAAGATGGGGGTAAAAGAATCAGTGTTGAAAGGATCACCATAGCAACTGAACCCTATGAATAAAGAGAATGAAGAATAAAATTATTCTCAAGAGAGGAACCAAACTCTACAACATTCTCTCACTCTCACTCTCCATACAGGAAATGCACCTTTTCCTCTATGTCAACATATTGAAGCAGAGTTCCATTTGTCTTGTTAATTATCTCTGGCAAAGATAAAATATTTCTTGATCAACTACTCTCCTAGTGTTCTAATACCTAGGGCTTCTAAAGTTTTCAGAATATATATCTATCCCTTGTGAAAGAACCTGTATCAGTAGTTTTTTTATTTCAAATCTACTTTGCCCTAGAACAAGATTGCTCCTCTATCTTTTCAAGAAGTTTTCCATTCCCCTCTGTCTTCATCATTCAAAAATATGTATACATACACACACACACACACACACTCACACACAAACACACACATACCACAAATACACACAAACCCCCTCTTGCTTTAGGCCAATCTTTCCACTGTATTCCCCTTGCCTTATAGTACTCAGATTCAAATTGTGTATATTTTCATGTTTTCCAGTACTTTTGACATTATTTTAATGAAGATTTTCATTTCATATTTTTATCCCTCATTCAACTCCAAATCTTACCTCTATTGTTTGCTGGCATCTGGCATCCTGAAATGCATCCCTGTGCCTCTTTGATTTTGAAGTTTCTAATAAATTATGTTATCAAAACTACTCAATTAGGGTTCAAATATAATTAAAATAGAGTAAGTAATGCATAAATATTTCAAAAGATACTATAAAATTAAGACCAATGGCTAATTATAAGACTAAAAAATTCTAGAATATACTTTCAGGTAACCTAGTCATTTTTCCCATCCCTAGGCTGAACTAGATTACCCTTCGGTGAATCAGTGGATAAAATGTTGACTCTGTAGTCAATAAGACCCAAATTCAAATAAAGTCTCAGATAGTAACTAAGTATATGTCCTTTGCCATGTCAATTAACATAATTTTTTCTCAATTTTCTTGACTTGAAAAAAAAAGAGGACAGTAATAGAACTTTCCTCCCAGGATTATTTTTGAGGATCAAAAGGCGATAATATTTGCAAAGGACTTAGTGCAGTATCTTTCACAAAAGAGATGCATATAGAACATAAAGAATAGCAATAGAATACATTATTTTTATACCTGAACCATACAGGAAGATCATGGTATGACAGTTTCCTTAAAATCTTCAGCAAAGGTAATTTTTCTTACCTTCCCTGAAAGATTTCTGCCCATTTACTCAGTTAATAAAGGAAAATATATTGTGAAATACTTTATAAATAACAATAAAATTTATAAACCAACTGTATTGATTTTATTTTTAGAAGACAGTTGGACTATCATATAGTTATGGAGTAGCAGACCATTTTAAACAGAAGTGAAAATTAAGAGGGCAATTAAAACTATACTATAAGGGGGGGAGGAGACAAGAGGAGGGAATAAAAATACTTTATTCTGAACCCTGCATCACAATACAGCAACTGACTTCAATTTTGAGGAATACAATTGTAAGCTCTTCTTCCTGTTAAATCAAAATAAGAGTATTTTGTTCACATGAACACTCCCACTGAGCACCACCACCTACTAGGGGCAATTTGAGTGACAGCCTTGGTCCTCTGAGTGGACCTTTCTCTGACACCTTTCTCAGCAGGCTTCCATCCACCAGTGGGCCTGCAGGACTTTCCCCTGCTGGGGGGGCCTTGCTCATAGTTTCCTTCCCTTTTCCCACTGTGGCCATGCTGGGCTGGTGCTAACTCAAATAATGCTATAATAGTAAAGTTAGATCTTAAATGAAGTACTGGGCCACAATTGAAGTAGTGGAGATGTCATTGTCAATCTATAATATTTCTTCTTTGCAGCAAGTCTAATACAGATAGCTGAAGAAATCATCATTGTGATGTTCCATACTGTTACAAGTCAATTAGATCTAGTGATTCAAATCTATGCATTTTACAAATAATCTCAAGAAGATGCCTAGGACTAGCACAGTTATCTGCCTCTCCACATTCACACTGATTTTCCAGCTCCCATATGGAAGAGTGATAATACATGAAAGAAATGTTGTAGCATCCTTTTTTATTGGTATTACTATTGTTATACATGTATAACATTCATCATTAACTTTGTAATTTTAAAAATGGAAATTTTAAAAATGCATTTTCCCCAAAGATTGAGAAAACAGTATATATCATTAGAAATCCTCAGCCTTCCAGTCATCCATCCTGCTGCAATTTTCCACAAAAAAATGAAGCATTTTGCTAGTTAATATAGATCTGATTAAGCAGTCCTCATCAGAAGGTCAAACTTGCTAAGCATCCTGCATGAACCAAGAACTCAAGAAACAAATAAAAGACCCAGAAAATAAAGCATGTAGTGAGCTGTAAATACCCCTAAATAGGTTCAAATTTATAGTTTATTATGAAGTCTCGTTGTCCTTTCAACAAGTCAGAAAGAAATAGGACTTTAGCTTTAAAAGAAATTTACTGTAAACAAAACCAAATAGAGATATGATTATATGTTGTATGACTTAAGCTTAACCACCTTCTTCTTACTAGACAGCTTGCTTTTTAACAGAGATGTGTATTTTATTGTCATTTTGTTTTGTTTCTATACAAATCACTTTCCAAAGTCACTTAAGGCAGGAGCCGACTGGGTCATGCCTCACTGTTTGTGAATGAAGACTGAAAGCAATAACCTCCTGATTTCCGAAATTGACAATAATATTAAATTGCCAGTATAAAGAAAAATGCAGCATGTATGGCAAAGACAATTCCTTTGGATCATAAGGTAAAGGATAAAAGCTAAGTAAAAGCTTTAACATTCAAAATTTTAATTTTTAAAGTAATTGATTTCAAATATGCCATTTTGGCAATTTATGAAAAGGCTTACTTGGTCTAGGACCATTTCCAAATTACTAAAATAATTTCATATAAACACACATATATAATTGTAATATTATCTCTTTTGAATGCCGAATATTGTCTGTGTTGATATTATTGACATAAAAATCATGTCGAGATATCATTGATTTCATTGGAAGAATTTATTGTTTTCTACAAAAGAATCAGAGGAAATTTATACTTATATATACATATATATATATATATATATATATATATATATATACCTAATAATATTAAATAAGATTCAGATAGAAAATTATTATTCTAATTGTCTTCACTTGTATCACTTATGCTGTTAAAAGCAGCAAAAGATGCTTTGAACTTCATATGTAAGACATTTGTTTTAAAGAAATATACTTGTATCAAGGTCAAGCATTACTGAATTCACAAAATCTCCAAATCTCTGAACCAGCTATTTTTAACCATAAAAGGGGAAAAAATCTAGATATTAATTTTCTATTAGATAATTTCTGATTTCTTTTCAAGTAAAATGGTATCCTTTTGGAAATTAGCAACAAAACATTTCAATTCAAAAACTAAAAGATACAAAGAATATAGAAAATAAGATCAGTATTTGAAAATCTTTTCTAAATGTAATATTACCCTAAAATCTAAATAGACAAATAGACAAAGAAAGTGAGACAGAGACAGAGAATAGAAATTCAAAAGGAAATGCTCTTGAAATAAGGTCAGAAGATTATTGTCCTGGCAATATGGGAAAAGTGACTATACAGCTTATGCGATATTCATTATTATTTAAATTACCAACCACATCTTCTTTCTTAAATATTCTAGAATGTCGAGAGAGAGAGAGAGAGAGAGAGAGAGAGAGAGAGAGAGCTGTTACCTTCATATTCTCTACCTATCATCATTGACTTAATATTAAGTGGCAAATCAAACTTAATTTTGTGAAAAGTTTAAGGGTCAAAAGCAAACGTGCTGAAAATGAATTAAGTTAGGCCACCGCTAAGCAGGGATGGGGAACCTCCAGTCCATGGACCATGTAAGGTGTGGGAAAACATGTGGTCTGGTACTGGCAACCATAGACGACTTGAAATTCAATAAAACTAAGTGTTTTTTAAGGTTAGAGTTTTTTTTAAAAGATTTTATTTATTTTGAGTTTTACAATTTTTCCCCTAATCTTACTTTCCTCCCATCACCACCCACAGAAGGCAATTTATCAGTTTTTACATTGTTTCCATGGCATACATTAATTGAAACTGAGTGTGATGAGAAATTATATCCTTAAGGAAGAACATAAAGTATAAGAGATAGCAAGATCAGACAATAAGATATCAGGTTTTTTTTTTTTTTCCTAAATTTTTAAGGTAGTAGTCCTTGGTCTTTCTTCAAACTCCACAATTGTTTCTCTAGATACAGATGGTATTTTCCATTGCAGAAAGCCCCAAATTTTCCCTGATTGTTGCACTGATGGAATGAGCGAGTCCATCCATGTTGCTGTTAGGGTATACAGTGTTTTTCTGATTCTACTCATCTCACTCAGCATGAGTTCATACAAATTCCTCCAGGCTTCCCTGAATTCCCATTCCTCCTGATTTCTAATAGAACAATAGTGTTCTATGACATACATATACCACAGTTTGCTAAGCCATTCCCCAATTGAAGGACATTTACTTAATTTCCAATTCTTTGCCACCACAAACAGGGATGCTATGAATATTGTTGTACAAGTGATGTTTTTACCCTATTTTATCTTCACTTCAGGGTATAGACCCATTAGTAGTATTGCTAGATCAAAGGGTATGCATATTTTTGTTGCCCTTTGGGTGTAGCTCCAAATTTTTCTCCAGAAAGGTTGAATGAGTTCACAGCTCCACCAACAATGTAATAGTGTCCCAGATTTTCCAAGACCCCTCCAACCATGATAATTATCCTTTCTGGTCATATTGGCCAGTCTGAGAGGCGTGAGGTGGTACCTCAGAGAAACTTTAATTTGCGTTTCTCTAATCAGTAATGATTTAGAGCAATTTTTCATATGGTTATGGATTGCTTTAATCTCCTCATTTGCAAATTATTTGTCAATTGGGGAATGGCTTTTTTAAAAAAATATGACTCATTTCTCTTATATTTTAGAAATGAATCTTTTGTCAGAAACATTAGTTATAAAGATGGTTTCCCAGTATACTCCATTTCTTTTGTTCTTGGTTACAGTGGTTTTGTCTATGCAAAAGTTTTTTAATTTAATGTAATACAAATCATCTAGTTTGTTTTTAGTGATGTTCTCCAACTCTTCCTTAGTTATAAATTGCTTCCCTTTCCATAAATCTGACAGGTAAACTACTCCTTGATCTTCTAATTTACTTATAATATTGTTTTTCATGTCTAAATCCTGTACCATTTGGATCTTATTTTGTTATACGGTGTGAGGCATTGATCTAATCTAAGTTTCTTCATACTAACTTGCAAATTTCCAAGCAGTTTTTACTGAAGAGAGAGTTTTTATCCCAATAGCAGGACTTTTGGGGTTTTTCAAATAGCAGATTATTCTAATCAGTTCCTGCTATTGCACCTAGTCTATTCCACTGGTTCACCACTCTATTTCTTAGCCAATACCAGACAGTTTTGATAACTGATGGTTTGTAATATAATTTTAGATCTAGTAAGGTAAGCAAGCTTGTTTTGCCCATTTTTTCATTGAATCCCTGGAAAGTCTTCACTTTTTATTTATCCGTACAAATTTACTTACAACTTTTTCTAACTCATTAAAGTAATTTTTTGGAATTTTCATTAGTAGGGCACTAAACAGGTAATTTAGTTTTGGTAGAAATGTCAATTTTATTATATTAGCATTACCTATCCATGAGCAGTTGATGTTTGCCTAGTTATTTAAATCTGATTTTAATTTGTGTGAGAAGTGTTTTATAATTATTTTCAAAAAGTTTATGAGTCTGCCTTGGCAGGTAGACTCCCAGGTATTTTATTTTGTCTGAGATTACATTGAATGGGATTTCTCTTTCTTCATGCTGTATCTTGCTAGTCATATACAGAAAAGTTGAGGATTTGTGAGGGTTTATTTTATATCTTGCAACTTTGCTAAATTTGCTAATTGATTCCAGTAGTTTTTTGGATGACTTCATGGGATTCTGTCATCATGTCATCTGCAAAGAGTGAGACTTTTGTTTCTTCCTTCCCAATTCTAATTCCTTCAATTTCTTTTTCTTCTCTAATTGCTGAAGCTAATATTTCTAATATGATATTGAATAGTAGTGGTGATAATGGGCATCCTTGTTCACCCCTGATCTTACTGGGAATGCCTCTAGCATCTCCTCTTATTGATAGCTTCAGATTGATACTGCTTATTATTCTAAGGAACAGTCCAATTATTCTGACACTCTCTAGTGCTTTTAGTAGGAATGGGTGCTGTATTTTGTGAAAAGCTTTTTCAGCATCCATTGATATGATGATACAATTTCTGATAGGTTTATTGTTGATATAATTGATTATACTAACAGTTTTTCTAATTTTGAACCAAACCTGCACTCCTGGGATGAATCCTACTTGGTCAAAATGTATAATCCTAGTGATAACTTGTTGTTATCATTTTGCTAAGATTATATTTAAGATTTTTGCATCTATATTCATCAGGGAGATAGGTCTATAATTTTCTTTCTCTGTTTTCACTCTTCCTGGTTTAGGTATCACCACTATATTTGGTGTCATAGAAAGAGTTAGGCAGAGTTCTGACTTCCCCTAGTTTTCCAAAGAGTTTATCTAGAATTGGAACCAATTGTTCCTTACATGTTTGTTAGAATTCACTTGTGAATACATCAGGCCCTGGAGATTTTTTTCTTAGGGAGTTCAATGATGGCTTGTTGAATTTCTTTTTATGAGATAGCATTATTTAGGTATTTGATCTCCTCTTCATTTAACCTGGGCAACTTATATTTTTGTAAATATTCAGCCATTTTACTTATATTGTCAAATGTATTTGCATAGAGTTGGGCAAAATAATTCTGAATTATTACTTTCCTTTCCTCCTCATTGGTGGTTATTTCACCTTTTGTATTTATGATACTAGGTATTTGATTTTCCTCTTTCTTTTTTTAAATCAAATTTACAAGAGGTTTATCAATTTCATTGGTTTTTTTCATAAAACCAACTTTTGGTTTCATTTATTAATTCAATAATTTTTTTTGTTTTTGACTTCACTAATTTCTCCTTCAATTTTTAGAAATTCTAATTTGCTAAATAATTGGGGATTTTCAATTTGTTTTTTCTCTCTAAGCTTTTAGTTGCATATTTAATTCATTGATTTGCTCTTTCTCTAATTTATTCATGTAAGCATTTAAAGATATGGCATATTCCCTGACAGCCAATTTGAGTGAATCCCATAGGTTTTGTTATGTTGTTTCATTATTGTCATTATCTAGGACAAAATAATTAATTCTTTCTATAATTTGTTGTTTGATCCACTAATTCTTTTAAAATGAGGTAATTTCAGTTTCCAATTAGTTCTGGGTCTATATCTGTTTGGCCCAATATTGCATATTTCTTTAATTGCATGGTGATCTGAGAAGGATGTATTCATTATTTCTGCCTTTCTGCAGTTGATCATTAGGTTTTAATGCCCTAGTACATGGTCAATTTTTCTGTAAGTGCCATGCACTTCAGAGAAAACAGTATTTTCCTAACTATCCCCTTTCAATTTCCTCCATAAGTCTATCATATCTAGTTTTTCTAACAACCTATTTACCTCCTTAACTTCTTTCGTGTTTATTTTATGATTCAATTTATCTAGACCTGAGAGGGGGGAGATTGAGATCTCCCACTAGTAGAGTTTTGCTGTCTATGTCTTCCCATAATTCTTTCAGCTTCTCTTCTAAGAATTTGAATGCTATCCTATTGAGTGCATATATATATATATATATATATGTATATATTCAGTATTGAAATCACTTTATTGTCTGTGGTACCTTTTAGGAGGATATAGTTTCCTTCCTTATCTCTTTTTCAATGCTATCTATTTTTGCAGCTGCTTTGTCTGAGATAAGGTTTGCTACCCCTGCTTTTTTTTCATTTCAGCTGAAGCAAAATATATTTTGCTCCAACCTTTTGCCTTTACTTTATATGTATCTCTCTGCTTCAAATGAGTTTCTTGTAAGCAGCATATTGTAGGATTCTGTGTTTTAATCCACTCTGCTATAGGTTTAAGTTTTAAGGGAGAGTTGATCCCATTCACATTCAAAGTTATAATTACTAACTCTTTATTGCCCTCCATGCTATCTTCCCTATGTTTGTATATCCCCTCCCCTTTTATCCATATTCCCCAGTATTTTGTTTCTGAATACCACCCGCTTCAGTGTGTTTGCCCTCCTATATCTACCCCCTCCCCTTTCTTTTCCTGTTCCCTTTTTCTCTTTTCCCTTCCCTTCCTTCTGTTAGTTCCCCTTTTTTCTCCCTTCCGTTTCTCCATCTCCCCCCTCCCCTTTTCCCCTTTTAATACTTGAAAGGTTAGATGTTTTTTAATTTTATTGAGTATGTGTGTAATTTAACTTTAAGCCATATCTGATGAGAGAAAGATTCAAGTGTTTCTCATGTCCTCCTTTTTTCCTCTCTAATATCATGTATTCTGTACCTCTTAATGTAATGAGATTTACCCCATTCAATTCCCTACCTCCTCCAGTCTCTTTCCTGTCCCACTTTTTAAGGAGGAGGTGTTTTTAAATCATTCTGAGTCATAGAAAATTCTGAGTATCCATCACTTCTAGCTAAGTACATTCTATCTGTCAGTTACAATTCTTGAGAGTTATTAGAGTCTTTCTCCCAAGTAGGTTCACAGCCAGTTTCATCCCATTGAATAGCAGTCTCATGGATAAGTCAGGAGTGTACATCACTTCTGGCTAGGCATATTCTCTCTGTTAGATTTACAATTCTCAAGATTTCTGAGAATCTTTTTCCCATGCTGGGATATAGCCAGTTTCAACTTATTTACCCCCTCCCCCCCTTTTTTTTCCTTTTTCATGTGTCTCTTGAACATCCTATTTGATGTCCAAATTTTCTATTTAGCTCTGGTCTTTTCATGAGGAATTTTTGGAATTCTTTCATTTCATTAAATATCCATCTTTTTCCCTGAAAAAGAAGGCTCAGCTTTGTGGGATAGTGGATTCTTGGCTGTTCCAAGCTCCCTTGCTCTTCAGAATATTTTGTTCCAGGCCCTTTGATCCCTTAATTTTGATGCATCCAGGTTCTGTGCAATCTTTTCTGTGGCTCCTTGATATTTAAATTATTTCTTCCTGGCTGCTTGCAGGATTTTCTCTTTTATCTGATAGTTCTGGAATTTGGCCACAACATTCCTTAGTGTTTTCATTTTAGGATCTCTTTCTGGGAGGGAAGGATGTATTCTTTCAATCGCTACTTTGCCCTCTGGTTCCATGATATCAGGGCTGTTTTCCATCACTAGATCCTGTAGTAGCAATTCCAGACTATTTTTTTCTCTTCAGTGTTTTCAGGAAGTACAATAATTCTCAGGTTGGCTCTGCTTGATCTATTTTCGAGGTCAGTGGTTTTGCTGATGAGGTATTTTACATTTTCTTGTATTTTTTCTATTTTTTGATTTTGTTTAACAGGCTCTTGCTATCTCATGAAGTCATTAGTTTCTGCAGATGTCATTCTTTTTGTTAGAGAGCAGTTTTCTTCATTTACCTTTTGCAACTCCTTTTCCAGTTGGTCAATTCTATTTTTGAAAGAGCTTTCCATTGAACCAATTGAGGTTTTGAGAGAATTATTTTCTTTTTTCATTTGCCCAATTGAAGATATGAGAGAATTATTCTCATTTTGTATTTGTTCAATTGCATTTTCCAATGATTTGTTTATTTGTTGCAAGGTGTTGATTGACTCTCCCAAATTTTCCAATTGATTTTTAAACTCCTTCCTTATTTCTTCAAGGAAATCTTTCTGTGCTGGAGACCAGATCATATTCTCCTCAGAGATTCTAGGTCTCTCTGAGTCAGTGTCCTTTCCTTCTTTCCTTCCAAGAATTGTTTCATGAATCCAACTTTCTGCTGACGGTTCTTCATTTTTGTTAAGAACTTGAGTTGGGGAGGGGCTGGTTCACAGAGGTTTGGTGTTGGGATCCCTAGAGGCTTTACTCACTGAGTGCAATTTCACTATCTGGCCAGTTAGAGGTGCTGGTTGCTTTCTCTGGAGTATCTGTGACCTTGATTGAGGCCTTCTCTCTTAGCCTGGAGGGAGTGATTGATGCTGTTAAATACTTTTGTCCTCAATCAAAGGTGGGCTTTACCCTGGGGTGAGGTCATCCCTCTCCCTATTGTCATCTAGCTTGGTTCTTCTACTCACATACCTGTGCCTGGGGCAGAAGTAATCTGCAATTATATTTGTTCTAGGAAGAGTTCTCAGCTGCAATGGAGTCATGGTCTCAGAGTTCCTCAGACCAAAGGAGCCCAGGGATGATGTCTGTAGCTCTCCTGCACCAGAACACTTCTCCCAGGTCTGTCAGCAAGCTCCAGACATTCAGTGCCAACACCAATGCCTCTGATCCCTAGTTGACCCAAGCCCCTGTGGTCGACCACACTCTAGCCCCATTGATCAAGCAGGTCTGGCTCTCAGGCACTCAGTATCCTGGGGCTTCAACTCAGCCACTAATCAAGGGCTGATGCACGGCTGATAGGCCCTCTGTATCTGGACTCACCCAGGACCTCAGAAAACAAATCCTGAGGTAGATGTTCTTTCTCCTGGCTTTTCTTTCTGGGTTTTGTGGATCAGATTTCTGTTAAGAGGTTTGTTTCATATCATAGATGGGGAAAGATCAGGAGACTTTAGTACTGTGCCTGTCTTCTCTCTGCCATTTTGGCTGGAAGTCCTAAGGTTAGTGTTTTTAAGTTGACAATTTTATATTGTCCATGAATGATGTCAAAAATATTCAAATGGCCCCTGGCAGGAAAAAAAAAAAAAACATTTATCTACCCAAACACTAGGGCATTTTCAACACACATTTTAACAAAAATATAAAGGTATATTTTATTATACACCCCAAGTATCTATGTTGGTATGTTTTTGCTTGTTTGTGGGTCTTTTTAGGGGTTTTTTTGCAAGGCAATGGGGTTAAGTGGCTTGCCCAATTTGAATTTAGGTACTCCTGACTCCAGGACTGGTGCTCCATCCACTGTGCCACCTAGCCACCTCTCTGTGTTGGTATATTAATCAATTATTATAAAATATAGGTAAAAGATGTAAGCAAAATTTAACATTCAAAATGTTACATTCATTTTTAGAAATAAGATAGAAAAGAAAAATCACAAATATTGAAGGGTTTTTCGAAAATTGGGACACTAAGGCACTGCTGTTTTAATTATACATTGATTCAACCATTTTTTATTACAATTTAGAACTGTCAAAAGGATTATAAAGCTAAAAATACTCTTCAGTCCAGTAATATCACTACTAAGTCTGAATCCCAATGATATCAAAAAAGAGGCAAAGGACCTATATATACAAAATATTTATTGCAGTTCTTTTTTTGTGATAACTAGGAATTAAAAATTTAGGGAACATTCATCAATCAGGAAATGGCCAGACAAGTTGTGGTATATGATTATGATGAAATATTATTGAGCTATAAGAAATAAAAATCAGAATAGTTTCAGAAAAACCAGAAAGATTTATATGATGCAAAGTAAAGTTAGCAGAATCAGGAGAAAATTGAATACTGTAACATAATGGTAAATGATCAACTGTAAATGACTTAGCTATTCTGATCAATAAAATTATCCAAAATAATTCTAAGGACTTATGAAAAATGCTATCCATCTCCAGAGAGAGAACTGATAAAGACTAAGTGCAAATTGAAACATATTTTTTTCATTTAAATTTTTTTTCTTAGTAATTGTTTTTGCATCATGGCTATAATAGGAAAATATAGTTTTCATAATTTCACATGTATAATTGATATCACCTTTCTTGTCTTCTCAATGGTTTTAGAAAAACCTAAAGGGATGGAGAGAATGTAAGACTTGAAAAATGTTTATAATAAATGTTAAAAAATAAATATTAAAATATATATTCTTAAAAAGAAATAAATTTAGCATTTCATGGAATAGAAATGAAATTTAAGAAAACCCTAGGAAGATTTATCTTACCTAAGACTAAACATTTCTGAACTTAAATATAACATAGATGGAAGAAAAAACTAACTGTAATATAAATCACAATAGAAAAAAAAGAATATCTGAAATTCAAAGTCCTAGTATTCATATTTATATAAAAGAAGTCTATATAGTAAAAACTAAGATATCTAATATGCTAATTGGACTCAAGTCATCATCCTGATCTCTATCTTCCCAAAACAACCTAAGACTCCACCTCTTATTTTAATCACTTCTAGAAGAGCTCTCCCTGTCAGACTCAGAAACTTCCATACCCATTTTGTACACATGCCATTATACATAACTCACCCTCTTTCAGGCTCCCCTTTATGTATTGTCTCCTCACATTCTAAGACAAGTTTCTTAAGGGTAAGGATTTAACAATGAATGCTATATAGGAAAAGTTTAATAATAATCTATCAATGGAAGGTTTATTCTCTTTTTTTGTCACATGGTCCAAAGCAAGTTTTTAACTTAACATTCATCACTCAGAGAGAGTAAGACACAGCTTCCTCTGAAATCATAGGAAAGTGGGGGGGGACCCCACTGCTTTCTAGGGAAACACAACTGACTACTTAACTCTCACCTCAAAAATCAATGATTCCATTTACCTATGATAAATTATTTCAAGAATATGATGAGTACTATTACTTAAAACACAATCCCTTTTAGACTTAGCAAACAATTCTCAAGTGTTTTGAGGGCTTAGAAAAACCCATCACTCTGGAGATGAGGCTCTCCAAATAGAGTTAACCTCATTCTTAGGCAACAGAAATACAGTCTGTTGTTAGATCCATACCTGAACAATGTATTTCAACCTCAATAGATCCTGCCAGAGGTTTTTATCTAGTACTCTAGATTTTGAGAAAACAGGCTCTCTTCTATATCATAATGAAGCATCAGAGTCTCTTTTTGATGGACTAACTGGCTAATATAGAGTAAAGATCAGTTTAATAAAATAGTTCACGTGAACATTTTCTCCTACTAAATTAAAATTACTATTTCTGTTTCTGGTAGAAACAATTAAAGGGTTATAGATTTATGCTCTTTCACTTAGTAAAGATGATCATGATAAGTTTTCAAGATTCAGCAATTAAAACAAGGTTAGGTAAGTAAATCTAATAACATTTTTCTCACTCCTCATCTCCTCCTAGTGAGATGCTTTCCTTTCTAAAACTATAATAAAAGATTTCCAGTAGGTTTGATCAGTCAGACAATGATCAAAATCTCAACTCCCCCTTATCACATCAAAACAGCTAGAAATAAATTAACAGTAAATAAAAGAAGAAATAGGAAAGAAAAATACCAAAGTAAATCTTCATAGAAAATTCAAAGAAATAAAAAGAGGCATGGAGAAACAGGGAGATTTAGAAAATGAACAGTCAAACATAAACTCATGAAATTGAGGAATAATTACTAGGAAACAGGAGAATATATGAAGATAACTTCAGAAAATGAAAGTTGTTCTGTAAAAACACCCCAAAACCCAGAGAAAATGATGGATTCAAAAATCCTAAGAACAGCAGGAAGATCTTGTATGAGTCTTGAAGGAAGAATCACAGAAGCAAAAATAATGAGAATGATCAGAGATAAATGATTTTTCCCTCATCTCCCCAATGATATATCAGATAGGATTCATACAACTTCTGCTTCAAGACTATTGCCTCTCTATATAGCTCATTTCACTTAGAAATATATTTATTTATTAGAAATATTTTCCCTCAAGTATAAAATACAAATTGGAATATATACCTTCAACCCATTCTTCCTCATTCTGTTTTGTGGAATATGAATGAATGAAATTAGACATAAGGATTAAATTAGAACTCTTGCTGGAAAATTCCAAGAGACAATTTATGAGTTATATAACAGATGACACTTTGGACAAAAAAATGAAGAAAACAGAATTCCAATAATTATGTAACAAAAAATATTAGCACAAAGTCAGATGAGAGGAAAATTTGATGATATATATATATATATATATATATATATATATAAAATTTTAAAAAAAACAGTGACCTAGAAAATAAGGGTCAGAAAAATAATAAAAGCATTATCAACCACTCAGGAAAGAATGATAATTTTATAAATACCTTGAATATTTTATTTTAGGAATTAACAAAAGAAAATTGCTCCAAAGTAATATTAGAACCAGATTGTATATATTAATGAAATTACATTGGAAAGTTATCCTCAGTTTAACTCATACAAGGATGGAATTGTGGAGGGAGAGATAACTATCAAAAAATTATAGTCAAAATTGTGTAGAGCTAAAAACTATTAAGCAAAAAAATGAAAGGAAAAAGTGGGATATAATGCAGTGAAAAAAAAAAGAAAATGGTTTGTACCCAAGAATAACATCCTGCAAAGTTAAGCATGATCTCAGTGAAAGAAATGGACTTTTAAAAAAATAATCCTTTCCAAAATTCCTTTTGGAAAAAACACCAGAGTTGGGTAGAGTTTAGAAAAAGTAAAATGAATTGCACTAGACTAAGGATATTTAAAACAGTTTTTAAAAAAACTTTGAATAACTTGAAAAGCTAAATGATGATCCAGTGTTTATATTCTCAATGGATAAAGAAAACATCATGAGTTATTTGGAGTGCAACCTTGACTAAAGATCATGAAAAAATAGAGATAAACTGAGTCTATTTTTTTTTAGTTTTTGCAAGGCAAATGGGGTTAAGTGGCTTGCCCAAGGCCACACAGCTAGGTAATTATTAAGTGTCTGAGACCGGACTTGAACCCAAGTACTCCTGACTCCAAGGCCGGTGCTTTATCCACTATGCCACCTAGCTGCCCCAGAGTCTATTTCTTTCAAAAGAATTTTTCAAATAGATACTTAAAGTAGCAAGGAAGGAATGTAAGAAGGAGGGAAGAAGAAAAAAAGAATGGAGAAGGGGGGGAAATACAGATAATGGGAGAGAAATCAGGAAAGAGAGGGAAATATAACTTGATTTTATGTAGAGAAAAAAAAAGTCACTGCCACTTCTAGTCTTATGAGCAATACAGTAGATGACTAGACATTTTCTCCTGATCATCACAACCTCTAAAACTTCTCAAAATAAGTTTGTGCAGGAAATAAAGTAATTACAACTATCTCCAAGTTCTGAGAGACTAAGAAAGTTAAGGAAATGACAAACAAAAGCAAGGAACTAACAAGAGAAGGCTGATCCACAATCTCTGAGAAGAATGCTCAGCATCCTCTCTTCCACTGGTCCCCATTCTCTGACAGGCAGCTCCCACCTGACCAATAGACTTATGCCCTAGTACCCATTGAGTAATTTCTTTGGTCACATTATACTACTTTTGAAACAATTAGCAAGATAGCTCAGTTTTGCCTTTTTTTCTACCCTGTTTATGAAAATGAATGAACAGGAAAGGAGAAGCAGGGTCTCCTTAGAGCAACAATGACCCTGCTGTAGTACATTACTCAGTCAAAGACTTAAAGAACAGACTAAATAGGAGCTGGCAATATGTGTGGAATTCCATGGATGAAACTTCCTGAAGGTGATGGAAATCTACTAGTATTCAGAAAATAAAATCTTCATTAGATTGTGAAATTCTTGAAGACATGCTTCTTTTTCTTCTATTTTTTATCTCTAGCACAGTATCTGGCACATAGTAGATGTTTAATAAATGCTTATTGACAATTATTGAAGAGTAGTTATACCTCTTCAAAAGCCATTTGGGGAAGAGAATGTGTCATAGTAATAATAATAATGATGATAATAATGATAACAACATTTACATGGCACATAAATCACTATGTTTATAAAGTACTTTATACATATCATTTTGTTTTCATAATATTGCTGGGAGGTAGATCCTAATAATATCTGCGTTTTACAAAAGTGGAAACTGAGACAGAATGTGAGTGATTTGCCTACAGGCTCACTGCTAGTAAGAACTCACTTGAATTCAGATATTCTTTACTCCAGGTTCAGAACTCTATCTACTGCTCCACATAGCTGTAAAAGGGAAATCCCTAACATAGGAAGAAACTAATGTAGCCTTGAAGTCCTGCTGTAGGAGAAACCAAGAAAATGAACAATACAGGTATATAAAGGGAAACAATTATCAAATTACCAAATGTCCAGGGACATTTAAAACTTGAAAAAAGGGGGAGAGAGAATGAGAGAATAAATGTTGTAAGACAAAGGAAAATGAATCAACATCTAATAAGATGCAGAGGATGTTGTGGATTCCTGAGAGAGCACAGAAAGATCAGGTTGTTCCTAAGTGCCTGAAGAGAGAAATAAGAATTGGGAAAGTATAATTTATATCTTCCATAAAATAAGTAATTAACAGAATTAGAAAGACTAGAATTCAAGGTGACAAATCTTACCAAAGAAATAAAAGAGAAAGCAATTGACTGGGAATGCAAATTCAAAGAATGAAAGACTAAATGGAAAAAAGAGAAACAATAAAGCCAAAATGTTACAAGACAATTTCTATACAAGCAAAATATGTTGATCTTGAAGACAGGAATTTTAGAGACATCATAAGTCCACCCAGAATAACAAAAGTTTAAAAAATGGAACACTTCAATGCAAAAAAAAAAAAAAAAATTACAATAAAGCTTTCCAAAATTCCTCTTTAAAAAATCAAGTGGCAGATCAAAAAAATCCTCATTTTGCCTACAAAAGATATTCATTAAAAATAAAACCCCAAAATTCAAGATGGAATACTTAAATTTAATAATTCCAATGACAAAAGACAAATTCTGCAAACAACCAGGGAAAATATCTTCAGATATTTTGAATTTTGATTTGAATAACATAGAGCTATTTTATACAGACAAGGACAAAGAACTACAGAAGGAAATACAATTTTGGGCAAAGAACCTCAAAAATGCAGCCTAAGGTAATATACTCACATGGGGTCTAATTATGAAAGAAAAACACAGTAAGATGTTCAATGAAAGAGATGATTTTTGGACGTCCAGCCAAGATGGCAGAGAGAAGACAGGTTCTGTGCTACAGTCTCCTGATCTTCCCTCATGTATAATATGAAACAAACCTCTTAACAGAAATTCAATTGACAAAACCCAGAGCAATAAGCTAGAAGAAAAACATCTACCTCACAGTTTGTCTTCTAGGATCGTGGGTAACCCAGAAACAGAAAGCAGACTCTGCCAGGAGCACAGGATGAGATGAGAGCCTGAGAGTAGAACTAACCTGATCAGTGGTGACTGAAAGCCTGAGAGCAGCACAAGCCTTGGGGTTAGAGCCTGAGAGCAAGACCGGCCTTATCAGCCACAGAGGCACGAGCCAACTGGGAAGCAGAGGCATTGACTGTGGCACTGACAGACTAGGTCTTACTGGTAGGGTTGGAAGGTGAGTTCCAGTGCAAGAGAGTTGCAGACATCCATCCCTGGGCTCCTCTAGTCTGGAGGAACTCAGAGTCCATACCTAAATTTCAGCTGAAGCCTCTTCCCAGAAAAAAACACAATTATAGACCACCTCTACCCTAGGCTGAGGTGTGAGCAGCAGAGCTCCCTGTGAATAGGAAGAATAATTACCTTGACCCAGGGCATAGTGCACCATTGTTCAATGATAAAAGTATTTAGTAGCTTCAACCACTCCCTCCAGGCCAAGGGATAGGACCTCAAGTCAAGGTCACAGACAACCAGCACCCCCTACTGACCAGCATAGTTGGAATTACTAAACCCAGTGAGTAAAGCCTCTGGGGAATCTCAATACCAAACCTCTGTGAACCAGCCCCTCCCCCAAAACAAGATAATAGGAAAATGAAGACAGGCCAGTGGAAAGGAGGGTCCATTGAAAAATTCCTAGAAGGAAAGGACCCTAACTCAGAGAGACCTAGAAGCTCTGAGGAGAATATGATTTGATCTCCAGCACAGAAATTGCAAAATATGGAAGAGAAAATTAACACCCTGCACAAGAAAACAAATCCTTGGAAAATACAATCGAACAAATATAAAAAAAACAATTCTCTCAAACTTCAATTGGTCAAATGGAAAATAATTTCAAAAATAGAATCGACCAATTGGAAAAGGAATTGCTAAAAGGTAAATGAAGAAAATTCTTCTCTAAAAAAATAAAAGAATGGAATCTGGAAACTAATGACTTCATGAGAAAACAATAGTCTATTAAACAAAAACAAAACATCAAAAAATAGAAGAAAATACAAAATACCTTATCAGCAAAACCACTGACCTTGAGAATAGATTAAGGAGGAATAACCTAAGAATTATTGGTCTTCCTGAAAACATTGAAGAGAAAAAAAACCTGGTCTCAATATAAAGTATTTAGTGATGGAAAACTGCCTTGATATCATAGAACCATTGGACAAAATAGTTACTGAAAGAATACATCAGTCTCCTCCAGAGAGGGATCCCAAAATGAAAACACCAAGGAATATTGTGGTCAAACTCCAGAACTATCAGATAAAAGAGAAAATCCTGCAAGCATCCAGAAAGAAACAATTTATAAACCAAGGAGCCACAGTAAGGATGACATAGAACTTGGCTACATCAACATATGGGATCGAAGAGCCTGTAATATGATATTCTGAAAAGCAAGGGAGTTTGGAATGGAGCCAAGAATTCATTATCCAGAAAAACTGAGCCTTCTCTTCCAGGGCAAAAGATGGGCATTTGATGAAATAGGAGACTTCCAACTTTTCCTGATGAAAACACCAGAGCTTAATAGAAAATTTGCACTTCAAACAGGAGTTGCAAGAGACATATGAAAAGGTTAAAAAAAGGGGGTGGGAAAAATAAAAAAGAAAAACCCTGATATCCAATGAGATGAAACTGGCTATATCACTACCTGGGAGAAAGACTTTGATAACTTCAGAATTGTGACACTATTAGAGAGAATTTATTTAACCAGAAGTAATAAACACTCATGAATTATTCATGAAACTCCTATCCAATAAGATGAAAATGGCTATATTCCAACCTGAAAGAAAGACTGTAATAACTCTCAATAATTGCAGTTCTATTAGAGAGAGTATAATTAGCCAGATGTGATGGACGGTCATAACTTTTCTGTGACTCAGACAGAACAATTTACAAAGAATACCTCCTTAAAAAATGAAGACACTAAAGAAATGGGTGGATGGAGGAGACTGAATGGGGAAAATCTCATTACTTTAATAGACACAAAGGATCTATTGCAATAGAAGGAATGAAGGGAGGAGGTGAAAACCACCTGAAACTTACTCTCATCAGATTTAGCTTAAATTTAATATACATAAACTCAGTTAAGATAAGAAACTTATCTTACCTTTCAAGTATGAAAAGGGAGGGATGAGGACAGGGGAAGGAAAACCAAGGAAGGAACCAACAGAATGAAAGAAGGGAGAAGGGGAAAAGGGAAAGGGGGGGAAAAAGGTGAGAGAGGGTTGGATATAGGGGGCAAAGACACTGAAGGTGGAGGTATTCAGAAACAAAATACTAGAGAACATGGATAAACGGGGGAAAGGGGGAGACATATAAACAGAGGGAGATAATATGAATGGCAACAAAGAGTAATTATAATTTGAATGTGAATGGGATGAACTCTCCCTTAAAACTTAAGCAAATAGCAGAGTGGATTAAAACCCAGAATCCTACAATATGTTGCTTACAAGAAACTCATTTGAAGCAAAGAGTAAAGGGAAAACGTTCAAGAAAAATATATTTTGCTTCAGCTGAAGTGAAAAAAGCAGGGGTAGCAATACTTATCTCAGAAAAAGTGGCTGCAAAAATAGATGTCATTAAAGGAGGTAAGGAAGGAAACTATATACACCTAAAAGGTACCATAGATAATAAAGTAATTTCATTACTCAATATGTATATACCCAATGGTATAGCATCCAAATTCTTACATGAGTTACAGGAAGACATAGACAGCAAAACTCTACTAGTGGGAGACCTCAACCTCCCACTCTCAGATTTAGATGAATTAAACATAAAAGAAGCAAGAAGGAAATTAAGGAAGTAAATAGATTGTTAGAAAAGCTAGGCATGATAGACCTATGGAGTAAACTGAATGGGGATAGAAAGGAATATACTTCCTTTTCTGCAGTACATGGCACTTACACAAAAATTGACCATGTATTATGCCATAAAAACTAATAATCAATTGCAGAAAGGTAGAAATACTGAATACATCTTTCTCAGATCATAATGTAAAATAAAATCACATGCAGTATTGGACCAGGGACATACAAACCCAAAATTAATTGGAGAATAAATAACTTCATTTGAAAGAATGAGTGGATTAAACTGCAAATTATGGATTTCTTCCTAGATAATGACAAGTATGAAACAATATACAAAAACCTATGGGATACACTCAAAGCAACTGTCAGGGATATATTATATCTTTAAATTCTTGCATGAATAAATTAGAGGCAGAGGAAATCAAAGAACTAAATATTCAACTAAAACAAATTCAAAAAGCCCAATTAAATACCAAATTAGAAATCCTAAAAATTAAAGGAGAAATTAATGAAATCAAATGCAAGAAAACTATTGAACTAATAAATAAAACCAAGAGTTAGTTTTATGAAATATAGAGTAAAATTGATATACCTCTGGTCTATTTGATTGAAAAAAAGAAGAAAATTACTAGTATCATACATGAAAAAGGTGAACTCAGTAGCAATGAGGATGAAATTAAAGTAATGATTCAGAATTATTTTGCCCAACTGTATGCCAGTAAATTTTATAATCTAAGTAAAAATGGATGAATATTTACAAAAAATAAGTTGCCCAGGTTAAATGAAAAGGAAATTAAAGACCTAAATAAACCTATCTCAGAAAAATAAATTCAACAAAGACATTATTGAACTACCTAAGAAAAATTCTCCAGGGACAGATGGATCCAGAAATGAATTCTATCAAACATTTTAGTAACAATTGGTTCTAATTCTATATAAACTCTTTGGAAAAATAGGTGAAGACAGAACTCTGCCCAACTCTTCCTATAATACCAATATGGTGCTGATACCTAAACTAGGAAGAGTTAAAACATAAAGAACATTATAGACTTATCTCTTTGATGAATATAGATGTAAAAATCTTAAATAAAATCTTAGCAAAAGGACTACAACAAGTTATAATTAGGATAATACATTATGACCAAGTAGTATTTATCCCAGGAGAGCAGGATTGGTTCAATATTAGGAAAACTCTCAGTGTAATTAATTATATCAATACCAAACCTATCAGAAATCATATGATTATATCAATATTTGCTGAAAAAGCTTTTGACAAAATGCAGCACCCATTCTTACTAAAGACACTAGACAGCATAAGAATCAATGGATTATTCCTGAGAAAAATAAGCGGTATCTATCCTAAACCATCAACAAGCATTATATGCAATGGGGATAGGCTTGAAGCATTCCCAATAAGATCAGGGGTGATATAAGGGTGCCCATTATCACTACTACTATTCAATATTGTATTAGAAATGTAAGCTTCAGCAATAAGAGAAGGAAAAGAAAACTAAAGGAATTAGAATTGGGAAGGAAGAGACAAAACTCTCACTCTTTCCAAATAACTACTAGAAATAATTAGCAAATTTAGCAAAGTTGCAGGATATAAAATAAACCCTCATAAATCCTCAGCATTTCTATATATGACTAGCAAGATGCAGCAGAAAGAGCTAGAAAGAGGAATCCCATTCACAGTAACTTAGACTTGGGAGTCTACCTGCCAAGGCAGACTCAGAAACTTTTTGAAAACAATTACAAAATACTTCTCACACAAATAAAATCAGATTTAAATAACTGGGCAAATATCAACTGCTCATGGATATGCTGAGCTAATGTAAAAAAAATGACAATTCTTCCAAAATTAAACTACTTGTTTAGTACACTACCAATCAAAATTTCAATAAATTACTTTAAGTAGTTAGAAAAAATTATAAGTAAATTCATAATGAGGAATAAAAATTTGAGAATCTCCAGGGATGTATTGAAAAAACTTGCAAAAGAAAGTGGCTTCGCCCTACCAGATCTAAAATTATCTTATAAAGTATCTGTCAAAAGATAGAAAATGAAATTCCATTTAAAATAAATGTACATAATATGAAATATTTTAAGTCTACCTGTTATCTGATTGGTTAAACTGATAGCAAAGGAAAATGGCAGATGTTGGAGATGTAGAAATATAAGCACATTGATACACTGTTGATTTGTGAGCTATGGTTGTGAACCAACCATTATCAAGAAAAAATTTTGAATTATGACAAAAAAGCAATAAAATTGCATTGTACATATTCCCTGATCCAAATTCTATATCCCAAAGAGATCAAAGAAAAACAAAAAGATCCATATGCACAAAAATATTTATAACTGCTTTTTTGTGGTGGCAAGGAACTGGATATCGAAGCGATATCTATCACATGGAAAATATCTAAACAAGTTGTGATATAAGCTTGTGATGGAATTCTACTGTTCTATAAGAAATGATGAGCAGGATGGTTTGAAAAAAATCTATGAAGACATATATAAACTAATGTAAAGTGAAGTGGGAAAAACCAGAATGCCATTATAAATTAACAGTGGTACTATAATGATAATAAATTATAAAACTAAGATCAATATCTGTGATAAAATTCCAAAGGATTTATGATGAAAAACAATGCTATTCATGTCAAAAGAAAGACAGTTATAACAGTTTTAAATTTTTCTTGATTTGAATTTATGGAATTAAAATAAGCATTTTCATAATAATAAAATAGTTGGCTATACATAATTCTGCACATCTTTTATGTATAACTTGATGTTACCTTTCAATACACATTAAAGGTAGGTAGTGCCTTTTATAGTATATTTGAATATTTATTATAGTCAAAATGACTCAAATAATATTGTTCTTAACTGATTATAATATCCTCTTGGTTCTTCTCATTTCCCTCTTCATTATGTTGTGCAAATTTATCCATGTTTTCCTAGGGATCACAAAGTTCATCAATTCTTATAGCATAATAATATTTTATAACAATCATATTCCACAACTTCTTCAATCATTCCACAATTGATGGGCATCCCCACAATTTCCAGTGAGTTGCTTTAAATACCATTGAAGATATATGGGTTTTTTTCCTAATCATCTTTGGAAATTGACCGCATAGTGTTATTGCTGGATCAAAGGGCAAAGTCAGTTCAATAACTCTTTAGGCAAATTTCCAGACTGCTCTTTCAAATGGTTGGATAAATTTACAATTCCACAAACATTGAATTAGTGTTCCAATTTTTCCACATACATTCTAACATTTCTTACTTCCCTCTGCAGCCATTTTACACAATCTGATAGGTGTGAAATGATATCTCATGATTATTTTAATTTGCAATTCTCTAATTAGTAATTATTGAGAATATTTTTCATATAAATATGAATTATATTGATTAATTTTTTCTGAAAAACCATCTATACATTTTTCCTTAATTTTATTTTTTCCTTCTCATCTTGGCTACATTTCTTTTATTTTATACAGAACTTTAATTTAATACAATCAAAATTGTCCATTTTACAACTCACTCTACTGTCTTCTTTTTTCTTCCTTTTTTTGCAAGACTTCTTAAATATATTGCTTATCATATGGCTTATCTTCACAGTGAATGAAAGAGAGGATTTAAAACTAAATAACAAAAAAAAAGTAAAAGTGCTCACATAAGGTTAAAAAAAATTAAATTAAGCTTATGGAGGAAGAAGAAGAGACTGGTGAAACCATAGACCAACTATTACTAAACCCTTCACCTAAAACTAAATCAATGGAATAAACTGGAGATGGATCAAAGAGAGGAAGGGAGGAAGGAGATAGAGGGGGGAATATCTGATGTACCATAATCAAGTCAATAGTGAATAAAGAAATGAAAATATTACCTGTAGTCTCTCTGGAAAGAGAGGATCTATTGGAGGTTGACAAAGAGAATGTTTGAAATCAGAAAAAGAAAGGCAAAAATCTCAGATCAATGGGAAGAGGTGAGTTCATTGAAGGAGGAAATGGCAGGGACAAGTGGGTCATATATTCCCTCAAAGAGATAAGCTACTTGGAGAAGCCATTTATTCTGAAAATATATTGCTTCAGGAGAAAGAAAATTAGAGCTCTAGGAGAACATATCCTTTCTACTTCCTTTATGAGATCTTTTCTTATTTCCATTTTACTCCTTTCATCACAGGCTGTCCATTGCCTTTTTCCTATTCTTCCACCATCCCATTTTTGCTTAGAACTGCCTTATCTCCTTCTTTACCTATGTACTAAGGTTCTCTAGCTTTTCCTTCTCTTGCTTCCCACTCCCAAAATACAGTAGTTCCCATTGTCTTATACTTCCCTCAAAAGATAGTGATCTCTTTATTGGAGTCTTAGGATTACTATTGTAATGACTATGTCTAGTCTTTCTTATTTCTTAACAATTTCTTGAGTTCTCCTTAAATCTTTAAACTCGTCTCCCATCTTTATAATGGCTCTTTCTTTTACTCCTTCTTTCTTTTTAATATTCTTTCTCTCACACAATAGTCTACAAATATGTTGATTTTATTGGTATTTTAAAAAAGATAATTTTCCTTATCAACATTTCACATGTTCCTGCTGATTACAAATAAAATATTTTTCTTCTTTAGATTTTCTTCTTTGTTTTTCAAGGAGGGGAAATGTCTTTTTTTTTGGTTGAAAGTCCATTTATTTAAGTATTTAATCATTAGATTAAATTCAGCTGGCAGTACATGTCACTTCAAGATTGCTTTAGCTTCTTTGTTTTTTGGAATATCCTATTTCATTTTTTCCAATAATTTCTTATGCATGCTGAATAATCCTATATTATTTAAATTTTATTTATATCACATTAATAGTTCCCCTTTGAAGACTGTCATTTGAAATTAGGCAATGTAATCATTATATAACTTGTAATTTCAAACATAAATTCCCACCCCAATCCCTTAGTAGTGACTGATGGAACCAATGGTACAATGATTTGTCATTTTTATGAAGAAGTTCTGAGTAGTTTTCTTTTATTATTTCCTGTATGGATTCCCCCCGCCCCCCCCACTCTTCCATAAAACCCAAGGCTATAAGATTTTTCTGCACATATTTTCCTCAAGATTAACTATATTGTCTTGTATAGAATGCATGCTCTTTTGTACTACCCTTTGTTTTTATTTTATTTTTTCCATTTCCATATTTTTACATTTTAGAAATGCAATTTTCTCTTTCAAAAAATTCTACTTTAAAATATGAATTTTGAAAATCATATACTTTCTATCTTTTGAATTCATTTACCATTATTGCCATTTCAAAGTATCTTTCTCATCCCTCTCTCTGAAAGCCATTCTTTATATAAAATTAAAAAAGAAAAAACGTTTAGCAAAAGTAAAGCAACACATCAATTGAATCCAATTATATATACATATACATATATATATATGATAATAATTGGCATCTTATGTTACTTTGGGGCAAAATCTGTAATTATAAAAAATATCCATTTTCAGCCCCCGTCCCCAAACTTCGACTCCTTTGCAGAAACTATCATATCTTCTAAGTAATATAATCTGCTTCTTTTAAAATTTGTGCGATGTGACTTATTCTTTCTGCTCAAATTGCAATCCCAATATTTTATTTAACAAGTTTTTATTTACTTATTTCTATCTACATTTCTCTTTCCTCCTTTCTCCATTCTAGGGTTTTTTTTTTCCTTATCTGTGCGGAGTTCATATTTGCTGCTTCTTTTTCCTTCTAATACTTGGCAATTATGTTTTCATTCCTCTGAACTTTGATTTCTGGAGATAATATCTATTCTTTCACTTGCAACTTGGTTTTTCTCTGTTGAAAAGCTCTTAAAATGTTTTGCATCATGATGGTCACAATTTTTGACTTGTGTTCTTTGAAAAACTTAGAATCCCAAGATTGTTTCTATGCACCCATCTTTTATATAGTATGTTTGTTGGAATATAGAGGATGTTTTCTATCAACATTTTTTTTCTTCTTCTAGATTGTCCTTCATTTCATGCATGCATTTGCATTTTCAATCATTTGTCCTCTCTTCTTTTCTTTGGTAAGATTTGCCACTGTAGATTCATGTTTTTGCTTTTGTTATGTTTTGTTTACTAGTCTACCAATTATTTCTTCTGTGCAAGCCAAATTTTCTGCTCTCAAAATTTTCATTTTTCTTTTAAACCAGTAAGGAACAACATGTTGCGATTCTATGCTCTCCTCAAAATCCACAGTGTCCTCCACCTCAACAGTTGTTTTTCAGGATTTATTCATGAATGAATGATTTTTTAATCAACCTGATGATCATATTCCTTCTGCTGTTAATATTTTTGGTTTTATTTGCTTATTCTCAAGTTCTTTGAGTTTTCTTCCTCCTGAGCCCTTAGTTAATATGAATCATTTTTTCCTCCCTTGCAACCCTTTATTGCTCAATTTCTGAGTCCCTTCTCTCTGATATTTTCCCTGAGAGTTACATCTCAAAGCATATTAGCCTTATCCTCTGCTGGACAATTTATGATTCACTTGTCAAATTCTTTGCCCCAAGTGACTTTTAAAAGAATAGAACTGGCATTAAATGGAAATTAAGCTTTATCCTTTAGGTTTAGTGAAATAACCCCCCCTCCCTGCACAAACACACACACACATACATACACACACAAAACACTCACACAGATATCCTATCATTTATTCTCATTTCTCTTACCTGGTAGTATAGAACCTGCCATGCTGTTGTTATGATGCTTGAGCAATTTTTGTTCTTTGGAATTTGATTCTCTATGGTACTGAAAGGAACTGGGCATTAAGACATAGAGTTGAACTCCATTACAAGTCCAGATATATAACCTGCCCCTTTCCCTCTGTTCCAATATTCTCTTCCAGAACAGTGTTGTTGTGTGTTGGTTGTTAAAGCCTTCAGAATATTTCTGCAGTTTTAAGATTATATCTTCATTGCACTGCAAAAAAGAGGGAATCAGAATATGGAGTTGCATTTTATGGAAAGCCTTCTGTTAAGTCATCTAGTATAACCTTACTATTAGAACATAATGAGCAATTGGGAGTGGGGGAGCTGAGGGAGCTTAAGTTAGGCATCTGTTCAAGGAATTTTAGACCTTCTTCTGGTTCCTTGAGATGGGTGAAGTTGATTTAATTTTGGCACAGAATTTCTATCTTGAAAAAATTTGAAAGGTTACATAAATTAGAGACCTGGCCATGTAACATGGCTTGGACTTTTGAGTTTTTATTCATTCTTTCTTCTAGCATTTTGAGGTTTTCTGTTTGCTTATTTCTTTGTGAGTTAGGTTTCTCTTTCTCATTTTTTTTGTTGTTCTGACTTTCTACTGTATTCCTTGTGGTCTTTCTGTTATTTCTCTCATTGATAGACCTCTCTTTCATCCATTATCACACAAATCTCCCAAAATGACTATTCTCAGATTGCTCATTTTGGGAGTTATAAGAGTCAGATTCAGATCAGATTTTTTTCCAGATAGTTTTTCTGTGTCCCATGGTTTCCAGTGCCCTTTACTTCAGGGATAAAAATTCTTTCTGCTCTAGCTTCCACTTGTGAGTATTGCTGTTCTTCAGTTGATCTTTCTTTTCATCCTGTTGCTGAACAGAATCAATGACTGCACCCTCTTGTGATATTGCAGAAGGGTTTGTGATTCTTAGAGGAGAGTCCATTATTAATCTTAAAGTACAAACCCAAGAGTGCTTTTGAATATTCTTACCACATGAGATTGGTTGGATGAAGACACTGGAAGGGAACTGTGAGTATTTAAGTCCTCCAATGCCATTTGATGGTTATTTTTAATTGTGTTTCTATCTCATTATCTTTAGTTATATTAATAATATTGCTTGATTCTTTTAAAAAATTTTATTTTGTTTTCAGATTGCAGGAACTTTTCCATCTTGCTGATTTAATGATTAGATACAACATTGAAACAGATCTCTAAGAAGGAGAGAGTCCTAACAGCTCAAGGCTTCTGAAAGGAGATAGCAGTCTGAGTTATACTTTGGAGAAATCTTAGGATTCTAAATGGTAGAAGCAAGCAGGGAGAGCACTTCAAGCATCATGGGATAACATTTGTGAGAGCATGGAGGCAGAAGCAAGCATGCCATGTACTGAGAATATTAGAAAAACCAACTTGACTGAAATATAAAGAACATGAGAATCTATGTTGTGAAATCAGTCAGAAAAAGTAAGTGGAATATAAGTCAACAATTCCACTTTGTGCTTATGCATTCATTCTCTAAACTAATCATCTAAGCAAGACTTCCTCCCAATAAAATTTTGCACACTTAGTCAATATTCAATAATTACTTATAAAATGAACAAATGAGTGAAAAACATAAAGATGCCATCCTACCTGCAAAGCAAAATTATGCAGAAATATTGCTTCATGTAAAGACACTGAAAGATTGTCCTCTGATTATGATTCAAACTCATTTTTCCTATATAACAATGCAACTTTCTATTGTTCCAAAGGAGATAAGTTGATTTCACATGACAAATGGCCACTCAGTCTCAGATAGTTTGACTTTTTCTTCATGTCTGCCTACCACATTTTCATTTGGCATCCATCTTCTAAAAAGTTCTGGGTAATTCCATTTGTTGATTTAGAGATCTTGCTCCTCAATGTAAGATGACCTTTCTTCCCTTATACGCTTAGATCTCAGCCAAGTACTTAATACACCGGACCACTGCATCTTCCTGGGCCTGTAAAGGTCCCAGTTGGAACCTGTAGCATTATGATTCAGGTCAGTTCCCTTCTCATTTTCAATTAT
Source organism: Macrotis lagotis (assembly GCF_037893015.1). Classification (NCBI taxonomy): domain Eukaryota; kingdom Metazoa; phylum Chordata; class Mammalia; order Peramelemorphia; family Peramelidae; genus Macrotis; species Macrotis lagotis. The sequence goes on along the minus strand of NC_133658.1, from coordinate 711,770,738 downwards.
ACTTAGTCTCTCCACAGGAAGTTTTAAATCTACTTTCTCTTTGCTTTAAAAAAAAATGGACATGCCCTCAGGGTCTAAACTCCTTATATTCCTCCTCCTAGTTTGCATGCTGTCTTTAGAAAAGTAATTTGTCATGTTGTAATCTAATTTCTAAACTAATGATATGCAGCTCAACTTTCTTACAGTCACTTCTAGCAGAATTTGTGTCCCATAATTCTTTTCTATTTAAATTATAGTCAATTGGTTTGGTAGTAGAAGGAAATGGTCAGAATCTTACTGCCCTATGGCATGCACTTACGTTTCAAATAATTGATACTGAATTTATTCTGAAATGCTGAATAATCAATGTATCAGTTTTACCAGAGGTCTTTAAAAGGAATTCTTTATTAAAATCCAAAGAACTATTTGTTTCAGTTGCTTGTGACTTACTGGCTGAGCTTCATTCTATGATAGCAATCTCTTTTTAAGGTGGAGGTGATATCCCAAAAATTTCACTGTGGTAGGAAATTCCTGATGGAAAAATAAAATCCTTTTACTAGGAGATGTCTACAGCTATTATTTGTCATTGAATCTCAGAACCTGAGGGTGCAGAAAGCCAAATAACTTCCCTAGGGTCACATAGGTCTTTTACTAGAAGGACTTGGAGATAATTCTTCCTGACATGATTCTGTGCATCTATAAATATGGACTTGTGTCTATAGTATCTATTCCCTCTCTGATGCCTCATGATCACAATTTTCCATCAGACTGATTTTATGCACATACAAACACACATAAACATACATTCTTATGTATGTTTATATGTGTGCATCTCTATAAACATTTGGAAAAATCAGTTTGTCAGTCTAATATCTTTGATTAAATAGAAGCTTTATGCCAAATATTGAATATTAGAAGATGTAGATTCTAACCATATAGCTCCTACTTATTTGATACCTACTGAATTTGAGCAAGTATTTTTATATCTGATCTGCAAAATGATGATCTTAAAATTCCCTCAATCTATAAAACCATCATATTAATATAAGTCAAGAAATATTTATTAAGCACTATGTATTAAGATCATAGAAATTGTACAAATACAGAATAAAGTTTAGAGTCAGGAAGAACTGGTTTCTAAGACATACTAACTTTATAACTCTGAGCAGGTTCTAATCTCTCAGTACTTCAGATAACTTCCTAGAACTTTATCTAGTAAATCATAATTGAGTGACAATCTGCTTCATTGGGCAAAGTTTTCAAAGCAAACTAATGGCATCATAGCTCCTTCAGGTATGAATGAATGCATGTACAAGCAATTCTTCTAAGTGCTAGGAACAACAAAGATAAGATTAAATGAAAAGATACTAATACTAAACTCTAGCTTTGGTTTGCAAAGCACTTTCCATATTTTATCTCTTGCTCTTCACAAAAACTTTGTGAGTTAGGTGCTATTGTTATCCACATTTTATTAATGATGAATCTGAGACTATGAGCCAAGGGTCCCACTGCCACAAATGTTTAAGGCTGGATTTCAGCTTAGTTTTTCCCTCCAAGTCCATTACTCTATTCACTGGGTAACCAAATGATTCCCTTTGAAAATTTCAAAGTTCTATATTCATGCTATTATTATTATTATTATTATTAAGTATAATTGCTATTTAATAAGCAAACCTTGACCTCAAGGACTTAAAATCTATTATAAATAATATGACAGAAATAAAACCACGTAGCACTAAAATAAAGTATTCTCATATTACTTTCCCTTGAATGCTCTCATAAGTGGCAAAGAATATAACCTCTTTCTGGCCTCCCCCATCAAATTTCCTTGTCAGTGAGAGAGAAAATTTTACTAAGAGCAAATATGGGATAAGTCTATAAAATAATCCCTTCACCTCCACCAGAAATAAAAGCACTACTCATCTTCCTTAGACACCTAAATAAGGTTCCTATTCACACCCTACTATGTCACTTCATTTTATCAATGATTCAGAAACCACAACCCATATGTTTTTCCACTTTATTGGACATGGTGTAGACTTAGTAAAGAGATCATTAATGCATTTATTATTAATAATGAGAATTACACTGAAATTTAGTGATGATACATATTAAAATATTTCACACTGATGTTCTAAATCTTTTTTTTCTCTCTTACTGTTTGAAGAAAATGCTGAATCAATACACATACTTATATATGTAAGGTCAACTTTATTTGGTAGGACCACTGGACATAACCCTTTTGAAATATAAATGATGCAGAGACAAGATTCAGCACATTGAATGAATATGGACTTTTACTCCACTCTAGTCCTAACCCCGCAATTTTTCTGACACTGTAAACAATATCCCTGCTCTATATCTGTGTCTCAGCTGCACATCACACCTAGGAGTAGAACATTGAGCCGTCCTCTTAAATATTATGACATGGGGAAAATCACATTGTGCTTTAACCTATCAACAAAGGAGCAAAGCAATTACAGAGCTAAACAGAGTCCAGGAAGACCCAATAAAGAAAAATCCAAGAAAATTTGGTGAAAATTCTTAAGGGGCCTTCCAATGTTTAATTTAGGCCTGAAGCATGATTAATATTCTGATTCTAATTCAAAAGACTGAACCACAAAGGTACATCTTTTGGGTATTTTTAATAAGCATAGTACAACATTCTGTGAATTAACAGCTGGTCTGACTGGTATTTTACTTCTCTTTGCTTACTCAAGTAAAGCAGTTAATATTAGTATAATCATCAAACTAACATTAGTCCGGCAGAGGGACAGATTTTTTTTTTTTTGTATTGTGATGTGGAATACAAATTTTTAAAACTAAGGTTTTTAAAAATGAATCCCTGAGTGCATTCTTTTATTGGTCTGGAGTTAATAAACAGTAGAAATCCTTATTCTAAAAAATAAAAATTGCTACATAATAAAAGGAAAGTGTATTAAATGGTTAATCTGTCCATCTTAAATAGCTCAAAGGCAAAAACAGGTTTCATCAATAGATTAGTATTTAGGAAAAATAATATCTTATGATTGTGAAGCATTTAGAAAAATATTCTTTCAAATGAAAGTAATGAATGCTATATAATTCACTCACACTTCAAGCAAAAATATCTGAGAACCTTCCCCCCCAAAAAAATTACACGCCAAATTAACTAAAATTTAAATTTTTCTTATTTTTTTCTAAACAGAAAAAGCTGATATCATATTATTAAAAGAGAGGGCATTTGGACAACTCAGAACTATTTAGTTATTGAAATTCCTAAACAAGAGGAATTGCATTCCTTTTATTTTTTAGATTTCCCTTTAAATTTAGTTTGTTATGAATTTAAATAAAATTGGGATAACACTTTGTTTATAGATATTCTATTTTATTTGTTTACATATCATTTTTAGAAAGTAATCTCTGAATGGTAACATTTCAATTTCCAATATGAAAATTTCATTCCTTCTATTGAAGAAATATTAATTAAATATTAAATTTAAAGAAATATTAATTGAATAATAAAAATTAAAGAAATATTTTAAAAATTGACAAGATAATTTTCTACTAATGATTTTGAGAAATATGTTCAATTTGAATAATTGACTGATAAATAAATCACCAAGAACATAATTAATGATTATATGAATGATGATCATTGATAATAAAATAAGATCATTCTCTAAACTACTTAATGATCAATACTGGATTTACATGTTTCACATCCTTCCTTTACCTAAAAACTATTAAAGTTTTGCTTTTTTGAATATGTTAATTTTTAATTTTTTCAAATATAATTAAGCTAAATATTTGCCTAAAAGAAAATTTGCAAATGGAGAAAGTTTCACCATATTTGTTCTTAGTCAAGTATCAGAAGCTACCAAAATTTTGTTTGTGACAATAAATTTATAAATTATATATACATATATATATATATATACATATATATATATATATATATATGTAATGATAGAGAATGTTCTTCTTAAAATTATTACCCTTTAGAGAGTAAATGAATTAGACCCTTTAGAGAATACATGGATTCTTTTTGGTTGGTAATTTTGATGCAGGTACTTTAATTATTACAGCCTTAAAACAATTGAAAATGTAAGCTTTGTAATCATGTTTTGGTATAATATGCAACATTAAAGTTAATGAATTAAGACTATAAAATATAATAGAAAAAATTGTATAGTCAGGATATTTTAGAATACTTTCACAATTTATTAAATCCCTAATTCATTAACTTTCAACAATATGAATATAAATATAAATATATGTCTATATGTAAAATAGGCATATGTACATGCATATGGAGAGAGAATTATTATAGCTTCCTATTCATCATTAGAGCATCTATCACTTTTTAGAGGTTGTTTGTTTGTATTTAAATGGCAGTAACCAAGTAAAATATAAATAAATACATATAGTCTGACTCTGTCTCTGTTTCTGTCTCTGTCTCTCTCTTTCTCTCTCTACATACACACACATAACATATGTATAATGGTCACATAGCACTTTGGTTCTCTGTACAAACTCGTTATCTTTTTGAAAAACCATTCAGCTTCAGAACTACAGAGAAGTGAATATGACAGGTTGACTGAACAGGGGAATTAAATACATTACTAGGTATTATTTGTAACCCTTTTAATTATGTCAATTTTTGAATAATGTGATTGAGTATTAAGTACCTTCAAGCAAAATTCATCCATATTTAAAATACATGCAGAAAATGGAGTTGCTGTTGACTAACAACAGTGTAGTATGCTAGAAGGTGAATTATAATATAGAGGAATTAGACCACAATAAGACAACTAGGAAAAGCCAATAAGATTCTTTCTTCAGGAAAATGACTTAAGGTACAACTCAATTTCTCAGGCAAGTAATCATCCAATAGGAAAGGGAGATGTCTCCTGAAGAATATAAAATCCCCACCTCTCTTTATAACTTCTTGACTTTCCAAATAAGAAGAAAGGTGTTGAGGAATATGGATAAATAAGGCTAAGAACAAAAGGTGGGTTAAATATTTTGCCTTCATTCTTCCCCTCCCTTTCGCTATTTTCATTCTAAAAATTATAACAAATGTTTCCTCCTGTCTTAACTAGCAATTGTCCAAAAGAAGCTAATTCCTAGTCTAGATGCATAGGTCATGGAAGGAAGTCATGATTATGAGAATAACTTGCTAGGGGAGACATGGGCATGTTGTGTGTGTGTGTGTGTGTGTGTGTGTGTGTGTGTGTGTGGTAAAGACAGAAAAATACTGACATCAAAAACATCTGTAGAAGTGTTGACTTTGACAAGAAGCTCCTGCAGTATATATACAATAACAACACTATTGTAACAATAATGAATTGTGAAAAGCTTAGGTACTCTGATCAATACAATGATCCAAGAAAATTCTGACAGACTCATGATCAAAAATACAATCTACTTCCATAGAAAGAAGTGATGAACTGTACACAAATTGAAATACATTTTCCTCACTTGATTTTTCTTGCTTTTTGGCACAGTATGACTGATATGGGAATATGTTTACATATATAATATATGTATATATATATGTATATATATGTATATATAATATATATATATACATATATATATATATAAAGTTGATGTCATATTGCTTGCCTTCTCAGTAAGGGAGAGAAAGGCAAGAGGGAAGAAGTAAATTTCAATTTCAATTTTAAGTCAAATAAAAAAATAAATATTTTTTAAAATTATATTCTTGTGTAAGGAGGAGAAAATAACAATACAATATAAAAATTTCAAAAAGAAAGAGTTCATGGGGATCTTCATTTTCTCAGTACAGCTAGAGTAGATAGGGGAAAGAATACCCAGGAAATTTTGAAAAGGAGAGAAGATTTGGAAATTAGGCAACAAAAAATCAACATTGTGGTGGTATAAACAATGCTTTGCTACTCAGTTGAGACTCAATTGATATTAGAAGACATAAATTGTTAGTGGATCCAGTCATTTGTGTTTTAATAAGAGCCTTGTACTGTATAATAGTAGGAGTGAAGGAAGAAGAAGACAGGAGTATTAGAGGATCGATATTTGGTGATTCACAAGTCAGGATTGGATGCTTTTTAAGAGCATTCAAAAGGAGTAGACAATTTAAAAAGAAATTGGTTCAATGGAGGATAGATATTGGGAAGGCTGGGAAGTGAAACCATGGCAAAAAAAATTGGACTCAAAGCATACTTAGGGGCAAAGAAACTGGTGGTCATCATAAATAGAAGGAATAAGTTTAGAAGGGGGCAAGGCATATGTAGTAATGGAATGACAGCTTGTAAAAAAAGAAAAGTATAGAATTCTTGATTATAAAAGTACACTACTTGCAGGTGATGCTAAAGTCAAGAATTTGACTTCCTATACCCATTCAACAACAGCCGGTTTGGGTGATTGAACTGGAAGCAAGAGGTTAAGCCCTGATACCTGAGACTGATGTATTGAGAGACAAGAGCATTTGAGGGAATATCAAGATATATGTTGAAGTTATCTAATATAAAAGTAGAGGTTGGAGGATACAGAAAAGCTATGATCTAGCTACTGAACTTCTTGAGAAATGTGGAATGATGACTTTAAGGTTGGTATATAAGATTGGGTGACATTTCTAGATAGTGAAAAATAGCAGAAGCACTGAGGGATGGTGGCAGGAGAATCTTAAAGACACAAAGGGAAAATGAAGTATGGACTCGTGTGGCAGTAGTATGAGAGAAGAGGGAGGCTTTTCTTGAGCAGCAATAGATTCTTTTTCTCTGATTTTGGAAGAATAAGAGTAGAAGCTTCTTAGGCATAGGTGTTTGTAGTCATGTCATTGTCACATCAGTGTCATGCCAATTATATACCAATGGCATACCATTAAGGACCATCGCATCCATATCATACAAACATTACCTTAATTAAACTCAATATCATATCATTGTCATACAGATATCATGGAAATATCACAATAACATTAAACATCACACCAATATCATGGAAACATCATAGCAGTATACAGATAGCAAGTCAATGTCTTGCTATCATCACACTAATCACACATCAATGTCTTATCATAACAATTACCCAAAATCATGTCACAGTAATGTCACACAAAATCATATTAAATGTCATACCAATTTCCTGCCTAGTGTCACAGAAATGTTATATCAGTTTTAAATATCATATCAATATCCTGTAAAAATCACCCCAATGTCATGCTCACTTATAAAGCAAATAAATTCATGAATATCACTATATGGAATAATTCATTGAAGAAAAATAAAATATATTGATAGAGAATAACTAATCAATTTTGAGATTACCTGAAAATACATTTTTTTAATTTATAAACTGAAATGTTTAGTGGGAATATACCCATATCTCTCATTCTGCTATATAGGAATGATTGTACTGGGCTATCTAATAATAAATGGCATTGTGTATGTGTAACTTCTTTGTACTGAAGTTTGTTCATCTTTAAAACACTACATACAGGGTGGCTAGGTGGCGCAGTGGATAAGAACACTGGCTTTGGATTCAGGAGTACCTGAGTTCAAATCTGGCCTCAGACACTTAATAATTACCTAGCCATGTGGCCTTGGGCAAGCCACTTTACCCCATTGCCTTGAAAAATCTAAAAAAAAAAATCCCCACTATGTACACTATGTAAAAAGCTATGGATATGAAAATTATGACACCTTAGATTAATCCCCAACTCACAAAAACATCACTTTTCTCAACTTCAGTGCAAATTCATGAACTAGACAAGCAATCTTCCCAAAGAAGGTTTTTTTAACCTGAGATTAGGAAACTTATGTTTTAAAAAATATATTTTGATAACTGTATTTCAACATATTTATTATTCCTTTTAGTTGTGTGCATGAATGTCTGTGTGTGTGTGTGTGTGTGTGTGCACAATTTAAAATATTAAGAAAAAGGATCCATTGACTTCACCAGATTGTCAAAAGGTCTATGACATACATACAAAAATGTCAAGAATTCTGACTCTAAGAGTTTTCTTGTTTTAAAATCTGTGATTCTGTTTTTCTAGTTCCTGGTAGAGATCAGATAATCTCTGAGGCTGTTTCTGGTCATAAAATGCAATGTTTGGGGACTTCCAGCCAAGATGGCAGAGAGAAGATAGGCACTGTGCTAAGGTCTCCTTATCTTACCTCATATATAATATGAAACAGACCTCTTAACAAAAATTTGATTAACAAAACCCAGAAAAAGAAGTTAGGAGAAGAACATCTACCTCAAGGTCTGTCTTCATGGAGAGTGGGTGAGCTGGGGAAGAGAGTAGAGAGCCTGCTAGGGAGGGTGAGACCCCGACTAACCTAAGATCAGCCACAGAGGCATTGACTGCCGGAACTGCAATCTTAGAGCCAACTGGAATGCAGAGACTATGGCTGTGGGACTGATGGTCTGAGGCACTCTGACAGGGCTGAAGGGTGAGTTCCAACACATATTGTTTCAGAGTGTGGCTGGACATTGATCAACTGGGCTCTTCTGGTCTGAAGGACCTCATTCATTTCATAAACCCTCTTCACAGAACAAACTCAGTCCCCCACCCCTACCCCCGGGCTCAGGCAGGGGCAGTAGAAAGCCCTCAGCTGAATGGAAATAATTACCTTGCCCTAGTGCATATCCTAGTTGTTCAAAGATAAAAGTATCTAGCAGCACCACCACCCACTACCTCCAGGCCAAGGGAAAGGGCCTCAAATCAAAGTCACAGACACTCTAGAAAAAGAAATCAGCACCACTTACTGGCAGACCCACTTAGAGTTATTAAACTCAGTGAGTAAAGCTTCTAGGGATCTCAACACCAAACCTCTGAGAACTAGCTCCTCCCCCAACACAAGATCATAAGAAAATGTAGAAAGACCAGAAGAAAGGGGGTTCCATAGAAAAGAATATAGAAGGTAAAGACTCTAACTCAGAGAGTTCTAGACCTCTGAGGAGAATATGATTGGGTCTCCAGTACAGAAAGACTTCCTTGAAGAAATCAGGAAGGAATTGAAAAGCCAACTAGAAAATTTAGGAGAGAAAATTAACATCTTGCAAGAAGAAACAAATCATTGGAAAATATAATTGGATAATGCAAACAGACTATAATTCTCTCAAAATCTCAATTGGCCAAATGGAAAACACTTTCAAAAATAGAATGGACCAACTGGAAAAGGAATTGCAAAAGGTAAATGAAGAAAATCCTTCTCTAAAAAAAAAGAATGGAGTCTGTGGAAACTAATGACTCCATGAGATAACAAGAATTTGTTAAAACCAAAAACTCAAAAATATAGAAGAAAATATAAAATACCTCTAGGACAAAACCACTGACCTTGAGAATAGAACTGGGAGAGACAACTTAAGAATCACTGGGCTCCTTGAAAATATTGAGGAGGAAAAGAAGCATGGATTTACAATTACAGGATTTAGTGATGGAAAATTTCCCTGATATCATGGAACCAGAGAGCAAAATATATATGGAAAGAATACATAGAGCCCCACTAGGGAAGGGATCCCAAAATGAAAACACCAAGGAATATTGTGGCCAAATTCCAGAACTATCAGATAAAGGAGAAAACACTGCAAGCAGCCAGAAAGAAACAATTTAGATATCAAAGAGCCAAAGTAAGGATTACTGTGGCTGCATCAGCACTAAGGGATCAAAGGGCCTGGAATGTGTATTCCAAAGAGCAAGGGGGCTTGGAATGCAGCCAAGAATTCACTATCTGGCAAAACTGAGCCTTCTCTTCCAGGGGAAAAGATGAGCATTTAATGAAATAGGAGACATCAAACTTTTCTTGATGAAAAAAACAGAGCTTAATAGCAAATTTGGACTTCAAACAGAAGACTCAAGAGACACATGAAAAGGTTAAACAAAAGGTGGGGGGGATAAAGCAAAAGAAAAAAAAACTGCTACCCAATAAAATGAAACTCTATTAGAGAGGATATACTTAGCCAGAAGTGGTGGAAACTCATTACTTTTCTATTACTCAGATGGAATGATTTAAAAACAATACCTCATTTAAAAAGGGGACAGTAAGGAGATGAGAGAATGGAAGAGATAGAATGTGGTAAATCTCAATACATTAAGAGGACCTATTGCAATAGAGGGGAAGAAGGCTGGAGGTGGGAATTGCCTAAAATTTACTCTCATCAGATTTAGCTTAAAGTTAACATACGTATATTCAGTTAAGTTAAGAAACTTATCTTACCTTTCAAGTATTAAAAGAGGAAAAGGAGATGGGGAGGAAAAGAGGAACTAACAGAAGGAAGGGAAGGAAGAAGGGGCAAAGGAAAAAAGAGAAAAGAAAAGGAAGGGGGTGTTGGATATATAGGGATAAATACACTGAAGATGGTGGTATTCCGAATCAAAATATTGGGGAATTTGGATAAAATGAAAAAAGGGGAAAGTACAAGCAGAGGGATGATAGCTTGGAGGGCAATAAAGAGTTAGTAATTGTAACTTAGAATGTGAATGGGATGAACTCTCCCTTAAAATATAAGCAAATAGCAGAGTGGATTAAAAACCAGAATCCTACAATATGCTGCTTACAAGAAACTTACAAGAAACAAGAAACATTTGAAGAGGAGAAATGCATGTAGAGTAAAGGTAAAAGGTTGGAGCAAAATATATTTTGCTTCAACTGAAGTGAAGAACGGAAGGGTAGCAATCCTTATCTCAGACAAAACAGCTGCAAAAATAGATTTTGTTAAAAGAGATAAGAAAGGAAACCATATCTCCTAAATGTTACCATAGATAATAAAGTAATTTCAATATTAAATATGTATGCACCCAATAGTACAGCATACAAATACTTAGAAGAGAAGTTGAAGGAGTTACAGGAAGACATAGAAGAGCTCAACCTCCTGCTCTCGGATTTAGATAAATATAATCATAAAATAAGCAAGGAGGAAGTTAAATATGTAAATATGTTGTTTAAAAAACCTAGACATAACAGACCTTTGGATGAAATTGAATGGGGATTAGAAAGAAATATACCTTTTTCCTGTAATACATGTCACTTACACAAAAAATGACCACGTACTAGGGCATAAAAACCTAATATTCAATTGCAGAAAGGCAGAAATAGTGATTACATCTTTCTCAGATCATAATGCAAAAAAAAAATCACATGCAATATTGGGTCAGGAAGATATAGACCCCAAATTAATAAAAAACTAAATAAACTCAATCTAAAGAATGAGTGGATAAAACAACAAATTACAGGAAGAATTAATGATAGATAATGCAATAATGAAACAACATACCCAAACATATCTGATACAGCCAAGGAAGATGTCACAGGATATATTATTTCTTTAAGTGCTTACATGAATAAATTATAGAAAGAGGAAATCAATGAACTAAACAGAACTAAAAGAAATTAGAGAAAGAACAAATTAAAAACCCCAATTAAATATTAAATTAGAAATTCTAAAGTTAAAGGAGAAATTAATAAAACTGAAAGCAAGAAATCTATTGAATTAATAAATAAAATCAACCATTGGTTTTATGAAAAAATAAAATTGATAAACCTTTGGTTAATTTGATTAAAAGAAAGAAAGATCAAAACCAAATTGCCAGTATCATAAATGAAAAAGGTGAATTCACCACCAATGAGGAGGAAATTAAAGTAATAATTCAGAATTATTTTACCCATCTATCTGCCAATAAATTTGATAATCTAAGTGAAATGGATGAATATTTACAAAAATATATACGTTGCGCAGATTAAATGAAGAGGAAATTAAAGACTTAAATAACCCTATCTCAGAAAAATAAATTCAACAAACCATTATTGTACTCTCTAAAAAAATCTCCAAGGCCAGAGGGATCCACAAGTTAATTCTATTAAACATTTAAGGAACAATTCAATCCACTTCTATATAAAGTCTTTGGAAAAATAGGTGAAGACAGAACTCTGCCTAACTCTTTATATGACACCAATATGGTGCACATACCTAAACCAGGAAGAGTTAAAACAGAGAAAGAAAAGTATAGACCTGCCTCCCCAATGAATATAGATGCAAAAATCTTAGCTAAAGGATTACAAGTTATCATTGGAATAATACATTGTGACCAAGTAGGATTTATTCCAGGGATGCATGGTTGGTTCAATATTAGGAAAACTGTTAGTATAATTATTTATATCAATGGCAACCTTATTAGAAATCATATAATTATATCAATAGTTGCTGGAAAAAATTTGACAAACTACAGTACCCATTCTTACTAAAAACACTAGACAGCATAGGAATAAATGGATTGTTCCTTAGAAAAATAAGCACTATCTATCTGAAACCATCAACAAGCATTATATGCAATGCAGATAGGCTAGAGACATTCCCAGTAATCTCAGGGGTGAAACAAGGGTGCCTATATCATCACTACTATACAATATTGTATTAGAAATGTTAGCTTCAGCAATAAGAGAAGTAAAAAGATACTGATGGAATTAGAATTGGGAAGGAAGTGACAAAACTCTCACTCTTGGAAGATGACATGATGGTATACCTAAAGAATCCCCCAAAAAATCATCTAAAAAACTACTAGAAATAATTAGCAACTTTAGCAGAGTCACAGGATATAAAAGAAACTTCATAATTCCTCAATATCTATCTATCTATCTATCTATCTATCTATCTATCTATCTATCTAATGACTAGCAAGATGCAGCAGAAGGAACTAAAAAGAGAAATCCTATTCAAAATTACTTCAGAAAATATAAAATGCTTGTGTATCTACCTTCCAAGGCAGACTCAGAAATGTTTTGAATGAATTTCAGAACACATCTCTCACAAATAAAGTCAGATTTAAATAATTGGGCAAAAATCAACTGCTTGTGAATAGGTTGAACTAATATAATAAAAATTATGATTTTACCTAATTTGAACTACTTATTTAGTGCCTTACCAATTAAAATTCCAAAAAATTACTCTAATGAATTAGAAAAATTTGTAAGTAAATTCATATGGAGAAATAAAAAGTCAAGAATTTCCAGGGATTTAATGGGGAAAGTACAAAAGAAGGTGGTTTTAGCCCTACAAAGTCTAAAATTAGATTACAAAATATCAGTCATTAAAACTATCTGATATTGGCTAAGAAATAGGGTGGTGGATCAGTGGAATAGACTAGGTGCAATAGCAGGAAATGATTATAGTAATCTGCTCTTTGATAAACCCAAAGAGTACAGTTTTCGGGATTAAAAACTGTCTCTTTGATAAAAACTGTTGAGAAACTTGGAATTTAGTATGGCACAAACTTGGATTAGTCCAACACCTTACCCTCTCTACCAAGATAAGAACAAAATAGATACAGGATTTAGACAAAAAAAAATTATAAGTAAACTAGGAGATCAAAGAATAGGTTACTTGTCAGATCTCTGGAAAGGGAAGCAGTGTATGACCAAGGAATAGATGAATAATATCATTAAAAACAAATTAGATTATTTCAATTATTTTAAATTTAAAAGCTTTTGCACAGACAAAATCACTGTAACCAAGATCAAAAGAACTGTAGTAAACTGGGAAACAATTTTTACAACTAGTATCTCTGACAAATGACTCATTTTAAAATATAAAGAGAACTGTGTCAAATTATTATTATTTTTTACAATTTTAGTTAAGGGACAATGGAGTTAAGTGACTTGTCCAAGGCCACACAGCTAGGCATTTATTAAGTGTTTGCGGTCACATTTGAACTCAGGTCCTCCTGACTCCAGGGCTGTTGCTCTATCCAATGTACCACCTAACTGTCCCCTCAAATTATCATATACAAAAAAAGCCATTCCCCAATTGACAAATGGTAAAAGGATATTCAAAGGCAATTTACAGATGAGGAAATCAAAGTGATCCACAGCATATAAAAAATTTCTCTAAATCACTAATTATTAGAGAAATGCAAATTAAAGCATCTCTGAGGTACCACCTCACACTTCTCAGACTGGCCAGAAAGGATAATGTTCATTGTTGGAAGGGTTGTGGGAAATCTGGGATACTATTACATTGTTGGTGGAGCTGTGAACTCATCCAATACTGGGTTTGTATCCTGAAGAGAACATGAAAGAGGGTGAAAACATCACATACAAAAATATTCATAGCATCCCTGTCTGTGTTGACAAAGAATTAGAAATTGAGGGAATATCAACAAATTGTGGTATATGTACATTATGGAACACCACTGTTCTTTTAGAAACCAGGGAAGCATGGAAGGCTTTGCATGAACTGATACTGAGTGAGATAGTGAGATAATGATACTGATGATACATGAACTGAGCAGAAGCAGAAGAACATTGTACATCCTTATAGCAATATAGGAGTGATGATCAACCTTAATGAACTTATTCATTCCATCAGTACAACAATCAGGCACAATTTTGGGTTATCTGAATTAAAGAATACCATCTGTATCCAGCAAAAGAATTGTAGAGTTTGAAAAAAGACCAAAGATTACTACATTTATTTTTTTTTAAATGCTATCTTATTATGTAATTGCTATCTCTTATACATTTTTTCCCTTAAGGATATGATTTCTCTCTCATCACATTCAACTTAGTTCAGTGTATATCATGGAAATAATGTAAAAACTAACAGACTGCCTTCTGTAGGGGGATAAGATTAGGGGGAAAATTGTAAAATTCAAAATAAATAAATTTTTAAAAATTCCAATGATTGTATGACTAGGCTGGCAACAATATGATGTCTAAATAAATTCTCTACTCTTATAGAGCTGTATTTCCCCAAAATATGCTTATATAAAATAATTGTGTATGTGTATGATGTATATAGAAAATTCACACTAATATATTTTCTTGCTCTTATTAACATTGTGAAATTGGAAATTTATTCCTTCAAATGAAGCATATCCAAGACTAAAATTAAATTTAAATGTCTTCACATATATGTTTGTATGTATGTACATATGTTTTTGTATACTTATATACAGCATATGAATATATAATTGAAAAAACTTCTAACAGTTAAAAATATAATAGTTAATCAAAGATAAAGCATATCAAAGGGCAGCATGTTGTAATGGATAGAAAGTCTTGGAGTTTGGAATAATATAATATTTATAAAGAGGATAATGATGATTACAATTATAAGAAGCATTTATATATCATTTTGAAATTTGCAAAGTACTCAATAAACATGATTTCATATTTTTCCTCACAATAGTGTTTGGAAGTAGAAAGGTTCATGGTTTACCTCTCAAATATACTTGCTGTATGACCCTGATTGAGTCATTTGATTTCTCAATTTTCTTAATAACTTTCCAAGATCAATTTTAGAGTGATATCTTTTTTAACATTTGTTCAGGGAACTTACTCCTTCTCTTAGTTTTAGCCGCAGTTCTTTGTCTATTTCTGATATTTGTCCAGATTGAGTGTATTGATGAACTAGTTATATAGTTTTCTCTCCAGTTGAATGTCACCATTGTTTTTTCCTCTTCAGTTAGTTAGATTGAAAATTTTTTTGAGAGATCACAAATTTTGTTTAGGAGGCTCTGACCTGTACCATAGTTTGATGCCACAAACTCAGTATCATTTCTAAAAGTCGTCAGTATCCAAAGAGAATTCTTTATTGACCTGTTTGTACTCTGCCCTAGATATCATCCATGAAATTGACAATATCTTTGAAAAACATACTTCTCTATGTTTTTAATTAATTTATATTAATAATCAGAGTGTGGTATAATTATGCTTTTAATTTTCCTAAATTGAAAAATAATTTAAACCATTTTTATAATATTTCTCTTCTTTGTTTAATAATTTTTCTTCAAACAATAGTTATTTAGTCTCTATTATGATATTCCCTCAGTAATCTGTGATATTTAGATTATATATCTTTTCATATCATAGTATACAATATAAAATGCTTTCCAAGAGCTATTTCTGGCAAAACCCCTACCTAGACTTCCCAACAGTTCTTATTAAATACTAGTCATATACCAAGTAATTTGTGTTTCTGAGTTTATCAAAACCTGGATATTTGTAAGCACTTAGCATAGTGCTAAGCTTATAGCAGGTGATTAAGAAATACTTGCCACCTTCCCTTCCTTCTGTTTGGTTCTGGAATATCATTTGGTATTTCACCTCATCTATAATTCATTTATAAACTGTACCAAATATATTCAATGATTACTGTTATAATTTATAATATCATTTGAAGACAGGAAGTGGTATATTTTATTCATATTTTGAA
This sequence comes from Macrotis lagotis, assembly GCF_037893015.1. NCBI lineage: Eukaryota > Metazoa > Chordata > Mammalia > Peramelemorphia > Peramelidae > Macrotis > Macrotis lagotis. Next base: position 711,754,583 of record NC_133658.1, on the reverse strand, counting down.
TCATTTCCTTTGAGATTTTAGACTTTTGTGCTTGCAAATAAATTCTGTCACTATTTTCATCATAGAATAGCCTACAGGCATTTTTCTCAGTACAGGAAAAAAAATCTATACATTGATATAGAAAATAACATCATTTAAAAATTTTGCCATGATCCATACAAAAGCAATCAATATCAATCCAAATGATAGCTTTTCCTTGATTTATCAAGAGTATTTTTTAACTGTAAGCTTTTCTTGTAATATTTTGGTACATTGCTTTCAGATATTTTATTCTTTTGTAGTTATTTCTGAATGAAATTTTCTCTTTTAACATTTCCTTTCTTGCTTTGTTTTGATTTGTATGTGTTTTTTGTATTCTACTACTTTAGAGAATTAAAGTAATTGCTAATTAATTTGCTGATTCTCTGGATTCCATGGTATTAAATCCTCAGGACATATACCAAAAAATTTAAAAAAAGAATAATTTTACTTATTTTCTTCTCATGTATATACTTGTAATTACTTTTTTGGTTTACTGATATAACTAGTATTTACAGAACTGTGATAAATAGTAGATCTTGTATATATAAAAGGGGATTTTTTTGTTTTTCATTATTATAAGCAATGCTACCTTTTGGGATTATAGATATACCAATAGATAAAGAAGAATTATATATGATAGAGGAATGATATATAAAATATGAGTATACAATTATATAAATATATTGATATGTATTTTGTCATATTTAAACTTGTCCTTAAATCTGCTTTTATTGATTATAGTATTTTTTTATTTTGATTTTTGTCCAGATGAATACCAATTATGCTAGATACAACATCCAAGTGCAATGGTATGTCAGTTCTTCACTGAAGAGTTCTTCCCTGAATCATTAATCATCTCTTTTTCTCATTGAGGCTCAGTTCAATAAAAGACAGAAAGATAATGATAGAGTGAGCAGGAAATGCTTGTTGAACCCTTACACTTACTAGAGAATTTTCCATTTTTTCACTATTACATATAATTTTAGCCTTTTGAGAGAGATAGAGTCAAATACTTTTATCACAATAAAACTGATTTTATATACACACACACACACACACACACACATATATATATATATATATATACATATTTATGTATGTATCTATGGATAGATAGATAGATAGATAGATAGATAGATAGATAGATAGACAGACAGATAGATAGATGCAGATAGATGCTTACATGGGGTAAGGGATATGTTCTAGGACTAATAGTGTTCTGGTCTGACATCTGCTAAGCCCTTTTCAGGGTTGCTTTTCACCTTTGATTTTCACCTGAGTCACTTCTCATCTGTGACTCATCTGTAGCATGCACAGTAGCCACATTGTGGTAAATCATTTAAATGGACAAGCTAAACCAGATTGAAGGAACCAAGAAAGTTTCAAACCTGTCAGGGAATTAGGAGGGTGTCTACATCAAGTATATCAAGATTTCTCCTGGTGAAATGAGTGGTTGAGAACAGTTCATCCCAATGGCCATGAAGGCAGCTGAAGTAAGTGTGGTAGAGAACTTAAAGTTTGATTAGTCATTGAAGAAATCAAAGTCACCCACTGCATCTTATGTCATCACCAGTTGTCTTGACTCTGTCTTGCCACTGGACTTTGATAACTTTGCAAGAGAGAAGCCAATGACTTTGTCTAACTGCCTCAATTTACCCTACTTTTCTCATGAATCAAAAGACATCAGGTATACCTTTACCATTTTAACTATCTCAAAGTCTTGTATTGATAAGCAAATGATGAAGTAACAGGTGAGGACACCCTGGGAGATGTAGTCATAACCCTATACACAGAAGACCAGACCATACTGTCAACATGTCACTAGAAAAAGCAGTGGGAATCTACAGTCCCTGGGTTTCTGACCTATCTGACCTGCCTTTTTTTTTCTTAGATTTTTCCAAGGCAATGGGGTTAAGTGGCTTGCCCAAGGCCACATGGCTAGGTAATTATTAAGTGTCTGAGGTCAGATTTGAACCCTGACTCCAAGGCCAGTGCTCTAAACACTGAGCTGCCTAGCTGCCTTTTAATGATAATACTGCTTGCCTCCTGATGTGAAGAAGGGGCTAGAAAAGGTGTCCTAAGAATTTTCTCGTATGAGAAAGGGGTTAAAAATCACATGCTTATCCAACTCTACTCTGATTAACATATCAGGTGTGGATCCCCCTGTGAAATCAAAACATACATAAAAAACACACACAGAAATGTTCAAAATCTTCTCCACTCACCATTAGTACAAAGGATGTACACAGACTCATAGACAACAAACCTGAGACATGAACAGCCTTGTTACAAGACAACTCAATAGGTATTATATCCAAATAGCAGTCCTGAGGGAAACAAGGCTGGAAAATGAAGGTTAGCTTACTGAAGTCAGAGTTGGATACATGTTATCCTGTGAAGAGGAGAGTCATGAATCTGGGATAGATTTTGCAATCAAAATTAATCTGATCAACAAGCTTGTATGAATACCAAAGGGAGTGAACAACAGGCTCATGACAATGATTTGCAGAAATACTATCATCACTGTCTGTGTTCCTACCCATGATGAACCCTGATGAAGTCAAAGAAAAAATTTATGATGACCAGGAGACCCTTATCAGTGTGCCAAAAGAGAACAAGCTTACAATTCTGAGTGATTTTAATGCCAGAGTAGCTTCAGACTATCACATGACAGGGAGGAATGGAATTGGAAACAGCAACAGCAATGGTCACTTACTAAGACTTGTACATTTCATGATCTCATCATCAACATTTGTTTTCCATTTACCTAAATTCAATAAAACTTCCTGGATGCATTCTCCCCAGTCTAATAAACTATGTGACTCTAAAAAGAAGAGAAAGTCAGGATGTGAAAGTAACAAAGGCAATGTATGGTGCAGAGTGCTGGACTGATAAAAACTCATCTTCTCCCATCTAAATATTCACATTCAACCAAAGTAATCACCCCAAAGCAAAACGAATACCAGAAGAATTAATGTCAAGAGATTATAACAGTTGCCTGAGTGGGAACAATTTGTTATTAAATTGTAAGAAAAGTTGAGCCACAGTAGGCAACACACAGTAGGCAACAGTGAAGCAGAAAGGGAGTGGGCAGCCTCAGAGATTTGGTGTACAGTACATTTGCTCATCTGGTTTAGAATGCACACAAATATAAAATATGTTTGATGGAAATGATGGGGAAATACGAAAGCTGCTAAATGAAAAACAGAAACTCTTCAGTGTTTATCAGCAAGATCCATTTCTAAGAAGGCAATATTTAATTCCAACTACAGTAAAATACAAGTGAAACTTAGAAAGATTCAGCATTCTTGGTTTGGTTAGAAGGAAGATCAAATCTAGTACTTACAGACAGTAGCAATTCAAAGTGCTCTTGCGATGAGCTGAAGGCTATTTATGGGTAAAAGACATTAATGATAGGGACATGAGGAATATTTTTTTTCTGCCAAGGATCAATAGGATATTTAAAACATCATTTGCTGTTTATATGTGGCCAAATATTTAATTAATTCACTCCTAAAAAAGCTCCTAGATTTATTGAATTTGAAGTCCTATTTGCAGTTGCCTTGGCAGATCAGTAATGTCCACTCTATGTAGAGAGAAGGGATTAATACTTCCATGGTTTTCTTTTTTTTATTTATTTTCTTTTTTGTTGTTGTTTTTTATTTCTTTTTTTTTAAGCCAACCCAAACCATATCGGGATCCACCAGACTAGTCATCTAACCTCTGCTTGAAGACGCCGAATAGAATGTCAACCCACAATTCTTTGTAATCTGGTACAGCTATAATTGTTGGGAAGGTTTCCCTCATATCACTAATTGGTCTTTTTGCAACTTTAACCCATTTCTTTTTATTCTGCCCGATGGTGAAGGAAGGAAGGAAAGTAAGGAGGGATGGAGAGGAGGAGGGAGGGAAGAAGAAAAGAAGAAGGATGAAGGAAGGAAGGAAAGAGGGAGAAAGGGAAGAAGTTAAGATTGAAGGGAAAAAGGAAAGGAAGAAAGAAAGAAAGAAGAAGGAAAGAAGGATGAAGGAAGGGAGAGAAGAAAGAAAAAGAGGCAGAAAGGGAAGAATTTCGGAAGAAGGGGAAGAAGAAAATAAGGAAGAGGGGAAGAGGATGAAGGCAGGGAGAGAGGGAGGAAGGAAGAGAAGGACAGAAGGAAAAAGGGAAGGAGGGTGAAGGCAGGGAGGGAGGGAGGGAGGAGAGAGGGAGGAGGGGAAAGTTAGGAAGGAAGGGAAGAAGGAAAGAAAAAAGAGGCAAAGACGGATAAAGGGAGGGAAGAAGGAAAGAAGGAAGCAGGAGGATGAAGGCAAGGAGGGAGGGAGGACCTCAGAGCAAGGGAATGGAAGCAGGAATGCAGAGGGGGAGGAGTGGGCGTTGGCCAGGCCGAGGGCCGCTGTTTGCACCACTCTCCCTGAGCCTCACGGCCCGCGGGCGTCTCCCGGAGCCCCTGCTCCCGCCTCGCCTTCTCCTGCTCCCCATGGTTTTCTTAACAGAACATCATCAACCAGTGCAGAAGATATTGATCATTTAGCTCAAGTTGAAGGTTGCTATAAATATTTTTGTACAAGTTAGGTCCTTTATCTTTTTTAATTATCTCTTTGGGAATAGATGTATACAGTTTTCTGAGTATAGTTACAAATTGTGCTCCAAAATGTTTGAATCTGATCACATCAACAACAATGGATTTAAAAAGAATTTAAGCTAAGGAGGGAAAGCACATACACAGGCATGGGTGGGGATAAAGTCTTTAACTGGATACTTGGTAGAGTTCTGTGAAACTAAAGAGATATATAGAAGTCATATTTCCGAGCAAAAGTGAAATTCATAATAGCTATAATATGTGGATAGAAATGGGGACAGGGTAAGAAGGTGAAAGGGATACTCCATGAAAAGCTGCTGAATTAATGCATCAAGTAATGAATTAATATTCCCTATTGTGATCCATTTAATTCATCTATTTAATATAGTGAATATAAATGTTTTTTGACACCTATGGTGACTTCATCATCTAATATTGTTCATTCCAGGCTATAGTGTTTTCCAAAAACATTGTGAGTAAGTTTTTGAATCAGATTTTACACAAGAAAATTTTGAATTGCCCTTAAATAGTCTATATTTCCATTTTTTTTTTGTTTGAAGTGATAGGAATTTTAGGGTATTGATTTCTATATTACTAAAAAAATGTTCTTTTTAATTTTGTTACCAATTAATTTCTGGTTATGTATTCTTGATTTTTAAAAAAAAATTTTTAATTCATAAAAATACACTTTAAGGGACTGCTTTTAGTGGTAAAAAATATGAAAGCTATCAAGTAACTTAAACTCTTAAAATCTCTGGGTTACCTCTGTATTCCCTTTCAAATCAACTAATCCTTGATTCTATGGTTATAAACTAAAGGAATAACCAAAGAAGACCCCATCAACTGTGTTGTTTTTTTCCACCATCAATGTAAATATGTAACCAAACATATGTCCTTCAGTTATTATGATAATTTCCTATGAGATATGTCAATTAAGAGAATTCATAGGATTAAAAAGTGATAATCTTCTTTATTTCTTGCTGTTCCCTTCAAGGAAAAAAAAATGTAAAGCAAGAAAAAGCCAAATTTTTCCTTCAGCAAAACTTTACTTTTGAAAGATGGGACCAGGATAGCAGAATATAATTAGGTACTTGCCTCAGCTCTGCCCCCAAACACCTCCAAATTCCTTTAAACAATGATTCTAAACAAATTCTAGTGTGGTAGAACACACAATGGAAAGAGGGAAACAATTTTCCTATCCAAGACAATTTTGAAGATCAAACAGGAAAGTTGCACCAGGGTGAGAGAGGAGGACAGCCCAGCTCAGTCCATGCAGCTTTGTCCCAGCCTGTGAACCAAGAGCTGACCTTAGAAACCAGTGATTCAATAGCAGTAGTAGATGCTTCCAGAGCTCTCAGCCTACAAGTTGTAAGGGTATCAAACAGTTGATCGGAAGGAGATGACAGGAAACTCTGTGACTTTGCCCTTATTGATCCAGGTCGAAGTCCTAGGTGGTAGTTCCAGGACAAAGAACTTGAAGCTTTTACTTTTTAGATATCATCCCTTCATATTTAACTCACACAGTGCCCTCTGTCTATAAATATAATCCATCTAGAGTTTGAAATCCCAGTGGAGAGCAAGCCTCTTTACTGTTCCAGAGCAGAAATAATTTTTTTGTAGTCACACACAGTCCACACAGTCACACAGCTCTTCTTAGATCATAGCTCCTTGGAAGAACTGAAAACTCACAAGTCCCCAAAAATCTCTTAGAAAACAGTTGCACTTTAACCCCTGAAGCTTGTAACAGTGCACCATCCATCCTGGAAATAGAGTTCAACTTAAAAAAAAACTGTTAAAAAGGCACAAATAGACTGGAGAAATGAAGAAAAAAACAAATTTTGATAACAGAAAATTACAATGAACAAGGAAAATCAAAATTCATTACTCAAAAAAGTATAGCAAAGTAAAATCTCCTGTATCTAAAGCTATCAAGAAAATTTGAATTGGTTTCAGGCCATGGAAGAACTCAAAAAGGATTTTGAAAATAAATTAAGAGAGGTTAGAGGAAAATTGGTAAGAGAAATTAGTGATGCTAGAAAATCATGAAAAAAATGAGTCAACAGGTTGGTAAAGGAGGCACAAAAAATACTAAAAGAAAAATACCTTACAAACCAGATTAAATCAAATGATAAAAGAGGTTTACAAAGCCAACAAGGAGAATACCTTAAAAAATCAAGATTGATCAAATTTTAAAAAGATTCAGAAATTCACTGAGTAGTATATTTATAGACAGAGGGGACTGTGTGAGTTGAATATGAAGGGATGATATTTAAAGAAATAAAATTAAATGATGAAAAGGAATGAACCAGGAGAAAGGTAAAAGGAGAAGTAGAATGGGGTTAATTATAAAAGAAACCAAAAAAAAGTTTTTCCAGAAGAAGGGAATGATGCAAGGGAGTATGTGAACCCTATTCACAGCATAAGTGGCTCAAAAGGCAATAAATACAAAATCACTGGTGGAGAAATCTCCCTTACCCTACCAAAAGGAAGTAAGAAAAGGGGATAACAGTGATATTCACAAGCAAAACACTTTTGAGTTGAGACAAGGTGAAAAGAGAGAGAGAGAATAGAATAAGCAGGGGGAGAAATATGATGGAGGGAAATACAGTTAACAATAGTAACTGAGAAAAAATTTAAATGATCAAAAGATGTAAACAGTTTTCAGAAGAAGTAATCAAAATTGCCTATAATTATATAAAAATTGCTCTAACTCACATTGATTAGAGAAATGCAAATCAAAACAATTTTGAGGTACCACCTCACATCTAACAGATTAATTAATATGACAGAAAAGGGAAATGATAAATGCTGGAGGGAATGTGGGAAAACTGTGATACTAATGCATTGTTCTTTTTAAAGTTTATTGGGATCTGAATAAGAATGAGCAGAAAGTTAATTCAGTCTCTTAATTAGGAATGTCTTTCAGAGAATGAACAATCTATAAGATTCTGAAAGAATCTGGGTCCTAATTCAATAACTGATTATTAAATATGGGAATCTCTCATATGGAAACACATATAAATTTATTTAGAGCAAAGTGGAAACCAGTAAAACAATATGCATAATAACTACAAAAATATAAATGAAAACAACACTAAAAGAGTCAAACTTTGACCATGGACAGCTATTAACAAAATACAATCTCCTTGTCTTAGTATATAAATGAGAGACTAAATAAATAAATTGTAAATAGGAATTTTTCTTTTGCAAACAAGGTTGGTCTATCTGTTGCTTTTGCTTACAAGTTACAAGGGAGGTTTTAGAACTAATTATGTGCTTCCCTGGGAATTCAAAGGAAAGTACTACTAAAAACAAAAACTACACTAAATTTTTTTAAGTATAAAATGAAGGCATGGTGTTATTAATCACAAATTAATTTTATATTTTTTAGTAATAGAGAATTTAATAGAACACTCAATCTAATCTGGGATCAAAAATATAAAGTTAGAAGAATCTAGTTGGAAATGAATATAAAAAGAAATGTTAAAGGAGGTGTTTGTCTAAAGAACAATAGTGATAATCTTTAGGTATATGAAAGGTCTTTAAAAGTTATGACAGACTAGAGACTTTGGTCAAAACAATGATACAATAAACTTTTTTTTAGATTTTTGCAAGGCAGTGGGGTTAAGTGGCTTGCCCAAGACCACACAGCTAGGTAAGTGTCTGAGACCAAATTTGAACTCAGGTACTCCTGACTCCAGGGCTGGCGTTCTATCCACTGTGCCACTTAGATACACCCTATAATAAACTTTCAAAGAACTGTTAAAAAAAACAATACTGTCTACCTCCAGAGAGACAACTGGTGAACAATGTATTCAAATTGAAATATAATTTTTTCACTTTATTTTTCTAGCTCTTTTCAACATGGCTAATATGGAAATGGATTAGAGGAAAGGAGAGGATTTGACACTTAAAATTTTAAAAGAATATTTAAAATAAATAATTAATTTAAAAATAAAATTATAATTAATTTCTCAAGAAACTTAAATTCCAGGAAAAGGACTAATAGCACGTCAGTACTTAAAGGATCTACAATATTATTGGATTGATTACTTCTTTCACTGATACAAATTCCAACTCTTCAATAACTTATTATTAATTCCTCATTTAGGGTCCAAAACAACAAAGAGACTCTCTGAGTCTAGTTTAGCTTGTTTGGGATAGTAAAATAGTCTTTTTTCAAGTGTATTCTCAAAGCTTTTTTTACTTCAGTAGGATATGCCAGAGTCTGTACTTTATTGGGTAATCCTTTGAGAATCCAAGATCACTTTTGCATTGAAATGAATGTTTGAGTCAAAAACTTTCGCTATTAACATAAATTATCACTGTTCCATGGGATAGAGAAAGGGATTAAATTTATTATTTCATTGGTAAGAACAACTCCCAAATGAGAGGAGATACTTCTAAAAATGTGGGTTGTTAGCTTCTGAGTTTTATAATATTCTAGAGTTACTCAGAGCACTGAGAGGTAAAGGAATTTTCACAGGCAATTTGTGTTAAAAGCAGGTTTAAAACTTGGTCTTCACATCTCTAAAGCTGGCTCTCTCCTGCCTCAACTACTGATGCTCCATGAATATGAGAAAAAATAAAATTAACCTCTTCAAAAAAATTTGTTCAACACATAACCATAAAAATGGAAAAAAAAAATTTCTTTGGCTAAGTTGATTGTATGATCTTAACAATGAGTTACTTTTACAACAATGCTTCTGACTCAGAGCCCACATGATTAAGAAGCAATATCATACCATTTACTGTATAAATCAATCTGGTTAATGGCTATTGAAGGCTCAAATTATCTTAGGGTTAGAAACTAATCTCTGGCATATATTACCAAGAGTTTTAAGAAGTCTCATGAAAGAAGAATATTAAGAATGGTAAAGAGAATTTTCTTTACTGGTTAGTTTAAGGAAAAGTAAAGTCATCAAAGTAATATAACCACAGTTTTAGAAAATAACCATAAGAAAAACAGAATTTCATCAGCTGGTTAGCTGAAAAAGAGTAAACGGGATCTATGTTGTGTCTGAGAAAGACTAGTATCTCTGGTGTACAGGCTACTGAGCCCTTTTCAAGGTTGTTTTCTACATTTGAGGTCCACCTGAGCCACCTAACTCTCACCTATGGCTCAAAGCACCTGTAGCATTCTCAGTGGCCAGACCTCAATAAAGCATTTTGGAAGACAAGCCAAAGTAGGAGGTCTCAAACTGTCAGTGAGTTGGGGAAAGGGTGTCTATCCCAAACATATGAAGTCTTTCCCTGATGGACTGGGTGGATGAGAGAAATTCTTTCCAAAGGCCAAGAAAGCAGTTGAATGTCTTCACTCTTATTGTGTCACTGGACTCTGATGACTTTGGAAGTTAGAGTCAGGCTGACAACTTCGTGCAAATTTCACTCACCTAAAGTAAATTTACACAGATATCAAAAGAAATCACCTATATTATTTTGCTATGCCTGTCTCAAAGTCCTGTGACTGCAGCAAGTGAAGAAGAAATGCATAAATACTGGGAGCTAAAAGTGTCTAGAAAAGGTACCTAAAAATTGTCTGCTTACCCAACCCTGGCCTGATTACCACAGTAGGTGGGTATCCCACCCTGTGGTCAAAACACCCATGAAAATATGCAAAGACTTCCGCAAGGATGATTTCACACACACCATGGGTGCATAGAATGTGTGCCCACTCATAGATAACAAAACATACCTGAAAGATAAACAGCTCTTGGTGCAAGAGAATTCAACAAGCATCATATCCAAACAGCTGTCCTGTGCCAAGGCTGGCAAATAAAGACCACTTTACTAGAATCAAAGATGGACACATGTTTTGTCTAGAGTGGCCACAGTGAATGGGAGAGCCACGAACCTGAGGTAGATTTTGCAATCAAAACTAATCTAGTCAACATGTTTTTATGACTACAAAAAGGAGTGAACAACAGACTCATGACTTTGTGATTGTCACTTATAGGAAAATGCCATGCCCACATCATCAGTGCCTATGTTCCCATCCATGACAAACCCTGATGAAGTCAAAGAAAAAATTTGTGAAGATTTGATCAATTATCTCATCACCAGTGTGCCAAAAGGGGACAAGCTTATAATTCTGGGTGATTTTAATGTTAGAATAGGCTCAGATTACCAGACATGACAGGGAATCCTTAGCACATTTCAACATCAACGAAGTTGGAAACAGCATTGTCTTTCATTTGCCTAAATGGAATAAAACTTTCTGGATATATTCTTGCAGCAAATATGATAGACTTTATAATTATAAGGAGAAGAAAAATATAGGTCATGAGAGTGATAAAGGCAATGTGTGCTGCAGAGTGCTGAACTGATAACAGCCTCATCCTCTCCCACCTAAATATTCACATTCATTCAACTTGGGGAATTAATATCAAGAGATTAAAGTGTTTCTTTGAGTGGCAACAATATGTTCCTAATTTGGAGGGAAAGTTGAGGCAACAGTAAAGCAGAAAAGGAGTGGTCAGCTTTCAGATATTTGGTGTATAGAACTGCATTTACTCATCTGGATAATAACATTCACAAACATCAAGATAGGTTTGATGAAAATGATGGGGAAACACAGAAGCTGCCAAATGAAAAATAAAACCTCTATAGGGTTTACTCCACATTGAAGTCAGTCCATTCCTAGCTGAAGTTCCAGCTGAAGAAAAATGCCAGGAGCAGAACAAAGATAAGTGTACAATGTTTGCAGATCTGACCAAGTCCTTTGATACCATCAGTAATGTGGGTGTAGGGAAAATTAAGTTAAAATTAGGTTGACTGGAAAAGTTCAGCGGTTTTATAGGTCAAATTCATGATGGCATGTTTGCCTGGGTTATGGATAGCATTCAAAGCCCTTGAGATTTTCCAGTCACCAACAGAGTGAAAGAAGTCTGTGTTTCCTTGCTCCCATGCAAGATGTTTTCAGCCAATTTATCAAACACCTTCACTGATGATAAATATGGTATCAAGGACAGCTACAACATTGCCAGTAAATTCTTCAACATGAAAAGGCTATAAGCAAAGACCAAAGCGTAGGGGGTATTGATGCATGATTTTCTGTTTGCAGATTATTGTGCAATTGATCAATGCAGCCTCTGAAACTGCAACAAAGTATAGATCAATTTTCTGCTACACATGCTTATTTTGGCTTAACAATTAACATCAAGAAAACATAGGTCTTCGATCAGTCAGCCACACCATCCATATGTGTAACCATCAGCTTATAGCAAATAGAGAAGTTCTGAGTATTGTAAACAAATTCACATATCTTGGCAGTGTTTTCTCTTGGGAGATTTACTTTGATAATGAGGTTGACTCATGTATTGCGATAGTTAGCTCAGTATTTGGAAGTCTCTAAAAGAAAGAGGAAGAATAGAGGTAGCTATTGTGCTGTCCTCAATGTTGCATGACTGAAATATGAATAATCTACCTAGTTGCCATGTCAGGAAACTGAATAACTTCCTAAGACTAAATTGTCTTAGGAAGATTTTGAAGATCAACCGGCAGGATAAGATATCAGACACTGAGGTCCTTTCTTGAAATAAACTGCCAAACATTCAAATATTATTACAAAGATTGAAATGGATTGATAACATTTTTTCTAATGTCAAATAAATACTTACCAAAAAGATTGTTATATAGAGAACTCACACAGGGAAAGTACTCACAGGGGGGTCATTAAGAGTGATACTGGGACATTGAGGATTTATCTTAAGAACTTTGGAATTGATTGTGCAGCATGGGAGACGCTGGCACAGAACCATCCAGCATGGCATGCCCTCATCAGAGAGTGTGCTATGCTTTATGAGCAAAGCAGAATTGAAGCAGTTCAAAGGAATTGTGAGCTGTGTAACTTTAGAGTAACTACCCTATATCATCTCATGAGCTACAGACACATTGTATATTGTATCCAGCATAGTGATGTCATTTTGATCTTCTATAATGAAGGACAAGAACCAAGCAAAGGCAGAATAACTATGGAAAATGATTAAAGATCATGCTATTGTCTTTTTTTTAGAAAGTGCCCTTTTATGATTCCCCAATGAAATGAAGTTCTCCAAAAAATATGTAACTAAAACTTTCTTTAAAAACTATATTTGAAAGTTTCATAATGATTACTGGATAGCCTAGATGATCATCTACTCCACTGCAGATTTCTCATTTCTGAAAATGTAATTATGCTCTCTTTTATGTATTTTCATAAAATATTTTTAAGATCTGTATATCACTCTTTTCTTAAAAGCTTGTAATCATTTCTAAATTTGATGTGTTCTATACTATTAACAATATAATCCTCAGACTATGATCCTCAATTCTCTACAGTATGACTTTAGAACTTATCATTCAACTGAAACTTCAAAGTTACCAATGATCTCTTAACTTCCAAATCTAAATGCCTTTTCTCTATTCTCTTCCTTCTTAACCTTTCTGCAACCTTCGACATTGTTGATTACTTTCTTTTCCCTGATGGAAAGTGTGGGAGAAAAGAGGCATTAACCTATCAAACTTAAGATTTACAGAGTCATTTTGTTGACCTGGACAAATATCAGCTCCATGAAACTTCTATGTGAATTACCTTAGGCAAGATAAGGTACCAGGCACCAAGTTGCTTCCTTGAGCTTAACTGCCAAGCATTCAAACTCTACTGCAGAAAGCACAACTCCAAAGGGCAAAAAGGCTACTTTATTGTCAAGCTCAATTCAAGTACTCACATGGAGATTACAAGAAATTATACACAGACATCTCAAAGTTTCTCTGAAGACCTTGGATTGGATTGTGAAATATGGGAGACACCAGCACAGACCAGCATGGCATCCTACATCAAAGAAAGCTCTGTGCTTATTGAACAAAGTATTGTAGCAATTCAAAAGAAACATGAGATACATAAATTTTTTAAAAATTAATAAGTAATGTTCAATATGTTTGCTTTTCTACATTATTTATACATACCTGATAACCTACAATTTTGATCAAGGTGCCACACAAATCTGAAAAGGATAGATAGAAGGAGAGACAGAGAGAGACAGAGAGAGAGAGAGAGAGAGAGAGAGAGAGAGAGAGAGAGAGAGAATTGTAATTATTCCCACCAGAATTTTGTCTTATATTACTTTTCTAAAATGCTATTTGCCAGAATAATCTAAAATCCTATTAAGATCCTTAACTTGATCTTTATTAGGGCTTTAACTTCTTTCTTTTTTAATACATTTGTCTAAGTCTGAAATTCCTCAACATTTTTAGAATCTATTTCTCACTATAGTTTAATTAACTTCTCTTTTAACTGTTTAAATATTTCATTAATTAGTGTATGTGCGAATGTATATATATATATATATATATGTATGTATGTATGTGTATGTAAATAGATAGACATATGTGTGTGTATATCTCTTGGGTGCCTATGTATGTGTATCTATGTATATTTGTATGTATGTGTGTATATATTTATACATATATAGTGATATTTTTACAATCTATATTACTTTTTAAACATAATATAGTTTTTCCACTTACCTTTAAAAATACTTCTGTTTTTACTGCTTTTACTGTCTAAAACATAAATCCTACTTCTGCTTTTATAGATCCATTTGCAGCATAATAAATGCAGCTTCTCTCTTATTTTAATTTTGTATGTTTCTTTATGATTTGGATATTATTTTTATAAACAAAAATTATTGAATTCTGCTATTTAATATATTTTTCTACTCTCTTTGATTTTATGGAATTTAAATCATTCACAACTCTAGATGATGATTGAAATTGATTTCTCCATACATCATGTCCTCTCTTATACTCTGCCCTTCTCTTCTAACCAATTCCTTCTTTACAAAGCAAATAGAAGATAATAAAGTTGAGAAAACAAATTAATATCCATAATCTACATTCTAAACATTCTATTTCTACTTTTCTACCTCTTCCCTTTTCTTGACAAATTCTAGACTCTAATTTTTATTTCTAATATACTTATTAAGAACACTTTCAATGTGTATGTAGATTTGTCTCAAAAATAGCTATGAGGTATAGAAGTAGACATATACTTTTGGAGTTGTTAATATTATTGTTACCTTTTTTAAAAAGGTGGATTGCATTTTATATCATTTTTCATTTTTTTCATTTTTAGACATTTTAAGAAGAATCACTTTTTCAGGTATCTTACACTTTTGATGCTTCCAGCACTAATTTCATTGTATACTTGCTCTAATCTGCTTTTCCAGATTTTGTTATCTTTTGTAAATTTCTACCTTCAATCCCCCTCTCTCTCTCTCTCTCTATATATATATATATATATATATATATAGAGAGAGAGAGAGAGAGAGAGAGAGAGAGGGAGAGAGATGGAGGTGAAAAGATGGTGAAAAGAATGTATTATATAAATCTTTAAGGATCATTTCCTAAACTCACATAAATCATCAGCATTTCTATATGTGAACAACCAAGAGCAAAAGTTAGAAGAGAAAAATATATTTAAAGTAACTATAGATAATATTAAATACTTGGAAATCAACCTCCCAGGACAATCTCAGAAGCTCTATGAACACAATTATAAAGCAACACTCACCCAAATAAAGTCAGATCACAATAACTGGAAAAAATGATAATTGCTCATGGTTAAGTCGAGCTAAAATAAGAAAAATAACAATTCCACCCAAATTAAATTGCTTATTCAGTGCCATATCAATTAAAGTACCAAATAACTATTTTACTGAACTAGAAAGAATAGTAACAAAATCCATCTGGAGCAACAAAATGGAAAGAATAGCAAGGAAACTAATGATAAAAATGTAAAGGAAGGTATCCCATCTCTACCAGATCAAAAGCTATACTGTAAAATAGCAGTCATCAAAACTGGCTGGTACTGGTTAAGAAATAGAGTAAGGGGTCGATGGATTGGGATGGGTTCAAAAAGAAACCACAGTAAATGACTACAACAATCTACTTTTTGACAAGCCGAAAGACATCAGCTTTTGGGATAAGAACTCACTATTTCAAAAAAATTGTTGGGAAAACTGGAAAATATTATGAAAAAATTAGGAATAGACCCATGTCTCACACCCTATACCACAATAAGGTCAAAATGGGAACAGGATTTAGACATAAAGAGGGATATCATAGATAAATTAATAGACGAAGAAAGACTCTATTTATCAGATCTATGGAAAGGGGATGAATTTATGATCAAACAAAAATTACAGTACATTATAAACTGAAAAATGAATGATTTTGACTATATTAAATGTAAAAAGTTTTGCAATAATAAAATCAATGTTGCCAAAATTATAAGGAAAGCAAAAACCTGGAAAAAAATCTTCACAACCATGAGTTCTGATATAGGTCTAATTTCTAAAATATATAGAGAATTGCAACAAATTTATAAGATTACAAGTCATTCCCCAATTGATAGATGGTCAACGGATATAAAGGATATAAACAGACAATTTTCAAATGAAGAAATTAAAGCTATATATAATCATATGAAAAAAATGCTCCAAATCATTATTGATTAGAGACGTGCAAATTAAAACAACAATGATGTATCATCTCACATCTACCAGATTGACCAAGATGAGAAAATGGGAAAATGATCAATGTTGGAGAGGTTGTGGGAGGATTGGTATATTGATGTAATGCTGGTGGAGCCAACCATTCCAGAGAGCAAAATGGAACTGTGGTCAAAGAGCAATAAAATTGTTCATTCCCTTTGACCTAGCAATTCCAATTCTAAGTCTATATCCATAAGAAATAAAACATGGGAAAAGTTTCACATGTTCCAAAATATTCCTAGAAGCTCTTTTTGTTGTAATGGCTAAGAACTGGAAATTGAGGGGATGCCTATCAATTGGGGAATGGCTGAACAAATTATGGTACATGAACACTATGGAACATTATTTTTCTATAAGAAACCATAAATGATCAGACTAGAGAAGCATGGAATGACTTGCAGGATCTGATGCTGAGCAAAGGGAGCTCAACCAGTAAAAAATGCACACACTAATAATAACATTGTGAGATGTTCAACCTTGATGGAAGCAGTTCCTCTCAGCATTTAGAGAGCTAAGGCAACTGTATTTGACAAACTGTGGACATCATTATCCCCATACAGAGGAAGAAAAACAAAATAAAACAAAACAACAAAAAAATCCCTTCAGTATCTGATGATCACTTTATAAAAATTATCTCTTAGGTATCTTTTTCACTTAATCCTAATTCCTCATATTGAAAGTAACTAATCTGTAAGCATTTATATCAAAAATATATATGTACAATGTTAACCTGACTGTTCCCTGTTGAGTGGAGGCAGGTGGGAAGGGAGGGTGGAAGGAAATTTTTTACCTTAAAAATATACATGTGCATATGGATGAAAAAATAAATAAATAAAATGAATGATTGAATAAATATCATTTCTATTTTTCTTCTATTTCTTGTCCATTTTCCAATTTCATCCTCAAATCCCTCGGGATGAATTTGTGTAGTTGGATCTTTTACAAAGGCTTCTTTCAAAATAATTTGAATCTTCATTTATTCTCTGTTTTATGGACTGACACTCCTCAATCACCATCCTTCTCTGAAAGATTTAATAAATGAGTTTCAACTAGTGTTGCCTTTGGCTGCCATATCCATCTACTTGGCAAGCAAGTCAAGTATTTGCTAATTAGACTTTTTAGACACTTTCTTTCTTATTTTGGAAACTGATTTAATCACTTAAAGTTCTATAAGAAAGTATTGTATTTTTGACTTATATAATTTCTTCTATTTAAAACTAAGTTCTAACCATAAATAATTTGTTTTGGAAAGTTAGATTATTCAGTTGTTTAAAAACATATTATATCCTTTTATCATTTTAATCCTTCCAACCTGAGACTCATCTTCTTTTTTTTCTAATAAGTTGGTGTAAAGATAGTAAGATAGCAATATATCCATACAGATAATTTTTAAAAAACTGATGATTGACTCAAAGAGTATCTGTTGAGTTCTTACCATATGTAAATAATTTTCCCCATGTATTTTATTAATATTTGTATAAAAATGTGAAAAAACTTTTAGTCAAATATCAAGATATTTCTAAGCATCCTTATGTTAGATTTTAAGCAGATAAAAACATGCTGATTACTAACTATAATTTATAATTTTCATTCATAGTTTTGTTATCAGCTTAATATATGTTCTGAAATATAACACCACTACCAAAATAAGATTTAATCAAAGTTTCACAGTCAAAAATTACATAAAAACATCTTTTAGAGTAATTTGATTTATGAATTCTCTCTTACTCCATTATATGATTACTTTTTTACCTTATGAGAAAAATAATATAATACAGTATATTATTATTCTCCTGCCTCATCCCCATGTAATAAGAATGTCAAATTATGTTGTTGTTCTTTGAGATTGGAGTCAGAAGACACATCTTCCTAAACTCAAATGTGACCTCCAATATTTTTAACTGTGAGACCCTAGATAAGTCACTTTAATTCATTTTGTCTGTTTTCTCTTCTATAAAATAAGCTAGAAAAGGACATGGCAAATCACTCCAGCATCTTTGACAAGAAAGCCTCAAATGAGGTCATGAACAGTTGGACATGACTGAAAAATTATTCCACAAAACCAAAGATTTCAATTAACTCTTAAATGCTAGATAATATCAACATTACTCAACTCATATTAATATTAAGTTGAGAATTTGGCAAATGAAAAATTTTCAATCCACATAAATTTTTGCAACATTTTAATCACCTAATTGGCATTTTTTAAAATTAGCAATATTTATCACTGGAAGAAAGTCAAAATATATCATTGAACAAATAACTAATATCAGAGCCATGTAAGCCTTGGTGCCAACTTTCATTTACATTGGTTGTGTGACTCTAGGCAAGACATTAACCTCTAAGCAAACAAAGCAAATCTTTAATTCTGTTAATTTAAGATTTTGAATTAGTGAAGCGCAGATCTTTCTGTGCCCTTGACAGTTTCTGTCTAGATCAAATAAAACAAAGAAAAATACCCATAAGTATGATATATACATCAAGTTAATGTTTATTTGGTTATTACAAGATACAGTAGTCTATATTTAGGTGGTAAAGTAAAAATTAATATATGTTTGAGGGGTAATCTTAGATTAAGAGCTAAAAAGGAGATCTTTGAGGACAAATTCATACTTATATAAATGAGGAAACTGAAGTATAGCCTTTTCAACAACACATGATACAAAAAACAAAGCAATAAATAAATCTTGCAGAGATTTTTATTAGATTGTCCATATCAAATAAATATGCAATTGATACTTGGTGACTTGAATGTAGGAGTGAATGGCAAAGAAAAAATGAAGTGCACATTTTAAAATATAGTTTAGAAATAAGAAATGATAGTAGCAAAGGCTTACAGACTACTTAAAAGTCTTATGATTCTGGAATATATATATATATATGTATATATATATATATATATATACATATATATATATATATATATATATATATATATATATATAAAATCTATACTTATGTAGATATACCTGTGTGTTTGTGTATGTATGTTTGACATATCATCCATGTCATGAAAATTTTCTTAAAGAAAAGAGACATAATGCTTTACTTGAAATGATGAGGCCTCTACAAGATCATAGTGAAATTGATCCAATGAACAACTATTTAATGTCAGTAAATATTTGTTTACAGATATAGGAATCATTTCCAAAACTACTGTCTGTTGGATAGTCAAATTACAAATGACAGCAATAAAATCCCACATCAAATTCTCAGTGCAATGGCAAGGAGAACAAAATACTGAAAGTGATTACAATAAAGCTCCATTGTCACTATTTAAAAACAAACTATTATTTCTGGAAAATGGGAAATGAAGAAAATCAAAGACTTTGAAAGACTATCACCATTACTTCAATTTTAGCCAAGTTAGCAAAACTATAACATTCAAGACAAAAGCAATTAAGTTCATTTATAAAAAAAATAAGGAGTAAGAAGACAGACATGAAATAGCAAAATATATTGGAAGGGACAAAGAGATTTTCGTATGCTATTAAACTAAGCAAATAATCTCAAGAGCATTTATAGATGAAACCAGAGAAAGTTCCACAAAGAGAACCAAGAAAAATTAGATTTGTCAATATTTCAAAGTCATGAGTCTTCTTGCCAAGACGGTGAAGAGAAGCCAAGCACTGAGCTAAGGTCTCCTGGCTTTCCCTCAGAACTAATATGAATCATGCCTCTTAATAGAATTTTGATCCACAATGCCCAGAAAAAAAAATCAAGGAGAAGATCATCAATCAACAAAGTTTCTCTCAGGGGGCATGGGTGATCTGGGGGCAAAGAGCAGGGATAAAACACAGGGGCATCAGGGTGGGGCCCCAGGAATAACCTGAGAAGCTTTGGCTCTGTGCCCAACAGATATGACAGTTCCAGAGTGAGGATAGACATCCATCCCAATCAACTCTGCTGGTCTGGATTATCAGGGTCTCAAACTCTGTATTTTCATTGGAATCCCTGTTTTTCCATTTGAGTCTCCCCCCAATCCAGTGGAAGAAAGGGACTCTTCCTAGAACAAACACAGTAACAACCCCCCCCCAACCTCCCAAGCAAAGGTGTGGGCAGCAGATCAGTACTAAGTGAATAATAAGGAGATTAACTATATAGACTGAGGGTGCAGCCCACACTGTTTAAGAATAATCTAGATCCTGCTGTTCTCCCCCTCCCCCACCCAGGTCTAGATAGAGGGCCACAAATCAGTCACAGACACTTCAGAGAAATTTTCTATCATCCCCTACTGGCTGGGCCACTTGGAATTACTAAACCCATTGAGCTAAACCTCTAGGTATTTCAGCAACAAAGGTCTCTGAACTAGCCCCTCCCCAAATAAAAGATCCTAGGAAAATGAAGAAAGGTTATCAGAAAGGGGGGGTCATTCAAAAGCTACCTTGAAATCAAAGAACTTAACTCAGAGAGAACTAGAACTTCTGATGAGAATATGAATTGGTCTCCAGCATAGAAAGACTTCTTAGAAGAGATCAGGAAGAAATTTAAAAATCAAGTGGAAAAATTGGGAAAAGAAACACAAGAGAAAATTAACTCCCTGCATCAAGAAAACAAATCCTTGGAAAATTCAATTGGACAAATGGTAAACTCCTTCAAAAAAAAAGAATTGACCAATTGGAAAAGGAGTTACATAAGGTAAATGAAGAAAATTTTTCTTTAAAAAAATAATGGAATCTGTGGAAACTAAATGCAATAGAGGAAGAGAAGGGAGGAGGACAGAGCTACCTTATCATATTTTGCTCAAAGAAGGATTAACATACAATACACTCAGTTTATTATGTATGCACAAAGTTGTATAGCATACAAATTCTTAGAGGAGAAGCTGAATGAGTTACAGGAAGACATAGACAGCAAAACTTTATTAGTAGGAGGTCTCAAACTCCCTCTCTCAGATTTAGATATATCTATCCATAATCTATTGAAGAAAAGTTAAAATACTTAATCAACAAAACAACTGACCTAGAGGGCAGATCCAGAAGAGACAATTTAAGAATCATTGGGCTTCTTGAAAACATTGAAAATAAAAATAGCCTGAACTAGATACTTCAAGATTTTTTGATGGAAAATTGTCCTGATACCATGGAAACAGAGGGCAAAATAGTTATTGAATGAATACATCGATACCCTCCTGAAAAGGATTCCAAAGGAATATTGGTCCCAAATTACAGAATTATCATACAAAAGAAAAAATACTGCAAGCAGCCAGAAAGAAGCAATTTAGATACCAAGGAGCCACAGCAAGGATTACACAGGACTTGGCTGCATCAACATTAAGGGATCAATGGATGTGGAATACAATATTCTGAAGAGCAAGGGAGATTGGAATGCAGCCAAGAATTCACTGTTTCTCAAAAGTGAGCCTTCTCTCCCAGGGGAAAGATGGACATTTAATAAAATAGGAGATTTCCAATGTTTTCTGATAAAAAGACCAGGGATATGTAGAAAATTTGGACTTCAAACAGGAGACTCAAGAGACACATGAAAAGGTAAGAAAGGGTAAAGAAAAAAATGCAGTCCAATAAGATGAAACTGGCTATATCCCCACCTGGGAGCAAGATTCTCATAACTCTCAAGAATTGTAACTCTATTAGAGAGAAATATATACTTAGCCAGAAGTACTAATAGAATGATCTAAAAACATTTAAACATTATCTCCTTGAAAAGGGGGAGACAGAAAAGAGATTGGAGAATGGAGGAGATTGAATGGAGTAAATCACATTACATGAAGAGGGACAAAGGAGCTATTGCAATAAAGGGGGAGAAGGGAGGAGGAGGAGGAGAGAGCTGCCTCATCAGATTTTGCTCAAAGAAGAATTAACATACATACACTCAGTTAAGTTAAGAAACTTATCTTACCTCTCAAGTATTAAAAAGGGAAAGAGGGAGGGGGGAGAAAAGAGGAACTAACAGAAGAAAGGGAAAGAAGAAGAAGGAGCTGAGGGAAAGGGGAAAGAAAGGGAAGGGGACTATAAGGGGACAAACACACAGAAGGAGGTAGTATTCAGAAGCAAGATATTGGGGAATATGGAAAAAGGGGGGAAATATAAGCAGAGGGAAGATAGCATGGAGGGAAATAAAGAGTTAGTAATTATAGCCTTGAATGTGAATGAGATGAACTCTCCCACAAAACATAAGCAAATAGCAGAGTGGATTAAAATACAGTATCCTAAAATATGCTGCTTACAAGAAACTCATTTGAAGCAGAGGGATGCATATAAAGAAAAGGTAAAAGTTTGAAGCAGAATATATTTTGCTTAAACTGAAGTGAAAAAAGCAGGGGGAGCAATCCTTATCTCAGATAAAGCAGCTGCAATCATAGATCTCATTAAAAGAGATAAAAAAGCAAAGTATGCCCTTCTAAAAGATACCATAGACAACAAAGAAATTTCAATACTAATTATGTATGCACAAAGTAATATAGCATCCAAATTCTTAGAGGAGAAGCTAAGTTACAAGAAGACAGAGACAGCAAAACTCTATTAGTGGGAGGCCTGTAACTCCCTCTTAAATTTAGATAAATCTATCCATAAAACAAACAAGAAGGAAGTTAAGGAGGTAAAAAGTATGTGAGAAAACATGATAGACCTTTGGAGAAAACTGAATGGGGATAGAAAGGAATATGCTTTTTTTCTCCCTGCAGTACATGGGACTTACACAAAAATTGATCATGTACTAGGGCATATAAACATTATAATCAATTGAAGAAAGGCAGATATAGTGAACACTTCCTTCTCAGATCATAATGCATTAAAAATGATGTGTAGTAATGGGTTACGGAGAGATAAACCTAAACTCAATTTGAAAATAAGTTCATTTTAAAGGTGACTGAATCAAACAACAAATCATAGAATTAATGATTTCATCCTAGATAATGACAATAACAAAACAATATACCAAAACTTATGGAATATAGTCAAGGCAGTTAGGGTATATATTATACCTTTAACTGCTTACATGAATAAAAGAGAGAGAAAGAGGAAATAAATGAACTAAACATGCAACTAAAAAAATAGGGAAAGAATGAATTAAAAACCCCAATTAAATACCAAATTAGAAATTCTAAAAATTAGAGGAGAAATTAATAAAATAGAAAGCACAAAACTATTGAACTAATATATAAAACCAAGAGCTGATTTTATGAAAAAAAAACAATAAAATTGATAAACCTTTGGGTAATTTGATTTAAAAAAAGAAAGAAGAAAATCAAATTAGTATCATAAATGAAAAAAGGTAAACTCATCCCTAATTAGAAGGAAATTAAAGGAATAAGAATTATTTTGCCCAACTTCATACCAATAAATTTGATAACATAAGTGAGATAGATGAATATTTACAAAAATATGTTGCCAAGGTTAAATGAAGAGTACATTAAAGACTTAACTAATCCTATCTCAGAAAATGACATTCAATGACAAGCTATCATTGAAATCCCTAAGAAAAAATCCTCCAGGGCCAGATGGATTCACAAGCAAATTCTTTCAAACATTTAAAGAATAGTTTGTTACAATTCTATATAAACTCTTTGGAAAAATAGGTGAAGAAGGAAAAGTTAAAACAGAAAGAAATTTATAGACTAATTTCCCTAATGAATATGGATGTGAAAATCTTAAAATGCAATCTTAGCAAAGTGATTACAGCAAGTTATCACTAGGTTAATATATTGTAACCAAGTAATAAATATCAAACCCAACAGAAATCACATGATTATCTCAATAGATTGATGAAAACCTTTTGACAAAATACAGCACCCATTCCTACTAAAAACACTAGAGAGCATAATAATGGATCGTTCTGTAAAATGATAAGCAATCACTATCTGAAATCATCAATGAGCTTTATATGCAATGGGGATAAGCTAGAGACATTCCCAATAAGGTCGGGGTGAAATAAGTATGCCCATTATCACCACTACTATTCAATATTGTATTAGAAAACTTAGCTTCAGCAATAAGAAAAGAAAAAGAAATTGAAGGAATTAGAATTGGGAAGGAAGAAACAAAACTCTCACTCATTTCTTTATTTATTCATTTATTTATTTAATTATTTATTTAAAGGCAATGGAGTTAAGTGACTTGCCCAAAGTCACACAGCTAGGTAATTATGAAGTGTCTGAGGTTGGGTTTGAACTCAGTTCCTCCTGATTCCAGGGACAGTGCTCTATGCACCGCACCACCTAGTTGCCCGCAAAACTCTCACTCTCTGCTGATGACATGATGATATACCTTGAGAATCTTGAAAAAAATCACCTGAAAAACTGCCACAAAAAATTAGCAACTTTAACAATGTTATAGGACGTAAAAGAAACCCACATTAAATCCTCAGCATTTCTATATTTTACTAGTGAGATATAGCAAGCAAGAACTAGAAAGAGAAATTTGATTTAAAGTAACATCAGACAATATAAATTACTTGGGAGTCTACCTGTCAAGGCAGACTCAGAAACTCTATGAAAACACTTTTAACATAAGTACACATTTAAATAACTGGGAAAATATCAATTGCTCATGGATAGGCCTAGTTAATATAATAAAAATGACAATTCAGCCTAAATTCAACTACTTATTTAGTGCCTTACTAACCAAACTTCCAAAAATTTACTTTAATGAGCTAGAAAAAATTGTAACTAAATTCATATGGAAAAGCAAAAAGTCAAGAATGTCAAGGGATTTAATGAAACAAAAATGCCAAAGAAGGTGGCTTGGCCTTACCAGATCTAAAATTATTTTATAAAACATCAAGTCATCAAAACTGTCTGGTACTGGCTAAGAAAAAGAGTGGTAGATGAGTGGAACAGACTAGATACAAAAGAGACAGCAGGAAATGAGTGTAATAGTCTGCTCCTTGATAAACCCAAAGGGCCCAGCTCCTGGATAAGAACTCTCTCTTAGATAAAAACTGTTGGAAAAATCAAGTAAGTATGGCACAAAACTTGGATTAGGCCAACATCCCATACCCTATGCCCATATAAGATCAAAATTGGTGCAGGATTTAAATATAAAAGACAATATTAAAGGAAACTAAGAGATCAAGGAACAATTTACCTGTCAGATCTATGGAAAGGGAAGCATTTTATGACCAAGGAAGAGATGGAGATTATCATTAAAATCAAACTAGTTAATTTCAATTACACTAAATTAGAAAGCTTTTGCACAAACAAAATCACTGTAACCAAGATCAAAAGAAATGTAGTAAATTGGGAAATAATTTTTACAACTAATCTTTATATTACAAAGGACTGATTTTGAAAATATATAGAAAACTGAGTCAAATTGATAAAAAAAACAAGCCATTCCCCAAATGAAAAATGGTCAAAGGATATGCAAAGGCAATTTATAGTTGAGGAAATAAAAGTGATTATTAGTCTTTTGAAAAATTGCTCTTAATCATTACTGATTAGAGAAATGCAAATTAAAGCATCTCTGTGATACCCTTCACATCTCTCATATTGGCTAATAGGACCAGAAAAGATAATGAGCAATGTTGGAAGGGATGTGGGAAATCTGGGACACTAGTGCATCGGTGGTGGAGCTGTGAACTTCTCCAACCTTTCTGAAGAACAGTTTGGAATTATGCCCAAAGGACAATAAAAATGAAAATACCTTTTGCTCCTTCAATGCCAATATTGGGTCTATACCCTGAAGAGATCAGGAAAAAGAGTAAAAAAATCACTTGTACAAAAATATTCATAATAGCTCTGTTTGTGGTGGCAAAGAATTGGAAATCTAGTGAATGACCATTAATTAAGGAATGGCTGAACAAACTGTGGTATATATTCATTATGAAATACAATTGTTCTATTAGAAACCAGGAGGAATGTGATTGCAGAGAAGCCTGGAAAGACTTGCATGAACTGATGCTGAGTGAGATGAGCAGAACTAGAAGAACACTGCACACACTAACAGTAACATGAGGTAATGATCAAACTTAATGGACTTGCTCATTCCATCAGTGCAATAATCAGGGACAATTTTAGGGTATCTGTGATGGAGAATGCTATCTGTATGCAGGGAAAGAACTATGGAATTTAAACAAAGACTAGTACCTTCAATTTGTCTTTTAAAAAGTTGTCATGTTCTACATAATTTTGCTTGTCTAATATTTTATTTTTTCCTCAAGGACATGATTTTTCTCCCAACACATTCAATTTTCATCAATGTATACTATGGAAACAATGTAAAGATTATCAGACTGCCTTCGGGGGAGGGGGAAGGGGAAGGAAGGGAGTGTGTGGGAAAAATTGTAAAATTCTAAACCTTCCCCTCCAAAAGATAGGTAGTAGATACTACTATTGCATGTAATTGGAAAACAAATAAAATATGTATTAAAAAAAAGAAAAAATATTTCAATGTCACCTACTTCCCTATCAATGACAAAAAGGACCATCATTTTTGGATTCTTGTATTTGATACCTGACATGAAAATGGCATTTAAAAATAAAGTCAAAAAGAGTAGATTCTAACCATGTCTACATATATTAGACATCCATGTTAAAGGTGACATAAAAATACATAGAGGAAAAGAAAAATCATGATTATAATTCTTATAAAATAGGATATATTGAAGATACCAATAAACATGGACCCACCATATCTACATTTTTCATCTCTAGGAAGTTTTTATGAGAATGTTTTATGTACATAAAAATTAGAAGGAAATTAACAGGTTCTTATAGATGACTTTCACTATAAGATTAAATTTCTGTAGTCACACAATTAACTGAATGATGTAGAGACTGTAAGATGATACCACTGTTTATTGTCCTTCAATACTCAATGAGAGAATTTGACTTAGTAATACAGAACTTCCTTACAACTCCTTCTCTGCAAATAAATTTTTCAAGTATATGATAATACCATATAGAATTAATTGATTGCTGCAACAATAGTTTATTTTGTCCAATATTTATATAATAATCAATGTAAAATGTTATTTCATCATTAAAGATGTTTGTCAGTATCAATAAATCCCTAAGAGAGATTTCTTATAGAAAATATCCTACATATAATCTAAAACATATATATTTGTGAGTAACATTGTGCTAATTGCACAAAACCCAAATGTAAAGCATGACATTTTCAATGACACTTTATTATATATATATATATATATATATATATATATATATATATATATATATATATATGAGCATTTCATAAATGACTGTCCTGTATTTCCTTATCAATGAAGTTATGGAAATTGAAGGAACAAATGAACAAATTCAAATTTTATACCCAAGGAATTATTTGTAATGAAATCTAATTTTAAGATACTGATATAAACGTTCTGCTTCAACTGCTGCTTTTCATGAATTACCTTGATATTTATATAGGACAGACATACTGATTTTATTGAGTTCTTTAACTTTTGGGAATAAACACGTCATCTTCCCTACATTATTTCAGAACTACAAAACTCTTTTGACGTACTGGACATACAAAGCTTCCTTGTATAAGATTAAAGCTGAATCTTTTGCCAAAATAATAACCTCACTTAGAGGCCAGCAACTTGGCACAACAGAAAAAGTCTTTGTGTGGTAGCTACTGCACAGGCATCCTGTTCCTTGGGGCATAGTTCCAATTTCCCCATTGGATCCATTCCCCAGATCTCTCACGCATAACTTTGTCCTTCAAAATCTCTCTCATCTTCCAAAATTTATGAGAATATCACCTTTTGACAATGTATCAGCTCTAACTCTGTCCAGTGGTTTTCAAGGTCTGGTTGAAAAAAATTCCCCAGTAAAAGTAAACATTATCTTAATTATCATTCTTTTGATCTAGTTCTGTGAACAGCTATTTTCCTGTGACTCATAATCTTAGAAAACTTCCTGATACACTGAGGGTTAAAGTTGATTGCTCATAGTCACACAGTAGGCTGATGCCAAAGACAAGACTTAACCCAGGTATGCATGAAATCATACCCAGCATACTGTCTATTGCATTACTCTGCCTCTGATATTATAATCAATTAAATAAGAGAAAATTAACTTGGAGACTAGTATTTCTTTTTTTTTGGAAAACTCAAATTTGTGGAAATTTAAAAGAAGTCTTTAAAAGAAATTTGAAATATAGGAAAATGACTGACATGAAAGAAAAAGAACAATCAACTAGAAGCAAAAGCAAACAAACAAATATAGATATAGATATGTATAAATATCTATCTGAGTTAAGAAAATGTGAATTCAATTTCAGATTCAGACATATACTGATAGTATAATTTGCAATAATTCACTTTATACAAGTGCTCCATGCAAACTCTCTGGACACTGAATTTTACAATACTTGTTGATCTATACCAACAGAGAGAGTTCTTCACAGAATATTTGCAATAGGAATGAAAACACAAATCTGCAAACACACACACACACACACACACACACACACACATACATACCATTCTTTTAGCATTGCAATGGTATATTAGAATGTTACTTTTATTTCATCTCCATTTCTCTCCAAGGGATGATGATAATCAGTATTAGTATTGAGCAGAAGGAAAAATAGCTACATGAATGGTAACCTAAGTAGTTTTGTTGAACATAGACCAGAAGGAGTAACTTCTCACATCAATTTCTTTGATTCCTTCTGACAATCCCTCAAATTCATGAACAAATCAAATTTCTTTTTTTAGGGGGGGGTAACTTTCTGATCCACATGAAAATATTCTCCAAATTCAAGTGAATTCAGTAAATACAACAAGATGAAGTGACAAGTCATTATAGAACCTAAAATTATCTTAGAGATTTTTTTGGTCAAGTTCCTTTATTTTACAGTTGAAAAAATTGAGACCCAGTTAAGTTAAATGCAGATAAAATGTTTAACAACTGTTTCTCTGATAAGAGTAAAGAAAGGAAGAAATGTACCCATGATACATTTTACATTTGATCCACATTATTAGCACTTTTTCATTATTTTATTTTATTTTTTTGGCAACGCAATGGTGTTAAGTGCCTTGCCCAAGGCCACACACAGCCAGGTGATTTTTAAGTGTCTGAGGTCAAATTTGAACTCAGGTACTTCTGACTCCAGGGTTGATGCTCTATCCACTGTGCCACCTAGCTGCTCCCTCATTATTTTCTTAAGTAAAGACAAACAAATCAAAAACTACAAATCAATACCTTGTTTGCAGTATCTATCAACTTTCCAAGGTATAAATATACAGAACTTCATAATGGTCTCTGTGGAAGCTTGCCTAAGATGGCACAATTAATTAGCAACAGAGCTATAGAAGCAAGAATTCAAGTCTTTTGTCAATAACTTTTCTGCTGTTCTTCTTATCCAAGCCTCTTTCCTACAGCACCCTTATAGAATGATATATAAACATACTGGGGGAGGGGAAATCTTTCTGATATTTTGTATCTAGTATCTATATAGTTTCAGTATACTCAGAACCACAGTTTTATGTTTTAAAAAGAAAAAAATTATCTGGGTCTGCCAAGTTGTGCCCTGACACTCCAAATGACCTCTACCCTCTTGAAATAGACTTAAGAACTGATTTAAAAAGCAAATTAACATGCAAATCACCATCTCTGCTTCCTGCTTGTTCCAAAACACTCTAGTTAGTTTTCAACCAAACACACTTATTCTCAGAAAAAAAAAAAAACAAGTAAAGCCAAACTAGATTCTCTTCTTCTAAGAATTTCAGAATACCATTTTTTACTAAAGTTCAGAAGAATAATTAGCAAAGACATTGAGGAATTTGTTAAAAAAAAAAAAGGAACGTTTAAGTGAATCTCAAGCAATGCCTTCTCAATATCGGTTTCCTTTTGAATTAATTTAACCAACTTCATACTTATGCAGTGAACCAAATTAAATATGGCAAAATGGTTACTAATTAAAATAACTCACATTTGAAAGCATGGTGAGTTAACATTTATTTCTACAGACTTTATAGTAGAATTGAGCTTTTTGACACCTCTGTATGATGGCTACTTAGTTTGTGAATATATAATGCTCATTTCTGTAACGTTGTTCATTGATATCAGCATAAGTGATTCTTGAAGACTTATATTGACTGCTTCATTTTTTTATTTAATCCAGTTTACTTTCACAATAGCAGCTACATTCACCTTCTATTCATCCAAATTCACCATCTGGGACTAACAAGAAAAAAAAGGCTCAAAATATGTGTGGGTTGAAAGTGATTTCATGATTCATGGGAACTATTAAACTATGCAAAATTATCACTATGACACAATGACTTTCTTATGAAAGCCTCCTTAATGCAAGAAAAAAGAAAAAAAAGTGGAGCATTCTGTGGAATTTCCATCTCAAAGAATGTCAAGAAGAACATAAAAAATAATCACATAACAGTTCACGAATAATGACCATATAGCCCTGTTATCATGCAAGCATTTTTCTATGGTTGCCAAGATACAAGTTACATGTTAAATAGTTAAGTAGTTTCTACCCAACTTCCTCAGACTGACATGAGTTTTAAAAATTGCATAATAAAGAACTACATACAAAAAACAATTCAGTACAACACTGGGTACCCATGCTATCTATGTATTTTTCTGGTAAAAAGCAAAGGAGCTGAATGACATTTTTCACTGATTTGGGATTTGAATACACCAGTGGTTTTGCTATCATCCAAGTAGTCAAAATCTCATCTCTTATTGTAGACACATCTTTAGAGAAAGAGATTATGTTGCAACTTGAATGCCCTTCCTCTCACACAAGGGTTTAATACCATACAAACCATCTAGGTTCAAATATTTTGCAGTCTACACCCAAAAGCTATATATCCTGACATTTTACATCCAAATGATTTATTTACTTCTGTTGTTGTTGTTGTTGTTGTTATTGTCCAATTGTTTCAGTCTAGTCTGACTTTTCATGACCCCCCTTTGGGGTTTTCTTGGCAAAGGGACTAGGTTTGGCATTTCTTTCTCCAATCCATTTTATAGATGAGCAAACTGAGGTAAAAAGAGTTTAATAACTTGATTAGCGTCACGTAGTAGAAGTGTTTGAGGTTGGATTTCAACTTAGGTTCCCCTGACTCCAGGGCCAACCTTCTTATACTTTGCTACCTAGCTGCAAACTGACTGTCAATTACTTTTCATAAGGCAAAGTTATTTAATAAAATACCATGGCAAAAGAAATTATTAAATAACATTGTCTCATAAGTGTGAAGGACATTCTTCCACCAAGACATATACAACAAGTGACAAGAATGGATGCTTAAATGTATGCATAAAGGTTTTCACATCAGCAGACATGTAGCCAAGAAGTATACATGGTCATCATCATTATATTACTATAGTAGTAGTAGTATTGATAAAAATATTAACTAACATTTCTATATAGTTTTACATATATTATAACTGAATTATCAAAATAAGAAAATGAGAGTAAGTTCTTTAGATTAATAATAATCAGATATTAACTGACTTTCACAAACAAGGAAACTAAGTTTGAGTTCATTGGTTTGTACAGAGTCATATAACTAATATGTGGATGAGAAAGAGAAAGAAATCAAACTTAGGTGTATATATATATTTACACACATATATTAGATGTTTAACATATAAACATGCTTTAACATGTTAACATAGAAACAAAGAAAAGCCAACAAATAATAAAATACGTATAGACACAACTGTACATTACAAGACAGTGATGCATCCAATAAAAAACAATTAATTTGTAATTAAAAGAAGCAATTTCATCGCATCATAAATTTAGACTTGTGAGGGAGTTTAGAGAGTGTTGGGTCTAATTGTCATTTTAGAAATGAGGACATTTAGGGCAAGAGATTCACATGTAGGGAATATAAATAATTTTCATATAAGATGCTATAGGATATCAATATTGTCTGATTATGTAATTGTACTGCTCTAGCTGTGCTTCCCCTCATTAATTTTAAGGCATATTAATACCTCTGACAGGTAACATTCTTATTTATTTCAAGATCACTTCTTGCCCTTGTACCATTGTTCTCACAGTCTCTTTAAGATATGACTTTCCCATACATGCATTTGGGAAGTTTTTCTGTATCTTTCTTATAACTTTAACTGCCTGCCAAAGTTGAGTTACTATTTTTTCACCATAAGAGGAAGTTTGTGCTCTACAGAGTTTGGGAATTTAACTTTCCATTTTTTTACAATGATAGACTACATATATTGTGTGACAGACTGTGAGAACCCCCTCCCAATTATATTTCTTTTTATATAGAAAGGGAAATCTGCCTTTTCCATTGACTTGACTGATAGGAATGCAAGATGACTGTTTTGTATAAAGGCACTAGTGTATAATGCATAGAGTTTAAGGCTTGGAGTCAGAAAGATTTGAGTTCAAATCCTACCACAAACATTTTCTGACTGTCTGAACTAGAAAAAATTCATTTCACCCTTAATGTCCTCATTTGTAAAATGAGAGTTAGACCCAACCATCTCTAAACTCCCTCACAAGTCTAAATTTATGATGCGATGAAATTTCTTTCTTTTAATTACAAATTAATTGACTTTTATCTATTGGACCACATCATTTTCTTATAAGGTATAGTTGTGTCCAGAAGTCTATTTTATTAGTTACTGATTTTTGTTTTTTCTGTGTTAACATGTTTAAAAACATAAAAGTCTTAATGATTTGTGTGTGTGTGTGTGCTTGCTTAGTAATCTTAAAGAATCTATCACATTGTCAATAAAGATCAGTAATTATTCCTAATGATAGTGAGGGGGGGGATATGGTTTTAATTGCTTTGTTCCTCAAAATAGTTTCCATTATCTAAAACCTTTTTTATTTAAAGATTTTATTTTTCCTGTTACATATATAATTTTTAACATTTTTTTAAAATGTTCTAAATTCGCCTCTCTTCCTCCTACCCCACTCCCCCTCATTGAGAAAGCAAATTTTGATATAGATTGTAAATATGAAGTCATGTAAAAGATTTCCAGAGATGTCATATTGTGAAAAAAATATATAGAGACCTCCCTTGTCCAAAAAAAGAAACCTCAAAAAAAACCCCAAAAATTGTTTCAATCTATATTCAGATACCATAAATTTTCTCTGGATATGGATAGCATTCTCCAAAATAACCATCAGAATTGTCTTGGGTCACTGTATTGTTGAGAAAAGCTAAACTATTCACAGCTGATTATCCTACAATATTGCTGCCACTTTATACATAATATATTTCCCTCTGTATCAATTCATACTAGTTTTTTTAACATTTTTCTTTTCATCGTTTATTATGGCAGAATAGCATTCCATCATAATCACATTGCACAATTTGTTTAGTCATTCCCTAACTGATGGGCATCCCCCCAATACTTTGCCACCAGAAAATAACTGCTATAAATATCCTTGTATGAATTAAGTATTTTTTTTTCATCTCTTTTGGGATATAGTCCTAGAAGTGGCATTGCCAGGTCAAAGGGTATGCATGGTTTTATAGGCCTTTGGGTATTGTTCCAAACTGCTTTTTGAGAACCCTTGTTAATTTGGATGGAGATAGTACTGATAACCTCATCAGAAAACTGTTTCTTATGTTTTGATTATTTGTTAACTGGAGAATGGTTATTACTTTTTAGAAATTTGACTCAGTTCCCTATGTTTGAGAAATGAGATATTTATCAGAGGAAAATTTTCAATATTTTTTCCCAAAGCTACTATTGCTAATTGCATTTCCCTTCATTCTATTTCTCTACCCCCATTTAGTTTATTGCTCCCTCCTTTCACCCACTCCCTCCTCAAAAATATTTTCCTTATGACTACTCCCTCCCACAATCTTATCACCCACCCCTCACTTTCTGTCATTCCCTTTCACTCCTACTTTCCTCTAGTGCAAGATTGATTACTATACACAATTAAGTATGTTATTCCCTCTATGAGTCAATTTCAATGGGACTAAGTCTCACTCCACCTCACCTCTCCCCCGTTCCTTCTCCCACTCCATTCTTGTGCCTGTTATGTGAAATACGACCCTACTCTATCTACCCCTTTACCTATTTTCCAGTACACTCTCTCACCCCTTAACTCCAGCTTTTTAATATATTATCCCTTTATATTTAACTCACACTTGGACCTTGTCTAAAAATAATCCCTCTGAATTGCCCCAATAAACAAGAAAGTCCATATGAGTTATCAATATCATCTTTCCATGAAGGAATATGAGAAGTTCAACATAATTAAGTCCATTATCATTTCCCTTTCCTGTTCACCTTTTATGCTTCACTTGACTCTACTATTTAAAGATCAAATTTTCATTTCAGCTCTGGTTTTTTCAACAGGAAATCTTGAAAATCCTCTATTTCATTGAATGTCCATCTTTTCCCTGAAAAGAGTGTGTTCAGTTTTGTTGGGTAGCTTATTCTTCATTGCAATCCAAGGTTTTTTGCTATCCAGAATATCAAATCCCAAACCCTATGATCCCTGCATATAAAAGCTGCTAAATCATGGATTATCTTTACTGTGGCTTCATGATAATTGAATTGTTTCTTTCTGGATGCTTGTAATATTTTCTCCTTAACCTGAGAGCTCTGAAATTTGAATATAATATTCCTGGCAATTTCCATTTGGGGATGGCTTTCTTTTATTTTTTTTTTTAGGTTTTTGTAAGGCAATGGGGTTAAGTAACTTGCCCAAAGTCACACAAGTAGGTTATGATTAAATGTCTGAAGCTGGATTTGAAATCAGGTCCTCCTGAGTCCAGGGCCAGTGCTCTATTAATTATCCCACCCAGCTGCCCCGGGATCACTTTCAGAAGGTGATCAGTATATCCTTTCAATTCATATTTTACCTTCTGTTTCTAGAATATAAGGGCAGTTTTCCTTGATAATTTTTTGAAAATCTTAGTGGACTAATGGCACTTCACAGGGAAGTGTCTCTTGCATACAGATTATTAAAAAAATACATAACATTTGCAAATAAGAATACAATAACATTTATTCAAGAAAAAGTCACAGTTATGGAACAATTAAAGATTAGAAAATGTTGAGAACATCATAAAGATCTTAGAAGAGATATTTACAAAGCAAGAAGAGGAAGACAGAAAGAAGAGGACCAATGTTGGGGATAAATGATGTTATATTAAAAGAAGATAGAAGTACTGAGCCACTTGTTTGATTAAAGTCATCACAGTGTGAAAGAAAATCTGAGGAATTAAAATTAAAATATCTATATTTAAAACCTAGCTCTTACACTGTTTGGCAAACTAACTTCCCTAGTCCTCAGTTTCCTCATGTGAACAATTAAGATGAAATTTGTTCAAGGACAGTATTGGGCAAAACTTAAATTGCTATATAATTAATGGACTTTTGAGGGCTTAATTTATTCTAAATCTCATATTAAATATTGAGTATATGAATAAATATGCATATATATATGTATGGTGTCTATAAAAATATATTAAAAATGTAGGGTTGGAGTAATGGAGTGTTTTAGACTGAGAAATGATGAAAGGTGTTTTACTATGATTGACCACATGTTTCTAGAAATGGTAGAGTAGATTTGATTCTTTTTTACAAAACCAGAGGTAGCAAAGGAGGAAGAAAAAGTATAAATAACATATAAAAATTGTCAGAGAGCTCTTCATAAGTGAATCACAAGACACAAAGACAACAAATCAAGGGCATATATGTGTGTGTACATACTGTGCACTAGTAGACAATTAAATGTGAGTTAATATGATTATATTTTATATATCAAAGAAAATTATTTTCAAATTGAAAAGAAAAGAATAAAAGTAACTTGGGGGAAGCTAGGTGGTGCAGTGGATAGAGAATCATCCCTAGAGTCAGGAGGACCTAATCTCAAATCCTGCCTCTGAGGCTTAACAATTACCTTGTTGTATGACCTTAGGCAAGTCACTTAAACCCATTGCCTTGTAAAAACAAAACAAAAAATAAAATAGAATAAAAGTAACTTAGAAAAGAATAAACCCAAAATAGATAATCACATAATAAAAAGAGAGTTTTGTATTATAGAGAAATCAGCCTGATATGCCTGAAAGACTATTGAACTGAAATTCATCCATGTGTGGTTCAAATTCTAGAACTCTCTTATTTAATATCAGCAACTCACTTCACTTCTATAGAAATCATAATCCTTACTAGTAAAATGAGGAGATTAACTATTTCTATCTCTAAAATCTAGAAACTAACATTCTAAATAAGTTCCAGGAATGTGGATTAGACAACTCACAGTTTGTCCCAGGACTCTAAAGTACAGATTAATGTAAGTATTGAATGATTTACTGCTAGTAGAAATTACTGAACAGGGTAATTGATGCTGAATTTGAAATTAATCAATAAACATATATTAAATACATTCCATGTTCTAAATATAGTACTAAGGCTTTTTTTTTAGTAGCTGAGAATTAGAAATTGAGGGGATGCCCATCAAAGGGATGTCCATCAATTGGGGAATGACTGAACAAGTTATGCCATATTAAAGTTATGGAGAACTATTGTTCTATAGAAAACCATGAATTGTCAGACTGTGGAGAAACATGAAAAGAAACAAACCAAAGCTAAGCGATGGGAGCAGAACCAAGAGAACACTATACATATTAATAACAACATTGTGAGTTGATTCTCTCTGTGTTGCTCCTCTCAGCAGTTCAGAGAACTAGTACAACTCTGGGAGAGCTGTTAAGGATAACACCATCCAAATCCAGATGGGAAAGACACACATAATTTGAATGAACACTATGTCAACTTTTTCAAAATGTCTTTTTTGTTTTTCCTTCCTATCTCATGGTTTTTTCCCTCTTTGTCTTTAGTCCTAATTCCTCATGCACAGGTGACTAATATGTAAATATGTTAGATGCAAATGTACAAGTACAACATTTACTAGATTGCTAGCCTCTGAATTGAGGGGGTGGGAAGAGAGGATGGAAGGAAATTGTGTAACTTACAAATATGCAAGTGGTTAAATATTGAAAAACTTTCATGACATGTATTGGAAAAATAATTCCAAATAATAATACCAAAAAAATACCAAATAAAATAAACACAAATTGTGCTAAGCACTAGGAATACAAAAAGAAGGAAAAGATACCTTGTTTTTTTCAAGGAGCTTAAAATCTAATGGGGAACAACCATTCTAGAGAGCAATAAGAACTATCCTCAAAGAGCAATAAAACTGTTTATAACCTTCAACCCAGAAATTTCAATTCTAGGCCTATACCCAGAAGAAATCATAATAAATGGGAAAAGTTCCACATGTTCAAAAATATTCATAGCATCTCTCTTTGTAGTGGCAAAAAATTGGAAATTGAGGGAATGTCCAGCAATTGGGGAATGATTAAACAAGTTATGGTTCATGAATATTATGGAATACTATTGTTCTATAAGATATCATAAATGATCAGACTCTAGAGAAGCATGGAAGGAAATACTTAAAGGATTTGATACTAATTGAAAGGAGAAGAACCAAGAGAACAATGTACACATTTACAACAACAATGAAATTATCAACCTTGATGGATGCAACTGGTCTCAGCAGTTCAGAGAAGTAGGACAATCCTGTCAAATCCACTACTATCCCCATCCAGAGGAAGAAAAACAAAACAAATCAAAATCCTTCAGAATCTGAGGAACCCTATATTCACTTTAAAAAAAAGTCTGGGGGGCAGCTAGGTGGCATATTGGATTAAGCACCGTCCTTGGAGTCAGGAGTACCTGGGTTCAAATCCAGTCTCAGACACTTAATAATTACCTAGCTGTGTGGCCCTGGGCAACCACTTAACCCCAATTGCCTTGAAAAAACCTGAAAAAAAAGAAAAACTCTCATGTATTTCTTTCCCTT
Organism: Macrotis lagotis; assembly: GCF_037893015.1. NCBI lineage: Eukaryota > Metazoa > Chordata > Mammalia > Peramelemorphia > Peramelidae > Macrotis > Macrotis lagotis. The sequence continues at coordinate 711,716,699 of NC_133658.1, read as the reverse complement.
AATCCTAAATCCACATACCAAAAAATGGCTATCCTATAAACATAAGTAACACAAATGTGTAAGAAGAATATTAACCTGACTGTTCAGAGCTGAGGGAGAGGAATAGAAATGGAGGATGCAACTTAGAAATATTCATAGGCATATGGATGAATGTTTAAAAAACTTTCACAGTATGTATTTGGAAAAGTAAAATAGCAACAAAAAATTTTAAAATCTAGTGGAGAACATAATAAATTTATTCAAAGAAACTACCCAGTATAGATAGGAAATAATTAAGAGAAGGAAGGCACTAAAATTAAGAGAGGCTAGGAAAGGCTTCTTATAAGAAATAAAATTTCAGTTTGAACTTTAAAAAAATAAGTCAGAGAAGTCAGTATATAGAATTGAGATGAGCAAATCTTTCTTTTTATTTATTTATATGTTCATTCATTCTTTATTTTCACATTTCTAAAATAGCTTTGTTGTAAAAGTGTAAGTAATCTACCCTCTCACCTCAAAGATAGAGAAACTTCAAGAAAAATTAAAATAAGAAAAAATAAGTACTTCATTCTGTATTCAGATACCATCAGTTCTCTTTGGGATGGATCACATTCTTTATCATAAGTCCATCAGAAAAGTTGCTTCAATATTTTTTTTCCACAGTTGCTATTGCTAGGTGTATTCCTTCCATCCTATTCCTTCCCACCCCCCATTTATTCTATTCTCTCTCTCTCCTTTCATCCTGTCCCTCCTCAAAAGTGTGTTGTAGGGGCAGCTAGATGATCCAGTGCATAAGCACTGGCCCTGAAGTCAGGAGGACCTGAGTTGGAAGTCAGACCTCAGGCACTTAATATTATCTAGTTGTGTGGCCTTGGGCAAGTCACTTAAATCCATTTCGTTGCAAAAATAAACAAACAAACAAATAATTAATTAAATAAATAAATAAATAAATGATTTTTGAAAAAGTGTATTTTATCTGATCACCCTTTCTCATTATCTTCCCTCTCTTCTATCACCTACACCCTGCCTCCCTGCCCCCTGTCCCCTTTCTTCCATCCCTTTTCCTCTCCTTTTCCCCTCATCTCTAGGGAAATATAGATTTCTATATCCTATTGAATGTGTATGTCATTTCATCTCTGAGTCACTTCCAATGAGAATGAAAGCTCATTCATTACCCCTCCTCCTCTCCACTTCCACTTCATTGCAAAAGATTTTTCATGCTTCTTTTAAGTGAAGTATCTTAGCCTATTCTATCTCGCCTTTCCTTTTTTCTTAGTAAATTCATTCCTCACTCATTAACTGCTCTTTATATTATACTTTCATATTCAGCTCCCTCCTTAGCTTATCTATATGGACTCCTAACTACCCTAATAATTGCGAAGTTTTATATACATTATCAGTATCATCTTTCCATGAAGGCAAAAAAATAAGTTCAACATCACAAAATCCCTCATGATCTGTCCTTCTTGACCACCCTCTCTTTGTTTTACCTGAGTTCTGAACTTGAAGATCAAATTTTCTGTTCAGCTCTGGTCATTTCAACAGGAAAGTTTTCAAGTTCCCTATTTTATTGATTGTTTATCTTTTCCCCCTGAAAGATGTTCAGTTTTACTGGGTAGTTGATGCTCAGTTATAATTCAACCTCTTTTGCCTTCTGGAATATCCTATTTGGAATGCTTTGAACCCTTAATGTAGCAACTGATAAATCTTATGTAATCTTGACTGCAGCCTCACAATATTTGAATTGTTTCTTTCTAGTTGATTGCAATATTTTCTCCTTGACTTATGAGTTATGGAATTTGGCTATAATATTTGTGGGAGTTTTGGGGGATGTCTCTCAGTAGGTGGTCAGTGAATTCCCTCAATTTCTATTTTACCTTCTGCTTCTGGGAGCTCAGGAAAATTTTTCCTGGAGAATTTCTTGAAAAATGAATTTCTTATCTCCTTTTTCATTTAACCAATTCTGCTTTTTTAAGACATTCTTCTCCACATTGACTTTTTAGACTGCTTTTTCCATTTGACCTAAACAGGGTTTTAAAATTTTATTTTCTTTGGTATTGTTTTGTATCTCCTCCATCAAGTTCCTAATTTGTTTTTCATGATTTTCCTAGCATTTGGAGGGGTTAGGGGAGTTTCTGGGATTTCCTGCCATCACGGAATTTAGAAACATTAGAAAAAGAAATAGAGAGAAATGTAAACCAGCATGTTTCTGAGAACAAGTACACTAATGTCATTTCTTTTTTAGAATTTTTAGAAAAAGGATTGCAAATTCAGGGAAATGCTATAGAAACTACATATTCATAATTTAGCAAAGCATTTGATAGAATCACTCATGATATCCTTGCAGAAAAGATGAAGAAGTATGGAGAGGAATTTCTCATTAATTGAATGAACAGACTCAAATATTCAACATATATGAAAGATATTTAGTATGTTTAAATATTTTTATAATATGTTTATCTAAATATCTAGTATGTTCAGCTAAAAAAATCTGAGAGTTATAGTATTGAAATAGGTATCTAATATGTGTGAAAGGGACTTAAGAGTTCTAATTCATATGATTTGAGACTGATAGGAAACGTCAAAATCATCTCATCCATTTTATAGTTAAGGAATTGTTCTAGAGAATCAGAATTACCAGAATAGATAGGCATTCTGGTAAGATGGTAGAGTAGATTGGAAATTTCCATGCTCTCTAAATTTCCTCCACAAACAAACAAAAATATCATCACTAGATAAACATAAAGCAGCAAAAATAAAAGGGCAAAGCATATGTTCTCCTAAGGCATCTAGAGGGAAGTCATAGAAGACTCAAGGGTCTGAGAGTTGTTCTGAGTAAAGTGTAAACCTCTAGGTTGACTACTCCAAATCAACAAATTGTGACTCTAAGGGAAACAGACTTGATCTCATAAACTTTCACCTCAACTTTCATATAAAGAATAGCAGATGCTGAGGGAGGGAAGATTAGAACTTTCCCTGCTGTTTTTACACTGGTCAAGTCTAGATGATCCCTAACTGTGGCTGTGGCAGGGCATAAACTCATATGGTGAGTGCAGTACTTCAGACAGCATGAACATTTTGGGGACAGTGTTGTTGTGAGATCTAACTAGAAGAGGAGAGGTGTCCTGATGTTGAGTTCCCAGACAGAATTCAGAAAATAACAATAAGGAGTTCCTGAGGCCTCACATTACCCACAATTTGGGATTAAAATCTGAATACAATAATATTGAGGTGCTAAAAATAAAATAAGACAAATTAAATTTTAAAATGAGTAAGCAAAAGAAAATGAATGAGATCACTGATAACTACTCTGATTTACAAGATGATCTGCCTTCGTATTCAAAAGAAGGTAGTGAAGTTAAAAAAAATCACTCCTACTCTCAAGAGATGTCAAATGGTCACAAGCCCAAGAAAACATCTTGGAAGAACTTTTAAAAAAGGAATTCAAAGATCAAGGAACAAAGGACAAGGAAAAGTGGGGGGGCAATCCAAGAAAATTGGGTAAAGAAAGTTAATAAATTAAACATAGAAATAAAAATTTTAAGGAATTCTCAAAATGAGAATTGGACAAGTGGAACTGAATGATACTTAGATATAATAAAACTAGGAGAAACAGAAGAGAATCTGCAACATCTCATGAGAAAAACATCTGATCTAGGGGACAGATTGAGCAGAGACCATATAAGAATTGTAAGTCTACCTGAAAATTATGATTAAAAAAAAAAGAATCTGGGGGGCAGCTAGGTGGTGCAGTGGATAGAGCACCTGCCCTGGAGTCAGGAGTACCTGAGCTCAAATCCACCCTCAGACACTTAATAATTACCTAGCTGTGTGGCCTTGGGCAAGTCACTTAACCCCATTACCTTGCAAAAACAAACAAAAAGAATCTGCATACAATATTAATAAATAAAATTGTCCTGAAGTTCTAGAATAAGAAGCCAAAGAAGAAATAGGAAGAATCTAATAATCACCACCCGAAAGAGATACTAGGAAGAAAACTTACAGGAATGTCATGGAGAAGTTTCAAAATTTCTAGGTTAAAGAAAAAATATTGTAAAAAAAAAGAAAAACAATCAGGGTTTAACAAGACCTAGAAGCTTTTACACCAGATGACTATAGGTCTTGGAATAATAGATTTGAAAGTGTGAAAGAGCAGATGTTGTATCCAAGAATAATATCCAACAATGTTGAATATTATCGTTAAATGGAAAAAAATGTTCTTTGGATGAACAGAAAGACTTGCAGGTATTTTGCAATAAAGAGATCAAAATGCATTGAAAATTTTGAGGTAAAAATCCAGGAGAAATAAAAGGAAATAATTAAAAATTAATTATGAGGCAATGATTAAGGTTAAACTATTTAGTTATGATATATGACAATGTGATCATATCTATTATTATTATTATTAATATATTCTTAACATTATTATTATTAAGGTAGTTTGAAAGAAGTTTGGGATTAAGTTGTCTGTGACAAGTGACTATAAAATGAAACCTGGGTGGGAAAAGGATAAATGGAGAAATTATCTCATGAAAGGGGATATGAAAGGAAGCAATAGTCTGGAAAAATTAGGTCAGGGTGGAGGACTGATATTATTGAAAACTCTCATCTGGACTGAAGAAATAACATAAACATCATCTGAAGAAGTTTAAAAGAACTTCTAAAAATGTGAGAAATAGGGGAATAAACTGGGGGGGGGGGAGTATCCAGATTAAGTTTAGAAGTAAGCAATGAATAGATAATGGAGGGTCTTTTTGAGTAATGACTAAAATAAAAAGAAGAGGGTCAGGGAGTAGATAGGGAGGATGAAAATGGGGAGGATGAAAATAGAGAGTGAGAAGGGAAATAGTAATGTTAATATGAAGGAAATTCACAAATAGTAATTATAAATTCATATGAATTAGGAAAGAAGTGATAACAAAATTCATTTTGAAAAACAAAACGTCAAGAGTATCAAAGGAATTAAGGGGACTGGGGAAGAAAAGGTGGAGTTTATAGAAAAGAGGTTTAGCAGAACATATCTGAAACTATATTATAGGACAGTAATTATCAATACTGGTTAAGAAATAGACACACAAATCAATGGAATAGAGCAGACATTCAATTTACAACAGCAAATAAACACAATGATCTTGTATTTGAGAATAAAAGGTCTTAAGATTTTTGGTTAAGCATTCATTATTTCTAAAAATTGTTGGCAAAACTAGAAAGCAATATAGCCGAAACTGGTAATAGACCAACATTTTATACCATTTACAAAGAAATGGTCAAAATGGATACATAATATAGATATGAAGTAAGATTTTTTACAAGAAAATTAGAACACAGAGCATATTACCTAGAGACTTAAAAATAGGTGAACAATTTGTGAATAAATAAGAGATAGAGATCAGAGTTAGGTGCAAAATGGATAATTTCAATTATATTAAATTAGAAAAAATGTTATACAAACATAATACATATAGCCAAGATCATAAAGAAAGGAGAAATCTGGTAGGAAATTTCCTATAGACAGTTTATCAAATATCTTAGTGTCTCATTAGATAGCTAAAGAACTTTGTCAAATGGACAAGAATACTACTCATTCCCCAGTTGATAATGGTCAAAAGATATAATCAGATAGTTTTGATGAAGAAATCAAAATAATTTATAATCATATAAAATAATGTTCTAAATCATTATTGATTAAAGAAATTACAAATTAAAACAATCTTGAGATGACATTTTATACCTACAGAATGACTAAAATGATAGAAGGGGATAGATCACAAACAATGGAGGAAATATTGAACAATTGGGACACATTCATTGTAGTGGAATTGCAAATTGAACTGATCATTTAGGAGAACTAGAATTATACTTAGAGAAATATAGGTAGTTAGCTATACCTTTTGAATCAACAATATTACTCCTCCCTCACCTGTTTCCAAAGATAATTAGAGAAAAAGAAGATGTGCATGTATATGCACATCAAAGCTACTTAGGAAATACACACCTGCCCTGCAGACACAAAAATCTCTCTCCCTTCTGTCAACACGTTGAACTCTTTAGCATAAGGGTCAAAAGACTTTGTTCTTTACTTTATCATTGTCTACCTGTAATCTCAACATGGGAGAGTGGCTAGTGGCAGCAGAAACTGCTACTACTTTCTATTTCAACCCACTTCTCACTCAATGGTCAAAATGATATCCTAAAGTTCAGATCTAGTGCTATCACTCCATCATTCAGTAATACAGTAATTTCCAATACTCCCTATTTGGTCCTGAAAGTCCTTCACAACCTGGTTCCTTCCTATTTTAGAATTGTTTCTTAATCTTTACTCCTCTCTGAATACTCAACAATCCAGGAACACTGTCCACCTGACTTCCTTCATACAAAACATTGTGTACTGTATATATTCCAAATGATCAGTAGTATCCACTATCTAGCTTTCCATACCTTAATAGCTCTGACCCTTTGCCTCTGCTTCTTAATTTCATTTGATTCTTTTAAGATCTTCCCAGGGGCAGCTAGATGGCACAATGGATAGAGCACAGCCCTGGAGTCAGGAGACCCTGAGTCCAAATTCTACTTCAGACAATAATTACCTAACTGTGTGAGCTGGGGAAAGTCATTTAACTCCATTGCCTTGCAAAAGCCAAAAAAAAAAAAAAAAAAAAAACCCTTTCCCAGTTCATCCCTTTCTTTTCCCACAGTTTTCCCTCTGAAATTACCTTCCACCTCTTCTTTATATATCTTATGTGTACAAACGCACACACATACACACACACACACACACACACACACACACACATACACACACACAAACATAAATAGATATTTTCATGGTGTTTTCCTCATTGGAATGTTGGATTGTTGAGGACAGGAACAGTGTTTTTATTTTTATATTCCCAAATCCTGAAACATAAGAAATTTAGTAAATGTTGACAAACATGACTGTTCCAGAGAACAATCTCCTTGCTTTCTGTATGGTGTTTCTGATTCCACCAGCTTTTTAATACCCCTCTCTCAATTATTTTTGAAAACTAATTTTGAATAGATTTGGTTGTTGTATAACAGTTGTTTCCCTGCAATTGAATGTGCATCCCTTAAGATCAGTATTTTTTCCATTTTTAACACCAGAGTAGAATAAGAATAGAGGTAAAATAAAATTGATCTTGGCTCAATATTAATATATTATGAGGGGAAAGATTTTGTTTAATATTTGGGAAGAATTTAACTGGAGTCATGAAAATGGAGTGAGAGCATGAAAGAATATAGAATCTGATTTTCTCCCAATTTTCCCCATATATTAGTGTGGCATTAAACCCTTATATTCTTTTTTTAGGGTTTTTTTTTTTTTGCAAGGCAATGGGGTTAAGTGGCTTGCCCAAGACCACACAGCTAGGTAATTATTAAGTGTCTGAGACCGGATTTGAACCCAGGTACTCCTGACTCCAAGGCCAGTGCTTTATCCACTGTGTCACCTAGCCGCCCCGAACCCTTATATTCTTTACAAACAACTCTCTTCATATTTCATAATGGAGATTTATTTTCTCATAAAGACAAATCAGAAAAAAAATGCTAACCTTGACCTTCTTTATATTATAGCAATGTCTTTTCTTCAGAATAGATCAAGAAGCATTCAGGAGTCCCATTAAACTAGGAGACACAGTATGGAGTCAGAAGGAATAAGCTATATAATCATGAATAAATAATTTAACTTCTATTTACCTCAGTTTCCTCAATTTTAAAATGGGATAATAACAGCATCTACTTTCCAGGTGGTGAGATTTAAATGAAATAATATTTGTAAAATAATTTGAAGTCAGGAGGACCTGAGCTTTAATCCAGACTCGGATATTTACTAACTGTGTGAACCTGGGCAAGTAATTTAACCCTGTTCATTTCAGTCACCTCATCTGTAAAAGGTGCTGTAGCAAGAAATGGTGAACCACTATAGTATCTTTGCCAGGAAACTCCAAATGGGATGACAAAGGATCTGACCTGACTAAAGCAATTGAAAAGCAAAATTATTACTGCTATTTTAGCATAAAATTATCATTAATAACATTTTCATTTCCCAAAGCATTCTTCCCTCCATCATAGAATAATTCAGAATAGCACTTAATGTTCCTCTTTCAAATTTTCAATAATTACAAACATTTGTTAAGTATCTTCTATATGTCAGACATTGGGGAAAAAAATACAAAGAATAAAACAATCCTTTTCAAGGAGCTTATATTCCATTCCATTGTACTACTAAATTACAATAGAAATAGTGAATTTCATTTAAGTTTACTATGACTCCATTACAAGGTAAAACAGTGAAGATGTTCTAGAGTAACAGTCTAAAAAATATTTTTGTTGTGCACTCCATTATAAAAACTTTTTGAGTAAATACACTTAGTAGTTGTATATTTGAACACTGCTTACTTATATTATGGGGGGTTAGGGGTTTTTTTGCAAGGCAAATGGGGTTAAGTGGCTTGCTCAAGGCCACACAGCTAGGTAATTATTAAGTGTCTGAGACCGGATTTGAACCCAGGTACTCCTGACTCCAAGGCTGGTGCCTTATCCACTACACCACCTAGCCACCCCACTTATATTATATTATTAAAAGATCATGTCTATTATAAATCATGCACTAAAAGTAAAATACAGCATGATATAAATATCTCTAAATAATTTTAATTTTATTAGCTGTACATAAAACAATTTTGTTCTCAAAAATTAATTTACCCTTCTTATGTTCTCATAAATGGCACTGTCCCCTATTTTTTACATAGGATCTCCCAGTTCTACTTTCCTTTAAGATTCAGCTCATATATCACTATTTTCATGAGAGCTTTGGGAAGAATTTAACTGGAGTCATGAGCTTCTAGCACTTTCCCCAAAGTTACCACATTTCTCTTTTTTGTATATTATGTATAGTTTATTATTTATTAATATTAAAACCAGTTTTATGAAGGCAAAGAGTTGTCTAAACCCAAAAGAGGTCAGTTGACCCCCCAAATTCTCTGTAAAACTCTTTCTCTCTCTCTCTGCCCTCTTCCTCCTCCTCCTCCTCCTCCTCCTTCTTCACCACCACAACCATTACCATCTCTTTCTCCTCCTCTTTCTCTTCACCTCCACCACTACCTCCTCCTCCTTCTTCTCATTCTCCTTCTTCTCCTTCTACTTCTTTTTCTTCTATTTCTTCTCATTCTTCCTTATATATTATGTAAAATACATATATATATATATATATATGCATATTTCTTTTCTATCTCTAAATGTACATTTTTCTAGCAGCTTATCAGTAAGCTCCTCAAGGTCAGGGACTCTCATTTTTTTCCCTGTGTCTTCAGCACCAGTTCTGGCATACAAAAGGTCTTTGTGGAATAATTTACCTTTATCTGACACTGGATCTCTCATTCTTGAATTCTCAGTTCCTACCTACTGCCCCTTCAAATCCTTCCTCTCACTTGTGCCTCAACTTTTCCTTCAGCCTCTCTGTCTATTGTTGCTTCCATCTCTTTCAAGAGCTCCTCAGTTGGAACTACCCCCATCCATTACCTGACCAATTCCATTTCATTATTGACCTTCTAATACGTCAGACCATCTTCTCATCTTTATTTCTTAGAAATCACAGCTACATCTAGCTCCTTAAAATAAGGGAGGATGGCACAGAGGAGTCAGTGGTTTTCCCTGGTACAACAGTGGATAGGCAGATAGCATGTCCCCCCTGAGAAATAATATTAATTATTAGTGATAACAGCAAAAGTTAACATGAATATAGTACTTTAAGGTATTCAAAAGGTTTTACAAATATTATTTTAAGTTCACAACAATCCTGTATAGCACATGCTACTTTGTTATATATAAGGAAAGAAGTAGAAAGTTTTGATGATTTGCTCAGGATCACACAGCTAGTTAAGAATCTAGGGATGTATTTGAACTCCTTGTTTTTCAATGACTTCAGGCAACTCTGCTTCATTTAAATCCAAATTATCTAGGAATCAAAAAAAAATCATCCAAACTATTTTACTATTTTACCTACCTTGAAGTCCTGGGCAACAAACAAGTAACAAGGAATAAGTGCAGGTACACTGGACTTTAGGTAAAATCTGAACATAGAGGACCCTATTCATAATATCATCTTCTCACTATTCTGAAGAATCAGTGGAATTTGGTAGCCTCCTAGATGCCTGAGCAATCTTTTGTAAGGACCACACTATTCACCTCCTGGCATGAGGAAGGAACTAGAAAAAAGTGCCTTAAAATTTTCTGCTTGTCCTAAGCAAACACTGGCCTGCTTACTGTGATAGGTAGAGATCCTAACATGCAGAAGGAAAACAAACAAAAACTGTACAAAACCTTTTGTGTAAATGATTCCACTCAATATTAGTACATGGAATGTATGCAGGCTTATTGACAACACTAAATCCAGATGACCTAAAAAAAGAATAACTATTGTAGGAAAGGAATTTAACAGATATCACATCCAAATAAAAGACCTAAGTGAAACATGATAGGCAAAGAAAAGTCATCTTACCGAAGTTGGAGTCATATACATGCTTTTTGTGGAATGATCATCATGAAGCTGATGTAAGCTTTACATCAGATCCAAGTTATTCAACTTGCTTGTAAGCCTCCCAAAAGGAGGGAATGAGAGACTCATGACAACGTGATTTCAGGAAAGTCACCATCATTACTATAAACTAATAAGAGTGATAGCACAGCAGGCTACATATAAGATATATTTATGACATATTTGCTGGTATATTCATAGTAGATTTTCCTCACATCCTCTTTATATCTCTATATAAAAAAGTTCTTAATAAGTGTTTCCTTATTGTTTGTTTGAATGAATGAAGGCTTACTTTAATATTTCATTATGACATGAATTTGAAAAGGCTTTGCCTAAAGAACACAAGTTCAGATATTGTCAAGCTAATAAACTTTGAGTGCAGGCGTTTTCAGGTTTTATAGTTACTGTCCAAGCATCAACAATTCTGAAAAACTCATTATGTGTATCTATCAATTGACCATAAACTATTCAAACAACAAACTAAATTATGAATAGATCTATATCAGGGAAGGCAGGCTTTGATGAAATCATGGACTTTTTGAAATATTGAAGAAATATGATAGATTATACTTGTAGTTTTTTTAACCTGATCCTTAAATAATATTGAAATATGATAAAAATGTGATTTGTT